>NC_137621.1:31283150-31883150 GCF_963280865.1 Gymnoscopelus braueri | reverse complement strand
AATATGGGATCCGGGGACCCCAGGGGTCATTAAGGGCGATCCAGGGGGTCCGCAGCTAAATTATTAATAGCTAGGAACCAAATGTACCCTTACAGGTAAATAATTCAGAGACTCAACAAATGGAACCAGATGGACCCGTAAGGGTCGTATGAAATGAGGGTCTGTGGCCTAATGGAAATCAAACTAGGAGGCCGTGAAATTAAAAAGGTTGAGAATCACTGCTCTAGGTTACTGCCAACCTCAAAGAAAGAAGACCTACCTGTATGAGTTCTTTGGTGTATCTTCAAAAAGAGGTGGTTTTTGAACACTTTCCCACAGTCCTCACATCGTGCTTCTGTGTCAGGGTATTTCCTCCTTCTGCCTCTCTTCCCAGGCTCCCTGTTTCCCACTGAGTCATTGTCCACCCTGTAGCCCTTATATTTCATTGGTGGCCTGATTTTGCGTCTACTCTGTCGGGAACGTTCAGCCCTTGGGTCATAATCTGTGTCGTCTGAGTCTTTATGCAGTGACTCAGTCAGGTATGCGTCTGCGGCGTCACAGTTCAGGGTGGAATTATCACCAATATGCTCGTCTTCTGAAATCTCATGATGAGCACCTCCATCATCTTCAGCCTCGACTTCAATTTCTTTACTCGATATCTCATCACGCCTCTCCTCTGTCACTGTCACGATCACATTTTTCCTTGGGCGCCCTCGCTTGCGCTTTGGCAGGTTTGAGAACTCTGCACTGACCTCTGCGGGAGTTGCTGTGGTGCCGAGCTCACCGAGGGCCTTGACAAGGTCACTGACCTCCAGAAGACGGGCCATGGCCATGAGCTGCTCAGTGGCACTCTCCTCCACAGACACCTGGGCGCGGTAGATGAACTCCAACACCACAGCAAAGTAATTGGATGCCATGCCATCAAGCCTGTAGGTAGACTGGCTTATCTGGTCCTCTGCAGTGAACATTAGGGAGAAGTAGTCACTGCTTGCAGCCAGCAGGGCCTTGTGTGCCTTGAAGTGCACCTCCTCTACAATCAGCGTTATGTCACACAGCAGGTCTCTCTTTCTCAGCCTGTCAAATTTACTCAGGATGCTGTCCTTGTGTGCTTCTGAGCGAAGGGCCATGCGTGAACCAACGGATGCTGGCGTTGGCGCTGTCATTTTCTACAGTTCCGTTTGGTTTCAGTATCACCTGGAGCTATAGGGAAGAATTCTGTAAGACAGTGGTTTTCAAAGTGGGATCCGGGGACCCCCAGGAGTCCTTAAGGAGGTTCCAGGCAGAGGGTCCCCAGCAAAATCAGTTGATAGCATCAAAATCAGTTTAACCACTTTGACCCTATTTTATAGTTTCATTATTCAAAAAGCTAGATAAATCTTGAGCAAATTCGTTCTACTGCTATGCCACCAAAACATCAAAAAGTGTAACTCCTTACCCTCTTTCAAAACTGCCATGAAAGAGCATGTCTGCAATTAATAACTGGTCCTAATAATATAAAGACCTCTAAGCTTAATACCAGAAATGACCCCCCCCCCCCCCCCCAACTGTTTACTGTTTATATATATATATATATATATACGCTTATTGCTCCTAGTGTGATTATGTCTTGTTTATTATTGTTTATTATTGTAGGCTATGTCTGTCCTGATTAATTGAATACACAGCACCACAATGAAAACAAGCCACTACTTGGCTTTTTGTGTTATCCTTTTAACAATCATTGTAAAATCGTACCTGTGTACTATTTGCAAACTGTTAATAAAGTATCCAATCAATCAATCAAAATCAGCTATTTTCTAAACATTTTTGAAAGATCTGGAACCTTGTCATTTCTCTTATGGGGGTCCCACTCCCTGGCACATAATCTTTTCAGATGAGGGTCCGTGGTCCAATATTGAATACATAACACATTAATTTGAGAACCACTGCTGTAAGATTAGAGAAAGGTGCACTGCACACATACAGTAGCTACACATGAGGAATTAAAGGAGCATACACCTCCTGTACTACTGATGGGAATATATGCAAATGTTTTGTTTGTTTTGTAACTTCTTGAACATTTCTCCTGACTAATCAATGAATCATAGTTGTTCGCAGAAAAGCTTCCAGGATTCACAACTTCAATAGAATATGGATTTATGCAACCGATTTATCATCATTTCTGTAATGTTGCGCCAACAGTGGTCGAAAAAGTACTACATTTTTTAACTTAAAGTATCAATACTTTGCAATGTAGAAATACTCTGTTAAAGTAAAAATTTACTTCAGTAAAAATACAAAAGTATCGGTATCAAAATGTACTTAAAGTACCAAAAGTAGAAAGTACTCATTATGCAGAATGTCCCATTTCACAAGTTTTAAAAAGTATACATTGTATAAAAATATTTTGAAAATAGCAGATCTACAAGCTCATGCATTGTGAGCTTGTAGATCGGCTATTTTCAAATGGCCGAAAATAATGTACATAGCGCTGAAGAGGTTAATGTATGTTTTGTAATAATCAAAACTTAAAGTAACTAGTTAACTCAAGTTTTCAAATAATTGTCGTGGAGTAAAAAGTACAATATTTGCCTCTGAGATGTAGTGGAGTAGAAGTAAAGTGGGGGGGGGGGGTGTAATACTCAAGTAAAGTAAAAATGCCTCAAAATTGTACTTAAGTACAGTACTTGAGTAAATATACTTAGTTACTTTACACCACTGAGTAACAGTGGGTTAGCAATCTGTTAGCTACATTGTCTCCAACAATGCCCGCTGTGCTACTGCTACTTGGGAGAAAACTCTAGAAGTAGGCCACGTTTAAAAGCGACTAAAAAACGGCATTAAATATACAAAATAATATGAATCTGTTGTGTGACGGACGGTGTCCCCAAATTTAACTGAGTGAAATTGGTAATATCGAGCTTTAAGGACCTTACCTTCTATTTTTATCCACTATGGAGGACGCGTGAACGGGACTGTCGCGAGAGGTTATGGCGGAAGTACACGAGCTTCAGCTGATCTACACATACCCAGCATTAGCTCCATAAAGAACCTCTCACTCCGCTATACAGCTCCGAGATGAGGTTCTATGTCGTTCTCATCCATAATCGGTGGAACGTCCGCCAAGGCTCCGCTGTTTACCCTTTTGTATACATCGTATCCCAAAACTAATGGTAGAGTTTAAACTACACGGATGTTTAAGGTTTAGTTCGGAGCATAATATTTTAGGTCCGGAGCGAAACTACCCGTTTAAATCGCTTATTTAGTCAGCCTGTGGCCATGTTTCCCATTCAACCCGGAAAACCCCCATACGTCCGCTGCCAGTACTGCTCCCGGTTTGGCTACAATGGGAAACATGGCCACAGGCTGACTAAATAAGCGTTTTATACGGGTAGTTTCGCTCCGGACCTAAAATATTATGCTCCGAACCAAACCTTAAACATCCGTGTGGTTTGGAATCTACCATTAGTTTTGGGATACGATGTATACAAAAGGGTAAACAACGGAGCCTTGGTGGACGTTCCACCGATTCTGGATGAGAACGACATAGAACCTCATCTCGGAGCTGTATAGCGGAGTGAGAGGTTCTTTATGGAGCTAACCCAGCATTAGCCCTGAAACATGACTGTCATTTCGGGTGCGTTCGGATATGCGCACCGGGAACGCACTCGCGTATTAGTTATACATAAACGTCCAGATTTCAAATATAAAGTGCTTACCCCATGGCCACGGATATTAGAATTCAGTTTGGGCCCTCAAAATTACCCATATCTTCCGTATTGTTCAATAAAAAGCATTTTAATCCGATTGGTGGCCATTTTGTCCAATTTTTCTCCAAACTTTCAACTATGCGACCCTATTGGTTGGGAGGTGCATTGCACACTGATACATTATAACTCTATGAGAAAATGGCCGTCAGTCGTATTAAAATACTTTTTATGGAACAATACGGAAGACACGGGTACTTTTGAAGTCCCGTACATGATTTTAACATCCGTGGCCATAGGGTAAGCACATTATATTTGAAATGTGAACGTTTATGTAGATGTACGGACTAAAAGAGAAAAAGTGCAAACACCAGGTTAAAGTTCATCCATGACGGTCGTGACAGACGAGTGGTACCGTCGTGTGATCCATTCCTTGCCTTCCATGCCAACTCAGCATAGGACAGACTAACACCTGTTCTACAAGCCTGTGGTTCGGAAGCTTATACTAATAGATCAACTTACTAAGGACTTGACTAGACTTGGTTGCGCTTATGCTCTAGCTGATATGGTCAAATAGAGGATTATTTGAACACTGACGGGGTTGATTTGTGCAAATATGCGTAATTTGCGATACATTTGTAATCGTCCAGTGACGTAAGGGACGGCGGTATGCGGTCCATCTGTCAGTGAGATAATTCCTAAGGATTGTTCACATGTGCAAGAAAAATGCAAAAGAAGGTCCATGATAACACTTTTAAAGGTAGGCTACATTATGTAACACTTTTTAAATTCTAATTTTGTGCTTGGATAGTTTAGCAATCTATGCTTTGATGATTTGAAGGAAAGAAGCTCAATTATACAACCGATTACGCAACTAAATTGCATAATTGCTGTCAACATGTATCAATCAAGAAAAACTATCACGTCCCCATAATATTAGACTTTTGATATAACTTTATTTTGAAAGTCATGCTGCAGGAGCGCAGCGAACAGGTCAAAGTTAATTTGAGTGTCATGAACATATAGGTTACAGAAACTGTCACTTTGATCATCAACTTCATGTTCAAACGTGTTTAGGGACCAGTCGAAATTTACATAAGGGGGGGCATGGAGGAAATGTATGTGCCCTGATCTAAAATGCCATGACCCTCCCTTTGACAAAAAAAAAAATCAATGACCCTCCCCAAGTGATTACAAAAAAAAGAGTAACCCTCCCCGCCTAGAAGTGTCACGATATATTGTGTCACGATATAGCCTATCGTGGTATTAAAATGTGATGATAGGTATTGTCATGATGTCATACTGTATCGTAATATTTTTTTAATTGTTTTTTTAATAAAAAAAAAACACTTTCTTTTTTTTGCCGGTGAAAGTTAGGAGTTTTTACTGTATGATATGAAATGTAAAGCTTATCATAATCATAGTAATTATTAATCATGTCCTCCATCATATTCAAGGTATTTTGGAGAGAAATGAAACAGACTCCAGTCAGTCACTTTCAGTTTAAAGCACTGCAGAGGGGAGGTGTTGTGTGTCAGCTGATGCTCGTTGACGCTCGTTAATGTGACATGCATCTGCACTCTCAAATAGGCCTACATCTAATCTAAGATTGTATTATACTGTATCTGGTATTATAGATGTTTTTTAGCTGTTGGAAATAACTAGGCTGCACTTGGTTGGTAAAGTCCAGATGACAAAAATATGAGGTTTGTGGAATTTATAGTTATGCAGTCTTATATTATATTATATTTGTTATATTAGTGTCTATCTGTCCTCTGAAACAATGGGTTTATAGTTAGTGAGAACTTCACTTCTCCATTAAGCTTGCACAAATGTATTTATTTGTGTACAAAGCACTTTGTAATTGTTTCTAACTTGCTTTATAACGTTATTTATAAGATGATGGCCAATGTTGATGATACATGAGAAAAGAACATTAACTAGAGAAAGTGCTCCTCGGAGCACAGGTCTCCGCCAGGTCAGGTACGTTATTGTGGCCTCCTGGTGGCACTATAATAGGCCAATGTGAAAAGGGTGCCATTTATCCTTAGGCCTTTCACGGCAATCGAACACTGCATTCATGATTTGATGCATTTTGTTCCAAAAATGTGTTTTGCTAAATTAGACCAGCTGGTGGCGCTATAACAGGCCAATGTGAAAAGGGTGGCAATTCTTCCTTGGCCTAGTGGGAATGTGCGTGTGAAATTTCACGGAAATCGCAAGCTGCGTGCATAGTTTGAGGCATTTTGTTCAAAACGGACCAATCCTGCAAACCAACCTTAGCCAATCAGGATGGAATATGGGAAATCAGATCCGTGTTGATCACATGACTATAGAGATACTGTGTACCGATTTGCATGACGTTTGGATAAAATCTGTAGGAGTAATATAAAAAAATGGGTTTCGCACAAATCTGCCTCCTGGTGTCGCTATAACAGGCCCATGTGAAAAATGTGGGGCAGAGGTTCTGAATTGGCATCCAGGGAGTGTGCGTGCACAGTTTCGCAGCGACCGGGCCGATGGTGCCTGAGATTAGCTGGTCGCACACAGACAGGACGCAGACGGACACACGGACGGACGGACGGACAGGGGGTAAAACATACTCTCTCGCCATGCCTTTCGGCCTGGCGGAGACAATAATATATCATTATTTTTGTGTGTGTTCAGGCGGGGTAGCAGAGATATACAGAAAAATGTAATCAATAGTAAACGCATTCATTCAATTTCGGTATTCTAGTCCAGGGGTTCCCTAACCTTTTAACTTGAGACCCAAAAAAGAAATGTGTGTGTCTCCCCAGGACCCAAACTAGATAAAATAGCAGATCTAGCTATTTTAATTTCTTCTTATTTTATATTGTCTTATAGATTTTTTTGACTTTTTTTGTGTGTGAAGTTCTTTTGAAAAATATTTTTTGTATTTCTGAAAATATTTTATTTTTTATTTGTTTAATATTAACACATTTAGGAAACTGAATAAAGCGACCCATAAAAATTTGACAGATGGGTGCCGATCCAGGGAAACACTGTACTAGACAAGTAAAATAGAAAAAAACAACATGGGTACAGTAAATACAACCTGTTCCAACTCAACTCATCTGATGGTTAGGTCCATATGATCTGATCTGATCCTATAGTTTGGATGGACGAGGTAACATTCTGAGTTCATAATTCACAAAAGACAACATGGTTGTCTTCGGCGGATTGCAATATTTACTCTGTTGCTGTCATGGCTGCCAGTTCCCATCTGATGTCGTGTGGGAGTTCTGACTGCTCCAGACCGTACTGAATAACTGCTAGCTTACATAACATCTTCAAACCCGGATTCAAGTCTAGCATGTGCAGGACATTGGGTATGTCTCTGAATCCTCTAAAGAGGATGATACGATCTCCCACCATGCAACAGGACATACAACTCCCCTGAAATGGGCGTTTTCCCTTGGGCTCAACCTTCTTCCAGGAGAAGGTCTCTGGATTATGTTTCCACAGATCGTTTAATCTCTTCAATCGCTTCAAATGACTTCCACCAAATATGTACAGCTCTCCATTGTAGGTAAAGGCTGAATGATTACTGCGTCCTTCTAGAAGAAGCTGTGCAGAAGGCGTGTTCAGCCAGCAGTTGGTCTCTGTGTCAAACGCTCTGATGTTTTTGTCGTAGTCCGGATAGCCCCCAAATACAAACATCTTTGTCCCAATGATGGTGGCAGAGTGACATGATGAAACAGGTGGTGGAGTGCCTGTGGTGTTAATTAAAGACCAGACCATTGTGGTGGTGTCCAACTTGTAGATGTCATTAGTGTGTCCAGTCAGCTGGTTGTATCCTCCATAGATATACATGACCTTCCTCATGACACAGGCTGAGTGGGCCCTCCTCCCCTCTGGAACTGTCCCAGAAACACTGGGCTTTAACCATCTGTGTTTGTCGACATCAAATGCATAAAGCATGTTGGAGTCGTCCCCCTGGACATGTATCAAGTTAGCACGCTCCTCTATCTGAAAATTCACTAAACCCCCCCAGATGTAGACGATATCTTCTATGAGCACAGCTGTGTGTTTCACACAGTTGGAGGGAACCTCAGGTGGATGTTCAGTTGTCACAGGAGGCAACTGAATCCATCTCAAAGATACTGTATTGAAGACATTCACTGCAATCTGGTCCCTGTCATTCAAGTTACGGTACCCTCCAAAGGAGTACAGATTGTGTTCCACTGCTACAGAAGCATCGTAGGATCTCTTTGTTCCTCTGTTCAGATCCAAGGTCCAGTGCCACATTTTGGACAACAACAACAAAATGGATGAAAGTGAAGTCTTCAAGTCTATGTAAAACAATGCAGTGATGTTCCACACGCTAACACTTATATTGGTACAGCCACAGAAACACAACTCCTTATTTGGGCAAAAGTATAAGCATAATTAATGACATCAGTGTGGAACTACATATTTAGGCAAATCATCATAACTAATGACATGCATGAATTAATTAATGAAATCTTTATTTTGAACACTATTAGGCAACAACGTAAAAAAAAAGTAATACTAGAAAATGTGCTCCTCGGAGCACAAGTCTCCGCCAACGGACCCGTGCTATTTTAATCAAATGAAATCACCTACCCTATCTTTAACCATAGTTCTCTAGGAATGTTCTAATTTTTTCAATTTGTCAAATTTTTCCTTTCGATGTTCTCTACAGACTCTTCTACTTTTTCTTCCAGAGATTGTAGCAATCTTTGCTGTGTCATATTGTCAGCATTTATGGCTAGTCGAATTGAATTTCAACAGAGGGGTTCTGTTTAATTGCATTCCTTCTCTCTGTTTTTGGCCTTTGGCCTTCTGCGCCTTTGCGCGATCATCAGGTTTCAGATGCTCATTTGCTGATTATTTTGTTTGCATAATGGGAGTTAGTTACATTGTGTGATCTCAGCCTCCTATTTATATATTTATATTACATATTGTGATGTCACGTAAAACTAACCAATGAGGAGTTCTTTCCAGCAGAGCTGCTGTTTCTGGATGGCACCTGTTGATCTTTAGGTCCCCGTTTGACCAACTTGGAGGACGGGGGCAACTTCGCTGCTACAGACCTCTTCCTGCTGCTCACTGGCTCCTCTTCCTCAGCTGACGATTCTTCCTCTGAGGAGGAGGACGAATCGGAGGAAGAGGAGGAGTCCTCCTCCTTCTCCTCAGATTCCTCCTCCTTGTCTTCATCCACCTCATCAGTAGTGGAGAGCTTACGGGAGGACACGGGACGGACAGAGCGCTGCTTGGGACGACAGCTTGGACAGAACCAGTCTCCTTCCGGGACAGACTTCAGTCTGGGTCTCAAACACTGCAAATGATGTCCTCGGTCACATCCGTCACACAGTAACATAGTCTCTGCGTCTCCTTTCCGTCTGCACAGTTTACAGCGAGCGTTGAGGAGAGACTTTGCCCAAATGATGCTCTTTTCCAAAGTGTGGACAAACACAGGTGGACAAACACTAGGGAAAAACTGGAGCAGGACTGCAGAGATTCTCTCCAACGTTCCAAAACCATCTTACCACTGGCACTGCCATTGTCACTGTCACTGGACGGGTCGTCATTTTTTCTTCTTGTTTTTACCGATCTTCTTGTCTTTCTTGGACTCCCCGCCGCCCAGAGGAACTTGGAGAAACCTGCGTTCGATTTCCTGTTCTATCTGAAACAGGGCATGAGCAAGGCAGTGGACGGTACTGTTCACTGGCTGAGAGTCATCCACCTCCATCTCCTCTCCACCATTCATCTCTTCGTTCTTTCTGCCATCAGCAGCCAGCAGTTCATATTGTCCTCTCTCCAATGCTGATCTCCATGTCTCTCTCTCCGTTATCTTCAGCGTTCACAGATTTCCTTCGTAGATTCTTTCCTCAATGTCCAACAGCATATCTCTGAGTCGGCTCTCCACGAAACTCTCAGCTGTAGCAAGGGATTCTGGGGCCTTGGTTTTATAATTATATTTGACAGCAGCAGTGTTGTTCAGTATCTGTGTGATTCCGTCTTTCTCCTGGTGTAGCGTCTCCTTGAGGCTGCTCTCTCTGTGACCTCGCAGGTTCAATGCCTCCATCAGCTGCTCCACCTCCTCCACCGAGCTGTAGAAGGCCCATTGGTTGGGGCGTATGACTGGCAGGCAACTGGCAGGGATACAGGTGGGGCTATGTATGGTGTCCATCTGTGTGTCCTGCTGTCCTTCATCCTCCATCTGTTCATCCTGTAGAGATGCAGGGTGGGGTTCCAGCATGTCCTCCGTCAGCCCAAAGTAATCATCCTCCACAAACAGAGCACAGGTGGAAGGGAAAAGCCAGTATTGTTTGTAGATTCTGTCTCTGCCCAGAGGAACGAGCGACGTACGACGGGAAGCCTTCTGGATACGATTCTGCAGCTCTACAATGAACCATGTAGTCTGACATAGGACACGATATCGTTTTTGCGTATCTTTTCAATGATCAATTTCATTTCTTGCTGCTGTTGGAATATGAACTCAGGGGAATCAATTGGATATTCTTCAGCATTAGGCAATGCGAGAAATTGCATATAGTCTTTCTGGATCACTGGGTTTTCTAGAAAGGTAACCAATTGTGTGCGCATGTCAGCACCTGTGATAGTTTGTATACCTGCTATCTCAAGGGTGGTTGCTACAGCATGATAAAAACAATTGCCATCTTTAGGTACATCAAAGATGGTCAGTTCATTGTACTTAACATAATCTTCTAATTTCTTGTATAAATGTTCTATATAGGTTATAGATGAAGTTGCAGAGGTGGTTTCATTCTTGTTTGGGTAAGGTTCTTGTGGTATGGTTGTCATGGCTTCCCACAATTCACTATTTTCTTCGATCCAGCGGTCCTCCCAGTCATTGCAGATGTCAATGTCGTTGTATAGAGGATTGTTTTTCTTTAGCCAGTTTAGGGCGTCAAGCACCTTTTTTGGCCGCACATATTCATGTATATAGTGTCCCTTGTAAGCCAATTTTCGTTTTAGTTTTAAGGGAACAACCTCCGCAGTTTCAGGAAGTCTTGGCAATAATTTGATAATAGTGTCTAGGTTAGATGGCACATTGACTGCATTACCATGGATTGCCTTTTGTCTGCCTCTTGGCAAGCCAACAAGTTTCATGAAGGCAATAAGTTGACTTATCAACCTTTCTTCTAACAGGTGCAAGTCCTGCAGTTCTCGGGGTATTGGGTCGAGTAATAAGTTGTTAGCCCAAGCCTGTGTAGGGAGTTTCCCAAGTTTAATGGACCGATGACACGTGTGGCACATCCAAGTGTTGTTTTGCTTGATTGCAGTTGGGTTTTTGTCTAGGAGACTTACAATATCTATCGTTCCTGTATACTTTCCAGGTTTAAACTCTGCCACTGATTCTCTGTAGAGCATTCGTTCACAGGAACCACAGACATAATTGGGTCCACTTTCGGACATCTTCTTTAAGAATGCGAGAGCAGCTTCATCAACTTCTAATTCTTGTGATCTGTACCGTTTCTTCTTACTCGTGTTATGTGCTTGTTGATGTTGTCTTTCATTATTTGAATACTTTGACCAGTTCCTTTTTTTCCTTTCGATGTTCTCTTCAGACTCTTCTACTTTTTCTTCCAGAGATTGTAGCAATCTTTGCTGTGTCATATTGTCAGCATTCATGGCTAGTCTTCGTCTTAGCGATTCTTTGTCTCTGATTAATTTCATTCTTTCTTTATGATTCTTAGCTCTGTTTAATTGAAGCAATGCTCTGTTTACATTGAAGCAATCTATCATATGGGAGTCGTCGTAATTGACTGGTTTGTTCAAATACTTGTCTGTCTTCTTCATCTTCATTGTCTTGAACAGTTTCAGCAGTTGATTGGTGTGTTTGATCTATGTCAGTTTTCTCTAGTGCTACATAATGTATTTGATCAAGGTGGCCAATTTTTATAGTATTAAGACTTCGGCCTTGTTGTGGGATCAATTCAACTCTAGTCCTCTTCTGTGTTACTGTTGTAGATGAGTATGCTTTCTTAGCTTTGGCCTTCTGCGCCTTTGTTTGACCAATGTTACACACATACGCACGAGGGACACACACACGCACGGACGGGTGATTTGGACTAGAAGATACTGTTCCAATCAAGACTGATTGATCCTGTCTTACCTCGCTTCAAAAACGTAAAAGTTTTTTTGAAGTGACACACCTATTTATAGGATTGTATTTCGTTATGCATCCCTCTAGCCAATCAGAGACATTGATGTCAACATATTGACACGTATTAAGACTTCGGCTTTGTTGTGGGATCATTTCAACTCTAGTCCTCTTCTGTGTTACAATTGTAGATGAGTATGCTTTCTTAGCTTTGGCCTTCTGCGCCTTTGCTTGACCAATGTTAGGTGTTCTCAGAGGGACACACACACGCACAGACGGGTGATTTGGACTTACTGAAGGTACTGTTCCAATCAAGTCTGATTGATCCTGTTTTACCTCACTTCAAAAAGTAGGGGCTTTTTGAAGTGACACACCTATTTATAGAATTTTATTTCGTCACGCGTCCCTCTAGCCAATCAGAGGCATTGGTGTCAACAAATTGACACGTGTCACGTGGAGCTTGCCCAATGTTAGCTTGGCTAACAATGTTTGCTCACACACGGCGGGACGAAGCGAAAACATATTCTCCACCTACGGCGGAGACAATAATATATCATATCGATATCATGCCCAACATCATGTATCGTATTGTGAAATTCTTGACACCCCTAACCCTCCCCATCAAATACAACATGACATTTAAAACTGATATGTCCAATGTTTTGCTTTCCACATTGATTAGAACATTGCTGTAGTGTAGTCAGTCTTGCTAAATGCACAGTGTATCTGTAGTAGTGGTAGCAGAATGGATAGTGTTCTCATCTTACATGTGGGAAACCCATTGAATCCTGGTCAGATTGAAGAAAGTTGAATATTTGGTAACCAGTAGTTTAAAACTTTTGTCACTCTGCCCTTTTAATTATCAACTACAGTGACTACAACTACACTGTTGCCTACATAAAACAAATTAGGCTATCAATTATGGCCTGATGCTTCTGGTTCTACTTGTGGAGCTATAGGCATCTATACACAACTGTCCATATAGATCCACATTAATCACATGCACAGAATTACTTCAAATGATTATGAATATCCAGTTATAGTAGGCCTATTTATAATGCATCTCTCCAATAACGCCTGTTGAAGTTTTGCTTAATTGTTCAACCACCATCGTTAAGACGCTGAATAGATTTGACTGGGTCGTTCACACTTGCTGTGCGTTGATGGCTTGTTAACGACCGTCATTGATTCTAAATAGACAAGGTGTTACTTGATTTGAATTCTTTGTATCCTTTGAAATGGAGAGGGGTCATTGACCACTGTTCTGCTGTACTAAAAAGGTATATACAAAACGGACTATTTTATCAATTCAAAATTGCATGACCCTCCCTTGGATTCAAAGTAAAATTAGCTGACCCTCCCTTGGACCAAAATTAGAAAGGCATGACCCTCCCCTATTTTCCTCCATGCCCCCCCTTATGTAAATTTCGACTGGTCCCTTACCTGTAGTCTACAGGTAAACACATGATCTACAGCAGGGATACTCAAATAGCTGAACCTGTGGCCCACATTACCAAAATGGCAAGGGGCCAGGGGCCAGTTGAAATGACAACATTAAAGGGACAGTTCATGCCTTTAATTCATTTGGGGGAATGACCCATCACCTTCATGAAATTTCATAATACAAAGTTTAGTGTGCTTGAATAGCTCAGTTGGAAGAGCTCTTGACTTCAGATCACAAGGTTATGGGATCGAATCCTGACAAAGGACACTCAACATGTGAGCAGTCTAGCTCCCATGGGTCTATACATTTTTTCTCCTTTAAGTGGCCATTGCCATTGACAATGCATTGGGCGCTTAAAGTTTAATATTTCAAAAACTACAAATTATTTCAAAGTAAAGATCTCAAGCATGCATGTCCACAGTAGGGTGGAATTTTTAAATTGTGAATCAAGTGTATATAGTCCATGAGCCAGAGCTCCAAAATTGAGCAAAAATTATCGAAAGAGTGGGCAAAACCAAATCTATATTAAATTGTTCATAGGGTCAATACGAGTAAATAAATATATGATAACCTCTCCACAGGAGCAGCTTTTTCATGGTTATCACACATTTTGTTATTTTCCCCATACGTACATGACAGGTGAAAAAATGACAAAATTTAAAAAAGAGTTATCATAATGAAACTTCCTGAGTTGATTACTTACATGAAGACAATGATTTATCGTATTACAAGTTTTCTGAAATTGTATATTTAAATATGCAAATTAGGCATTTAGTCCATGAGCCAGAGCCCCAAAATTGAGCAGATATTGAATATTCCCTCGTTAAAAACCTTTGAATCCAACATCTTAACAAAATGAAATAAGTATGTTGACTCTGGCTTTGTCCAATGTTGATTCTGGAAAGTTGTGCAAATTTGGGCATATTTTCCTATGCCTAATTTGCATATTCAAATATACAATTTCAGAAAACTTGTAATACGATAAATCATTGTCTTCATGTAAGTAATCAACTCAGGAAGTTTCATTATGATAACTCTTTTTTAAATGTTGTCATTTTTTCACCTGTCATGTACGTATGGGGAAAATAACAAAATGTGTGATAACCATGAAAAAGCTGCTCCTGTGGAAAGGTTATCATATATTTATTTACTCGTATTGACCCTATGAACAATTTAATATAGGTTTGGTTTTGCCCACTCTTTCGATAATTTTTGCTCAATTTTGGGGCTCTGGCTCATGGACTAATAGGATAAAGTATGAAAAATGCTTTTTTTGTGGCGTCAAAATCCTCCATCGACCTCCATTATACATTTCTGAACTTTTAAAGGAGTATATTTCTAAAACTATGAAACATTTCAAAGATTCATTTTCAGGCAAACATGTCCACAGTAAGATGAACATTTTAAAGTATGAATGGGGTTAGTAGTAGTCTGACAAAGTTTGTACTTGTTTCCCTTTAAATGTCCATTGCCGCATTGACAATGCATTGGGCGCTTAAAGTTAAATATTTCCAAAACTACAAATGATTTAAAAAAAAAAATCTCAAGCATGCATGTCCACAGTAAGGTGGCATTTTTTAATTGTGAATGGAGTTTCTAGGTGAAAGTTTTTTTTAGGTTTTTTTTAGGTGCCAAAAATCCTCCATCGACCTCCATTATACATTTCTGAACTTTTAAAGGAGTATATTTCTGAAACTATGAAACATTTCAAAGATTCATTTTCAGGGAAACATGTCCACAGTAAGATGAACATTTTAAAGTATGAATGGGGTTACTAGGTGTAAGTATGTACTGTAGGATTAGTAGCCTGCCAAAGTTTGTACTTCACATTCCCTTGTTTTTTTTATAGCAGATCTACAAGCTCATACAAAGTAACTAGTAACTAAAGTCTTCAAATAATTGTAGTGGAGTAAAAGTACAATATTTGCCTCTGAGATGTAGTGAAGTAGAAGTAAAAGTACTGAAAACTGGAAATACTTCGGTAAAGTGAACATACCTCAAATCTTTACTTGTGTGCAGTACTTGAGTAAATGTACTTAGTTACTTTACACCACTGGTTATGGATTATGGGTGTGCGCGTGCACAAACACAGAGTGCAGATTATACTAAGATCCCCTGACCCGGGGTACCCGAGAGGGCGACATTGAATTTTACAAAAGAGCTCAGGCATTGGCATCATCATATTCACTTGGAATTTCTTCCTGTAAAACTTCAGCTGGGAAGAGTTCTTTCAGACATAACCCCCCACCATTAACTATCAGGAAACAGGGGAGGGACAGAGTCAGAGGCGAAATGTCTGTAGCAGAGGCAAACGATCAAGCGCACCACACCACTGCGCTAACGCACCTTTGGGCCCTCAGCAGGTGTCTTCTAGTGCTTTTGACATGCTTTTTTGTATTTTGGCCTTGAAAATGTCAAAGTACTACAACATTGAAACATGGGACAACTGGGGTTTGAACCCAGAACCTTCTGATTACAAGCACTGTATCTAAACCACTGCACCTCAGTGATTCTTACTTAATTTGTTCACTTGCGTGCTCTTCATTGAACGATTAGATAAATGTAAAAGCCCCAGGTAAAAGTTGGAACGATGTCCTTGCTGGTTTTGAACTCAGAACCTTCTATGTGCAAGGCCTGTACCTTAACCACTGCTCGACCATGATTCATATTTTCACTGGTCTCTTGCACATTCTTCAGTGAAAGATTAGATAAAGGTGCAAGAGTCAGGTAAAAGTTGGAAAAATGTCCTGGTCACTGGTGGTTCATACTTCCTCTGGTCTCTTGCACGCTCTTCACTGAAAGATTAGATACAGACCACAAGAGTCAGATAAAACATGGAAAAATATTCCTGTTGGATTTGAACCAACAAATCAGAGGTTGCAAGGCCTGTATCTTAACCACTGCTCTACCATGATTTATACTTTCTCTGGTCTCTTGCACGTTGTTCACTGAAAGATTAGATAAAGGTGCAAGAGTCAGGTAAAAGTTGGAAAAATGTCCTGGTCAAATTTGAACCGGGAACCATCTGGTTGCAAGCCCTGTATCTAAACCACTGCACAACAGAAGTTCTTACTTAATCTGTTAACTTGTGTGAAATTCACTGAAAGATTAGATAAAGGTAAAAGCCCCAGGTAAAAGTTGGAAAGATGTCCTTGCTGGTTTTGAACTCAAGACCTTCTATATGCAAGGCGGAGGCCTGTATCTTAACCACTCTTCCACCATGGTTCATATTTCCTCTGGTCTCTTGCACGTTCTTCATTGAAAGATTATAGATGTATAATCTATAATAACTAATATCCTGTAGTTGTGGATTAACTTGTATCGAGTAACTCATTAACTCTTTTACTGTATTCAAGCAATCAAGTGGCATTTGACACAGTACTCTGTATTTCAGACGCAGTGTGCTCCAAAATGAAAAGCGTGAAGGTTGTTGTGGTGGGAGCAGGTGTGGTTGGGCTTTCTACTGCTGTCTGTATTGCTGAAGCTCTGCCTTTCTGCTCTGTCACTCTTCTGGCCGATAAGTTCTCTCCCAACACCACCAGCGATGTTGCTGCAGGGATTCTGTTTGCTGCACAATTTCCAGGTATGGAGGGAGTAAATTCATGTCACTACAATAGTTTGCCTTTCCTTTCCACATCTCATTCAATCAAGTAATGTGAAAATGATTTGCAATGGATTCATACATTTTGCACACACACCTGATATTGTGACTGTCAGGTCAAGTTAATTCATAAACGTGATTTGATTTGATCAAACAGTCAACTTTCTAATCGGAGATTAGAAAGTATTGTTTTGTATTCATCTAATTTGTGTTTCTTTTCTTCAATTCTAGATGTTCCTCAGGAACGACAGAAGCGCTGGTTCAAAGACACTTTTGATCACCTGTTGAAAATAGCAGAATCCCAACAGTCACCAGAAGCTGGTGTAATGCTGAGCTCTGGGTAAGCAGTGATATTCATCCAACTGTTGAGTGAGACCGATGTGAAGAATTTCATTCCAAAACCAAATATCAAGTATTTGAAAGGAAAAAACAAAACAAAACCTTACTCACCCACAGCCAGTGCATTATAAGTAAAGATACTATTCAATTAAATAATTTAGAGTGCTTTGCTGAACAAAGAGTCAGGTGTTTGGAAAATGTTTAATTTCATACCATATTATTCTAATCTCCAAGAAGGGTTCGGTGCTCTATCTGTCTCAGCCAGAGACTCAATAGGAGGTATCGTAGCACTACACCAGCATTACAGTGGATAAGCACGCTAATAGCATTTTTCTGACTAAGTGCACTTAGGAGGTGATCAATGAGGTGACTTGAGGTGAGGTGACTTCACAACAACTGTTTACAGCCTCAATAGAAAACAAACTAAGGCACAGTAGGAGGTGACAAATGGAGACCAAACCAAACTCTCAAACAAATGATAAGCACAAAAGCAATGTAATGCTGTATTACGGATTACGTATCTCTCCCAAATGGAGAAAGGTAGAGATTAATACTGTGAAACATAGTTACAATGAGAACTTGGGACACAGAAACCAAACTTGAGCAAATGACAAGCACAAAAGCAAAGTGGTGGCAGGAAAGAGAGTGATGCTGCCTTTAGTCAGTTCTCAACTCATAAAGTTAGAAAAATAAGCTGTGACCAAGTCTGTGAATGTATGGTGTATGGAGGTCATCTGCAACTGGTACATTTATCATTTAATAGATAAAAAAAAATGAACAGAAGTATTGATACCTTAAAGATATCTCTTACAATAATTATTGATGTTGATCATGTGTTTTTGTTTCTAGGTGTCAAATCTTCAAGGAGGTTCCCGTTCAGAAGAAGCCCTTCTGGGCAGAGTTTGTGTTTGGATTCAGGCTCATGTCTGACCGTGAACTGGAACGGTTTCCAGATCACAAGTTTGGCCAGGCTTTCACTAGCATAAAATGTGAATGTTCTTCCTACTTGCCCTGGCTAGAGAAAAGGTAAGCTACAGGGTGGGGCAGCGCTGAGTGCCAAACTGCTGAACTACTGAATATAAACAGTGAATGAAAATATATAATATAATATATATATAATATAATATATAAACATTGAAATGTACAAATGTATTACATTTTACAAATGTAGCATGAGATAAGAAATCATTTCAACATACTTACTGGGTCACAACATGGTTCTGTGCATAATTAAGGGACATTTTAAATGTAGACAAAAATGCACAATGTTTATTTGGACTAGTGTATATCCATTGTCTGAAATAATATTTTAAAGAGATATAAAGATATTGTGTTTGTATCATTTGGAGTTTGCTTTTATCAAGGTTAGTTCATTTCAGGTCAATCAACCCTAATAAACTTGTGATAACATTCTTCACAATACTCTTATGCCTATGTAATTAATTTGTGAATAATTAAACTGTCTGCACTGAATTTGCATTAATATGAATTATTCACTGTGCAAATGATCTCAAAGCAGCATCTCAAATAGAAAATATGTATCTGTAACAATTATACAGGTATTTACATACAAAACTCTTGTCATGTCTTTTTTCTTTAGGTTCAGAAAAGCTGGCGGCGAGGCTGAACAGAGGAAAATTAACAGTCTTGAGGAGTTAAGCAGAAACTATGACATCATTGTAAACTGCTCTGGTCTGGGCTCCAAGACCTTGGTAGATGATTCCCAGGTGTACTCAGTCAGGGGCCAGGTCCTCAATGTCCAGGCCCCCTGGCTGAAGAACTTCATCAGAGATGGTGACGGGAAGACCTACATCTACCCCGGGATCCACAGCGTCACAATTGGGGGCACAAGGCAGGAAGATGATTGGAGGCTGGATGTGGACAAAGGAGACACCGAGGGCATCCTGCAGCGCTGCTGCAAACTGGAGCCATCCCTCAGTAAGGCCAAGATACTCCAAGAGTGGGTCGGTCTAAGGCCAAGCAGGAAGAACCCAAGGGTGGAGAGGGAGGAGGTGCCACTGCATGGACGCAAGGTGCCTGTTGTCCACAACTATGGTCATGGGGGCTGGGGGGTCACCCTGAGCTGGGGCACTGCCTTGGATGCACTGGGGCTGGTCAGGCAGTGTCTTCATGAAATGCTGTCAAAGGCAAGACTTTGAGCAAAATGGTACTGCTGAATTCTTCAGATATTGTGCCAATAACTCACTCAACTTTTGAGAGAAAAAATTTGAAGAATTTAATTGAAAAAATGTAATACCCACCATTTGTAAAAACAATAATACAAAAGAAATGTGCTAAATAGAACTGCAACTATCGATTCTTTTCTTAGTAACTAGTAACTAACTTTCTAGATTAATCGTAATAGAGAAGCACATTTTTGATAAATTATTTATTTATTTCAGCTAATCAATGCAAAACAATTCAAATTGAGTTTTGTTTATAATTGGTTAAATATATTACACGTATTAGCTTAGCTTATTACCTTAATGTCTAATCTCATGTACATACCTGCTGCTATGTGGACCTACCAAAGTGCTACCACCTTTGTGTCTAACCTTATGCACCTTATGCCTAACTAAATAGGCTATATATGTAGAGTATATATGTAGCCATAACAAGGCACTGTGGCAGAGTTGTTATCTACGTAGCAACTGTCGGATTGTTGAACAAAACAAAAATCTGTCGTCTGTGCTTTATCAACTTGCACACACACAGGACTTCATGTGGTTTAGGACTTCTTTTAATCTACATGATACTGACTTCACTACATGTGATTTAGAACTTATTTTAATCTACAATATGATACGAATTTAAAAAAGCTATTTTCAGGCATTTTTATGCTCAATTTATTTTGTACTTATACTTCTTTTACTTCCCGATTCTTTATTTACTCTTTTAAACTGCAAAAGTGAAAAGCCTGCATAAAGAGTTTCACCTCACTTTTACCTGTAATTGTGTTGTGACAATAAAGTTTGATTGACTGATGTGTCTATTTTGAGGTTCATTTTAATAATAGGAGAAGAAAAAATACATCAATATACTGGTTTCAGAATTTGTATTTACTACTGAGAATGATTTACAGAAAGTGTGAAAACATTTGACGTAAACCGACATGATTTATATTTAACATTTTTGCTTTTCTTGTTGCTACAATGTCGAGGATCCAAAACTCAAGAATTTCACTCTTGTATACCTGTATATGGGATGTAACAATCTTGAAATATCTGTCTGTTGATATGATTGACATTCCCCAGAGTTTATTTTGAAATGATGTCCAATAGACCATAATACTTAAATGCTTGCATGTATTTACAGGCAATGTCTCTGCCTAACATTTAGCTGCTTTACTAGAAAGGAGAAGAAAAAAAAAAAAACGTTAACCGGAATGCTTTGTGTAGCGATATTGACTTAGCGGGTGCAATGCAAGCTGTAGCCAGGAATTTAAGAAATCATTATCAGCATCTTGGAAGTCACTTTTAGTCCATTTACAGTATTTTACATTTGCAAGCTTCATGCAGACCATGTCAAAACGCCTACTTCTGGTTTCTACAAACAGGTAGATACAGTCCATGCTCATATTCCACTCAGATGAGCATTTGACTCTGACATGTGACATGCTTCGGTCAAATCTTTCATTGGGACCTGTAGAAGGGGTTGGTAGAAAGACAAAGAAAATCCGATCAACCATGCAACATAATAAAATAATATATTTGTTACTGCACCAGTGTAGAGAAACCCTTATATAGTTGGTTTCTTAATCAAATTGAATGAGATTACGGTTGGTGGGTCACTCACTGCCAGGCGGTGTTGCTTGCGTAGATGCTGAACTCGGAGCTGGTCCATGGCACAGACAGTCTCTCCTATAGGCTGCTTCAGCTCACTGGAAAACATCTCAATCAGGGACTGGGGGATCCCATATCGGCCATACTGTTAACAGGATACAGCTGTGTGTGAATTTCTACTGTAGTTGGATTTATGTAGTCATAAGATGACGACAAAACACTGTCTACAGTGGTTCCAGATGGATACGTCCATTACGATAAAAATAAGAAATAGTCTAGGAATATGTGTAATTAAAGTGGGAAATATTCACTCTGTAACACAATGAGTGTTCAAAGATTAGATTACACATAATTATGCATCATTTTATGTATACGACGGTTTTTACTTCCAATTAACTTTAAGCAAAGGATCTTTAAAGTAGTTTAATGGCATTAGGGCCCATAATAGCAAGAGTTAAAGGACGACTTCACCCATTTTCAACCCATCTTCATATAATTGGTCATCACTAATAGTCATGATAAAATGGTAAAAAAAAAAGAAGGGCTGTGGACACTTCAGAAAACTGCCTACCAGTGACATCATCGTTTAGCAGATAATTTTTTTCAAACAAATGTTTTATTTTATTTTTTATTAACGCGAGAACAATGGCTTCCATTAAAGCATGCTATCTTTCCAGGAATAGAAAGCCTGTGGTTTCTATTAGCTTGGATTCCCCATTGATGTCACTGGTAGGTGGGTTTCTGAAATGTCCACAGCCCTCCTCTGAGACACAGACCAAGTAGACGAAAATGATACCATATTATAATGAGCATTAGTGAGGACTAATCATATGAAGTTGAAAATGGCTGAAGTCGTCCTTTAATACAAAAACAATAATTTATTAACTCAATGCCCATTTCATCCTTGCAAAACAGTACCTCGTCAGAGAAGGGTTCCATAGTCAGATCAATACCCTGCAGCTGAAGTCTTTCCTCCAGAAGACATTCCAGGTTCACAGACTTAACAGACATTTTCTTCCGTCCCTTCAGCCTGCGGGCTTCACATTGTGCTGAAATTGAAACATTTCTCTTGCCCTCCAAACAGATGGTGTCAGAGGTATTTGTGCACGGAATGTCATGAGCAAGGCTCATCTGAACTGGTAATGGCTCTCTGCATGGATTTGATAAAGGAAGCATTGCTACAGGATGACTGGACTGTCCTCTCTCCACTGTGGGAGGTAATTTCAGGTGTGTGCATGGGGACTTTTGTTCCTGCCTGGGCGTGAGAACAGGCGCCGTTGGTAAAGCCACTTCCAAACTTCCAGGAACAACACCACATAATGCGGTTGATGTTTGAAACCTGCCCTCTGAATGTCTCTGAGGATTTAACATGCGCTGCGTGGACTCCTCAGGCTTAGAAATTCTGACGTGTGTAATTTCCCAATCCTTTGGGATAATAAGTAGTTGTCCTCTGTTCTGGACATCTTTCTTTGTGTGGAGGCTTCCCAGGGAGTGGCAAAGCCTTGGCTGCCTAGTCTCTGCTGCACTAACACCTCCCAGTGCTTCCCAGCTGTGACTCCTGGCTAGGGTTCCACATGGAGGCCGAGTCCTACCCTGGCATAGCAGACTTAAGCTGCTCTTAGGGGGTCTTAAGGAGGGTAGGGTACAGGGCAGGTGTCCCGGTACACTCTGGAGGAAGGTCTTAGTGGACTGGGTGGAAGTCGAGGTCAGGGTTGAGGTAAAAGGAATGGAAGGTTGTTCTGGGGACGGAAGATGGCTTGATTCAAAACCAGACGAGGACCTGCTCATGGAGGAAGATGTCTTTTTGTCCCTCCCTGAAATAAACAAGTGCAACGTGTGCATATCATGCATATTTCAATTTATTGTAAATGTACCTGATATGCGTTTCACTTGCAAATGGAAGAATATAGCGCTATAGTGCAGTACTTAAGTGTTGGAAAGAAAATACACCATTAACTGATGTGAAAGGAAATGGGGGAAAATGTGAGAAGAAAATGTCTAATGAATGAATAAAAAATGAAAAACAAAGAAGAAAAAACAAGACAGGAAACAGGCGAGTAGTCCAGTCTGGTAAAAGCATTGAGCAATTTATTCCTCACGCTCAACTATGACAGTAGCACACTTCAGGACTGTTTTGAGACCAAAGAATTTACACCTCAATCAGAAGTGCTAGTGTTACTTGAACTTTTATCTTATAACAGTTTTATTAATTATATCAGAGTGGACTGTGTTGTCAAGGTTGTCCTCACTATGCGTTTCAATGCATTTTACAATTATACAAAAAAAAGCCATCTTTCAACAAGTATAGTTATACCATTTAGTAAAGTTTTTTTTATTGGTCTGCTTAATGCAGTTTTCAGGCACATCATAAAATATTGCTTAACATTATATAGTACTGAACTAGAAAAATATACACACAAAACAGCAGAATTTTTAAAGAACTATACAAGAGGGGAAACATAAGCAACTCTGACATCATGCTCTTCCCCACATGCCCTTTTAACTTTCACAAGAGCCTTCGATTATGCAGTAAGCATAAGCCTTCGCATTTTTTAAAACTTTTTTTTCTCTTCCCAAGACGTAAACCAATGCAAACAACCACAAAAAAGAATGATCAATTAAGCAAGCTTTCACAGTAAAGAAGTACTGCAATTACCGTTAAATGTTCGGTTTCTTTCTTCTTCTTATTTTTTTTTAACTAGTACTTTCATCACGCCTTGGTTCAACAGTCACCACTTTCAGCAAACGTGAAAAACCACCACGCGATTCACAACAGCAGATGTATTTGTGTAAGCAGACCTACAGGCAGCTCTACACAGAAACTGTACAGGTATTCTGAGATGTGGGTAATCTAGAAAAGCGTGCACCCCCCCGCCTCCCTTGTGAATTCACAAACGAGATGGTAATTCTTGTAAAGAAAGGCGATAGTATCTCAAATGAATTGAAGCAGGAGGGCACGGATCGTAAGACAGCCTTTTCCATCCAATGCTGAGGAAACAGAACAAATAATGACTGACAGAAAAAAAAAAAAAGTATGCAAGGAGGCGGGAAAAAAATGAGAGTTGCATATGCATGAGCGACAGGGAAAGAGCCTTTCCGAAAGAGCATGAAAAACTGAAGTTTGGTTTGGAATGCTCAAGCATGAAGACCACGGTGTCCTTAGTGACGAAGGAGGGCAGAAGCGGAGGACAGTGATCCGGTCACAGGCGACTCAGGCTGTCATTACCGTTCTCCAAATTCTCGCTGCTCTCGTAGCAGCCAGAGTCCCTCGGCGAGTCGCCCAGAAGGCCACGTCTGTCTAGGAGCAGCTTCTCTTGTGAGCCTCCAGACTGGCCGCTTCGCTCCGGGTCACTGCTACCTGCAAGGCACAACAGAAGCACCTCCAAGGTCAACAACACATGTACTGTTGTCTTTTATATTGGATTTTATTTATACTGCTGTTCTTTACATTGCATTGTATTTGTATTGCTGTATTTTACACTGCATTGGGCTGTGCAGTTTTGTTGCCATTTTAAAAAATCTCCCCAATTTAGCCGTTAGTTGGTCGTTGATGCCAAACACCAAGTTGCTGGTCCAGCAACAAGGACACAATGCCCTGCTGGATTCTCACCCGCAACCAATGGAAATTGTTGAAATGCCTGCCCGGCCAACCCGGAGTAGTGGTGGACAAAGTACTCAACGCTAGTACTTCAAAGTATAGATATTCATGGTCAAACATTACTCAAATACAAGTGAAATTTTGAAATTTGAAATTTATTAAAGTACTGGAGTACTTGCTTTTAAAAATAATTAAATATTCAAAAGTACAAAATTACAAAGTAGGCCTACATTTTATTTTTATGATGAGTGCATTGTTGTATTAAAATGTAGACATTTTCCATCTGATACGGAATTAAGAAAAATAAAGAAGGAACTGAAAACTCAACCATGTCTACCGTACATGATTTGTAGCTGGACCTGCAGTGCTTAGCCACCGAAAACCGGATGAATGAGTTATGAAACTAAATGTGTGTATGTTGTTGTCTCAGACCCACCATCATATTCCTGCAGCAGCTCCACAGCCGTGAGCAGCACAGCTCTGTGCTGAGGGTCTCTGATGTTCAGCTCATCCAGGTCCTCTTCCTCCAGAAGCTTGAAGGTGTCCAGGTCCTCGTAGCCGTTGAACAGGAATGTGGGAAGGTGCTCCTGGGGAGGAAAGAGAACACAAAGGTCAAATATTAAACCACACAACACTGGCATCCCTATTTTGGGAATGTTATTATAGAGAAAGATTACTTCTTTTTTTTTCTCAAAATTTACAAATAAATCCACAACAATTAATCAATTTCCAAATATTAAAAAATAGAGAACATAGAAGATCTACAAACTCGTCTATTTTTGCTATTCATATGTCATATGACTACGTTTATGTATAGGGCTTAAGTAAGTGGTTAAGTGGGGGGGATCTAATGCTGCCAAGTTCAAGACACAATTGTTTACTGTCAAGACACAATAGTTTACTGTGCATTTGTTGCTAATGTGCCATAATAATTTCCTTCCAGGAAAATAAAATCGATTTCTACATATCTCTGTTTGATTAATGTATTACTTTGAGGTTGATGCGATCAAGGAGCTCCTCGACAGAGGTGGGTTTGGGTTGCCGGGCCTTCCTCCTCCTGCGGGTCTTTTTGGGCTTTGCCACCTCTTCATGCAGGACATCGACATAGATGAATTTGAAGGTGCCGACTTTCCCGTTTAGCAGGCCCATCCATGTACCCATTGGTGGCTTGCTGATGACATCAATGACATCTCCAATCTGAAAAAAAAACAGAGGAATTAATTATAGACTGACCGTGCACAAAGATTAATGGTAGAGTAGTGGGAATGTGGTGATGCGTAGGCAACATTGTGCTTTAGTCTACTAATCAGGGCAGTATGAAAGATCTTCAAGTTATAGTGTGCACCTTTTTCAATAAAAAAAAATATATTTTATACATAATCCTTCACTGGCATATTTCTCACAATAACCATTCCACATAAATGTGTTGTGTGACCACTTCTCTGAATACCATTTTAGTCACACAAGTGTCTGCTGATGCCCCTGACACTTCTGCCAAAATGACAACAGCACTCACAGGAAGTGCTTTGGAACTGGAATGGTATTTTGTCTCTCTTTTATTTTGATGTATTACTAGAGAAGTCAGCAGCAAAAACAAGCTACGAACATGCTGTAATGACCACATAGCTAAACACTCACAAAAAGCAGAAGTTACACAGTATAACTTTATATTGAATTCAAACCAGGGTCACAGGGACCTGTCCCCAAATTGAACCAATGTAAAAGGACTAATTTAACACAGGTAATTTATCACATTTTTCTTATTGGAACTTCTGAACTGCCTTACCTTGAGTTTAAGGGAGTCTGTGTCATATGGGCTTGGAGTGAAGTCAGTGTGGACCAGAGCGCGTCCACAGAAAGGTCCTCTGTAAGGCAGTTCATCTTCCTCCCCATCCTCGGATTTGACACTCTCCCTGTTGCTGTTGGAGGAGTCAGTGGTACCCACCGTTTGACCACCTGCAGACAGCACCAACCACGTGGCGTTATGAATATTGAATATTTGTAGTAGGTCAATGTCAGCTTCTATTGTACCGAAAGGGACATTTGTATTGCAGGGAGAGTATGCTAAAGCATACGCTAGGAGTCATCAATGCAAAGTTCTGACACACACACACGCACACACACACACACACACACACACACACACACACACACACACACACACACACACTTACTCATAGAACTCTGTCCACTGAGTGAGCTCCTGAGACTCTCCACAGACCCTCCTGGCTTCAGTTTGGATTTTGCCAGAGAGTCTCGGTCAGTGTGGGGGGACTGGGGGCAGCTAGATATGTGGTCAGGGCTCGACTACAGGACAGAGAAAGAATGCTTAGTTCTACTTTGCACACAGCGCCACAACAGTTCTTCAGACTGATTACTGTTTTGAAGTGTAAACTGAATCGGTTTTCCAGCGCGACACAAAATGTTCTTTCCACATAAAGTGGGTAGCATAATTACAGGATCTACCTGTTCAGAGAGAGAGCAGTGGTATCTCTTGGATATGCGTTTCCTCATGGTCTCTCTCACAGACTTGACCTTTTTGCCCAGAGAAATGCGGGACATTGGTGGAGACTTAACGCAGGCTCTTGGGATGCCTACAATGTTTTTGTTCTGATTTGCAAATGGGAAACAAGAAAAATTAACATAACGAGGAACAAGCATAATACGGTCAGAGATAAAAACGATAGCCTAAATCATCTGTTTAGCTAACAGATAAATGTTGTTGAGAGCTATCAGCAATACCGTTAGAACTCAGGTGGTTAGTAGTGCAGTGACTTTAATGTTAGCTAGTTGACACATTTTTTGTAGTTGCAGTTGACCCATGTCATGTGTGAAAATGTATATCTCGGTAAGGTATGCCAGCCTCACTGATATCTTTACTCCTTTTAGTAAGCAATGAAATGCTGCACAGGCACAAATCATGGCAATAGTCAACAGTAGGGATGGGTATTGGCAACAATCTCACGATACGATACGTATCACGATACTTGGGTCACGATACGATTATATTGCGATACGCATCACGATACTTGGGTCGTATCACGATATTGCGATATATTGCGATATATTGCGATATATTGTGATATATTGCGATATATTGCGATATATTGCGATATATACATAAATCACAACTACATATTGTTTATATATACACTACATATTGAGTAGCTGCAGATCTGTGATAGGTTCTTTGAATGTTTTTCATAAAGCCTGTATCTGAAAAAGCAAAAAAAAAAAAAAAAAAAAATTTTTTTTTTATTTATTTATTTTTTTTATCGCGATATCGATACTGGAGTATCGATACAGTATCGCGAAATAAAATATCGCGATATATCGTGATATCGATAATATTGCCCATCCCTAGTCAACAGTACAGCAAATACTATAATATAGTGTCTATATCTATGAATAAGGTAAATAGGAGTGATACTTTTATAGATTGCCCATATTGGTATATACAGTACTGGCACTCATTAGAATGCTGTTCTGCCAACCAAAATGCAAGGTTGGCACCAACTGTGGTATAATGGAGAATGACTACTTACAGAGCTATCACAGTCACAGTTGACTGTGTGCAGAGACCGGCTTGTTAGGTCAAAACCTCCAAAACTGCAGGTTCTCTGTGAAACAAAAGAAAAAGTATATTCTGGTTGTAAACAATGAATACACTGGGATGGCGTGACTTACTTATTTGGCATTACTAAGAAACACAGATCTATGAATCAAACAGGTAAGCAAATTCTTCTTACGTCAAAAATCCATATCTGATAGCATTGGTTAATGTTTTAAAGTTTTAAAGTGAAGACTCAAGGCATTTTGTGGTCTGTTATTTCCTGATAGCACACCAATGTTATGAATAATAGACCAGTGTTCTGCCTCTGTTGACATTGCTCTGGAAGTATTGGTCACCCTGTCATGGTTTATTTTCCAATAATGATCATTGACCACCTCACTACACACTATCCTCCCCAATCTTCTCCTAACTCCTCTCATCCTACTCACCCCATGCTGGCTGAGAGGACTCAGTGCCCTCCGGCGGAGCTCTCCCTCAGTGAGAGAGCGGGCCATTTTGGGCTCCTCCTCCACGCCTTCCCCACTGCACCCTATCTCCGTCTCAGAGAGAGAAGAACGGCTACCCCCTAACCCCAGCTCCCTGGTCCCCTCTCCGAGACCTTTCTCCTGGTGGCTGGGGGAGCTGCTGCTGCCGGTAGACTTGCCAAAGGCTCTGAAGATCTTGTGGCTGCTGCAGGTGTCCAGGCTGCTAGAGGAAGGAGAGGTGGTGGTGGTGGTGGTCAGGCTGTCTGAGTCACGATCAGAGGTCAACTGATCACGCAGGGCCGCGGCCAGGGAGTCCACCTGGCAGCACGTCATGTGCTTCTTCTGCACCCCGGAGTAGAAGGAAGCAGCAGCGTCCACCTCAACACTCAAAGACTCTGTTAGGGATAGAGGACAGGTGTCATTATGATGATTGATTGCGGATACAATTGACCGTATTCACATGACAGCCACTATGTGATTACGGTCAATGGCATTAACTACTTTTCTTTTCCATCATGTGACTGATTGCCTAACCATGATAAACGCTATTCTCTCAATATTACATGCAGTCAACAGTACTGTAAGTACCCTGTGATCCAGGCTTCTTAGGCTCATCAATCCTGATTAGCTTCTTCTTGGCCTTGCGGGTGGAGTTGACCAGTTTGTGGAGTCTCTTAAATGTGACCGATTCCTCCTGTTCATCGTCTGACAGGTCACACGGCTATCATGAAGAACACACAGAAAAGGTTTTGTGAGAAAAATGAGAGCTGACATTCTGTTTACAGAATGGTGATAAATGAGAGAATATACAATGTGGTAACTTTTATTCATGAACATCGCCAACCAGCTATTTTACTCTATTCATTTGTGACATCAGGATGTTCACGCTGTCGCAAAATTAGGCAGCGAGAAAGATATTTATGTTGTATGCATGCTGCAGAAGCTGAAACTGAAACCACATGTTGCTCGACATAAATATGAAATATGAACCCACAGAAACTGAATGCTATGTGGGGATCCAGTGGTCACCCTCCATGGCTACTGTAATGTTTAAATAGACTTGTGAGAGGGGGGTTCACATGGGTAAACAAATTGGTTGTGTGCTGGAAATCACTGTGTCCAATCCCCATAGAGAAAGATGAGACGCTTCAGTAACTACTGCACATATACAGTACAGGGTGGGTAGAGAGCCCGCCTGGGAATCGCCCAGTGTATGTGTCTAATTGTCCCTGAGCAAGACACTTAACCCCTAACTGCTCCCTGGGCGCTGTATTAATAGCATCCACTGCTCCTAATAGTTAGGATGGGTAAATGTAGAGGACAAATTCCAGGTATGAGCAAATGTACTTGGCAAATACCCCCAACAACAAATAAGAGATTTATTTATTATATGGCAGATGGGTGGGGTTTTCTTCATAGGGCCATACAACCAGCGTCATAACGTTTAACCACTTGGTACCATTTGGCAAACCACACAGGTTGAATAAAATGCTACATATTATGGTTTGCAAATAACAGCGTGTAGGTTTGATTGCAAGAGAGGGGAATGTGAATGTATTGGTCATAAACTGTTAGTGGGAGTGGCACAATACTTTTCACAGTATACCCAGGCCTCAGAAAAAGGCACATGCATGCAGTAAGCGTTCATCTTCTGACCCAGACATATGAGCTATTCATAGTGGAACGTACACACAAGAGAACAGAAATTCAAAGTGTGTCAACAGGTCAGAAATAGAGCGCTGTAATACAATTAGATGGTAACAGAGACTTTCAGTAAAATGAAAGACTATGTGTGGGAGGAGAGAGAAAAAGATCAGGGAGAGAGACAAAGATGTAAAAAAAAAGGAAAAAGAATGAGCATAGTCACATCTCTCTTACATACAAATACGTAACAGAGAGAGAGAGAGGTCTGGAGAACACATAGTGAGAGGAGAGAGAGAGAGAGAGAGAGAGAGAGAGAGAGAGAGAGAGAGAGAGAGAGAGAGAGAGAGAGAGAGAGAGAAACACTGAGGCCATCCAGACAAATCTGAAAAATGTGCTCTGAACCTGAGCCCCCTAATCACCCCACCTAAGCATAAAAGAGCTGTGGCGGGCATAACAGGGCTCTGTGCTCAATCCACCCGCTCACCACAGCACAATAGGGGGTTAGCGCTTTGACAGCGATGAATAGGAGCCCGTCCAGTGCCCTGGAGTTGGGAGAAGGCCCTGTGCAACAGGGCTTTAAAGGGGCCCCGGTTCATAGCCAGGACAGAGAGAGAGCGAGAGCGAAAGAGAGAGAGAGAGTGTCAACAGCTAAGCAGCAGCCTTGGCACTGGTAATGCGCTGCCTCTTCACGCACACTTATGTCCGAGGTAGTGATTCAGCATTTGGGCTGCAACTAGGCATGGAATGGATATGAAAATGTCATGTCACGATGCTCTTAGACAAAATAAATGTGATTCACAATATTATCCCGATAATAATCAGAATTATGCTTAAAACTCTTGAAATTGCACTAAACCGTACTGGAATCACGTTGCCTTAAATTTTGTTTAAAAAAAATTGTATTGCGTCATAAACAAACAAGGACAGATTTAGACTCCCGCCAACAGACAATCAAAATGAGTGAAATAAATCCAGCAATAAAAATAATCTAAAACCTGATATTCCAGCATTTACATGAATCAAAAAGTGTTATAGATTAATTATCTTGTTTGTAGTTTCTAATTACACACACAGAAGGGTAAGGAAAGGACAGCAAAATTCATTAAACAAATACATAAAATGAAAGAAATGTAATTATAAGATCTCCCTGCATAAATAATGGGATAAAATAAAAACAACAGCAACACTGTTGTTACTACTATTCTTTAAATAAAGTCCACCTGGTATTGTGGCATAGTCACAAATAACTACTTTGAACCCGTTTTTGGAATAAATAAATAAATGTATAAATGAATAATCTGAACAACACTGTGGCACTTTTCTGTCATCAAACACTACTGCTAGTCTTGTGGCCGAGAATGTGAGACATGACAAACCTCCTTTTCAAGATAGATTTAAGTGAGTGCAAAAATGTCAGCACGTTCACTTTTTCTGGCTTTAGTTGTGCTCATAGAGGTGACAATATGAGCTAGACAGCTTAGAAGAATATTCACATTCATTCATTCATTATGGCGAAAATGGAAATTCAAATGTTATCCTCCCATCACTAGCTGCAACTATTAATCATATAAATATTTGCATAATGTTTTTTTCTTCACAATTTATAATAATGGCAATATTGAGACATCTGGTTTCATTTGAGACACTTGCTCATAAAAATTATGTAATGTAATGTAATAATGTACAGTATATCATAGATGGTAAGAAATAATGATTTCTCATTGAGTCACATGATTAAAGCTCCATTATTTTTGGTGAATAAAACATAATTTTGACCAATCTGTATGGTAGAGTATGTTAATACAATAGAGCTAGAAAAGAAGGAGTAGTAGCAAAAAGTGTGTTAAATGTCTTGTTTGGCGCTAATGATTGTGGCCTCTATGGGGAGTTGTGTCATGATCCAAGGAATCCAGGGATATTTTTGACTGTACGACCTACAGTTCAAGTTTAAGTTATAAGTTAAAACATGAAGCGGCCTGCTATAGCGCTATGAGGCGAGGGAAAACTGGTAACGTGCTGCAAAGTTTCATACCGATTGGTCCAGTGGTGCCGGAGGTTAGCTGTTCACAGACGGACACACAGACATACGGACAGACAGGGACGAAAACGTCATCTCTGGCCTTCGGCTGTACGGCGATAACTAACACAACTGTTATGGTTGTATTTGGTCTCCCTGCTCTTCTATTGAGGAATTTAGATCCTGTGGTAGGGTATGACCACTTATGGTTGAAAAGTGGTACTGTCTGAATGTCAAAGTAAAATGTCTCCTCTCAGTAAGTAGGTATGCTCTATTAACTCAGAGGTAAACATTTTAGCACTTGCATAGGACATGATGGTTACAGATTGGATAGTAACGTAGGACACGATAGTTACAGATTGGATAGTAACGTAGGACATGATAGTTACAGATTGGATAGTAACGTAGGACATGATAGTTACAGATTCGATAGTAGCATAATAATCACAGTAACACTATTGAGAAAAGGTTTCTGGATAAGGCAGCCCTGGATCATTTCAGCATAACAAAATCTAAGAGGCTCTTATGACATAAAAAACAAACTTACATTGCAGTTAAAAGACTCGTTTGTAGGACTGGAAGGATCAGTGGTCCATTCTGTTGGTTCGGGCCTGCAGGTCTGTCTGTTCTGAGATTCAAACTCCTTCAGCTGCAAACAGAATAGCAAGCAAGACAATGAGAGTCTGTGAGCATCTCAGTGAATGATGCAGGTCTACAGTACGGTCCACTTCCTGCACTGTACCAGCTGGTAGTCTATTGTTCTTTGAACAGCTGATTAATGTATTTCTGTTCCAATTTCCTATTAACATCAGTGCCTTCATCGCTTTGTTTTAACATTTTATTAGCAGCACCTCCTCCTCTCAGGATTGTTTGAGAACAAACTTTCTACACATTACAGACTAATGTTGTTTTTACTTATTTTTTAAAGTTTGCCTAGCCATAGACATAATTGCCGTCTTCAGATTAAGAAAAAAAACTGTGCAGTCGCTTCACAGTCTTGTTTGGTATTTCAGTAAGACTATCCTATTTTCTGATTGGCAGCCATGGATATGAAACCTTTTACAAGAGGTGTAAAAGGTACAGTTTCCATGCCAGGGGTTAAGCCTAACGGCCAAGCAAGACCTTTGTCCCTTTGCATCAGTATAAAAAAAGAAAAAAAGTTGTGATCTGTTATTTTCAATGAATGACACCATCATGTGATGTTGTATAAATTAAGCTTAACAATGCGAAGAGACAGTGACAGGAGGATCTCAGAGGGTTTCATAAAAGAAAAAAGAAAAAAACAGATATCGCAGCAACAGGTTTTCACATGACAGCACTAATATGGGGAAGGAGATATTTGTACCCGTGCCAAAGCTTCCTCCACAGAGATCATGTTTTCTTTCACCATCATCATCAGCTGGATACGCTCTTCATCACTCATGGTGATCTCACTTGCCACAAAGCCAACATCGTCACCTGCTGGGAGGGGGGAGGGGGGTTACAAATACACACCTGTACTGGTAAAGTGTGAGCTAATGGGTTTAAGCACTCAATTTAGACGTTATTAACATTACCCCCCGAAAACATAATTTCTATGCATTTATTTTTTAAATAAGTGTTTTCCTTTTGACTAAACATACCTTTTGAAGTCTGACGCACAACAGCCTTCTGCGACTTGCGGAAACTCTGCCAAAAAGACTTGTTTTTTTTCTTTCCGTCCCACTTTCCTACACAAACATTTGTTTTAATTTAATGCATGCAGTGAAACCACAAAATATAAAAAAAGGGTACATAATAATAAGTAAACAGAAGTTACTGTCCTCTTTAAAAAAGCAACCCAAAACTAAACTTAGAAAAGATAAATGAAAGTAAAATACAAAACAAAACATTTAACCTCTTCAAAGGATTTCAGGCCAGACGTTATAGCAACAATTCATTATATCTATTCTCTCAGGTAAAATGGAGATAGTGTGGGTTAACTAACAGCTGTCTAAACAATTATAATAACGTAGCAGTGAAAGTAGCAGAAAAACCTATACTTACCCCCTGATCCATCATCAGAGCTGGATTTGTGTACGGGGAACCTATGAATCAAAGACAATATTTACTTGTTTGAACTGGAACAGATGAAAGGAAATCAAAAACACAAGTCAAATTCAGATATGTTGTCTCACCTGTTTTCCAATACTATTTTCTTCATTTTATTTTATTCTATCCTACCATCTCTATCAACATCTTTATGTAATCTCCCTTCTTCCTTCACATTAAAACAAAAAAAACAAAACGAGCAATCACAAAGGTACACTATCTGTCATGACACAAGCTTCATACTGTTGTAAAAAAGGCAAATCAAAGCAGTCAAAACAGAGAAAAAAAGCTCTGTGCTCTTGGCTGATGAACAGAGGTCAGTGCACTATAGCCATCACCAGAACAATGGAGTCTTTCTCACGTTCTGCTGGGGTTTTACAGCTCAACTCGCACTAACGTGGCCCCTGCATTCCCTGCGTGCTCTCTCTCTCTCTATCCCTCCCTCTCTCTCTCTCTCTCTCTCTCTATCCCTCCCTCTCTCTCTCTCTCTCTCTCTCTCTCTCTCTCTCTCTCTCTCTCTCTCTCTCTCTCTGTGTGTCTATCTATCTCTTTCTGTCTAAACCCCCTCTATCAATCTTTCTCTGTGCATCTGTCTGTATCCCTCTTGCTTTCAGTCCCTGCCTCGCTGCAGCTCTACCTCATTATTTAACTCTTTAATTTCACTCTAACTAAACTGTATCTTGGTTTCTCTATTTGTGTCCGTATCTCTCTCTCTGTCATCAGCTGACACTTGTTGCTGAAGCTAGTGGGAAGTGGCCATCATCTCCTGGCCTCATTCTGTCTGTGTCCCACAAGGGGGCAGTCCAACACAATAATGAGACCATCTCAGACCATCGGTTTCCATAAACAACCTTTCAAATGATCTGCATGCTCTCTTGCCTTCTCTCTCCATTTCTGTGCCCGTTTGTCTGTCAGTATTTCTCTCTCCGTGTCCATCTCTCTTTCTATGCCTCTCTCCTTCCCTTTCTTCCCCCTTCATCCTCTCTCTGTCATCAGGCGTCAGCTGACACTTGCTGATGCCAGTAACCAGTAGAAGAGGTCAGTGTAACATGTACTGTAAATGAACCTCCCGTTTTTCATAAACAACTTGTGAAATGACATTTTGATTACTGTGTCCCTGAAATGACCAGGAGGAAAAGAAAACCTTGGTTGCTTCATGTTTTGAATTCTGACAGCTTTACACACACTTTCAAGATTCCGTTTGTGAATGTGAACACACGAGACACGCTTATACAGTACGCAATGCAAATAATTTCAGTGCACTGGCCCTTTAAGGCACGTAATCAAATCAATATGTGTCTGCGTTATTAGTCATGACCTATATCCCCCCTTTTTCTTAGTCTACTTTCCAATGACAAAAAATATGACTAATCTTCGAAATCCATCAAAAGAAACAATCGGGGGAAGGATGTCTGGAAGGGGGGCTGGGGGGTGTTTCCTAAGAGTGACTGTAGTGACTGCAGGAAGTTTGAGAAGCACACGTGTCCTCATACTGATGAGCTGATAATACATGGAAGTGTAATCCTAGTTTGTTCTCTTAAAAGCCAGGTCAACAATACTATATACATTACATTGCATATGGGGGAAAAAAAATGTCAGGAACCCTCCATTATGCCCAGAAATGGTTTGGTGGTTAAAATTCTCTTCAGCTAAACCACTTGTATCCTCCCCTAACCTAAACACCGGCAGAGTATGCCCTTCTGCTCAACTCTGTTTTTCATGCTGCTTTAAAAACAAAAAGTGTTCATTCATCCATTTGTAAGTAACTTTGAGCGCGTACAAATGGAACCAACTCGACCCTTACACTTTACGTTACACAAATAAAAGTGCCCACAGGTAGTGTAGTCGTGGGTGCTGGCTCTAATCCCATCAGAGCCTTCGCTCCTCCGTTTCCCTCTCAGCCCTTGCAGCCATTGTCTTAATACAGAAACTATACTAAGGAGTGGACAGCCGAATGCAAACTGATAAACAAGATTCCATAATGGAGTTCCTAACATTAGTCATTTCATACAGGACACTGTTCCACTGGACTCAGTCCTACTTAAAGCTGCAGTCCTTTAGAATTATGTCCTTCCTGGGATTCAAACCCAGGTCTCCCATACGGGAGATCTACCACTGAGCTAAGACAGAACTCCTGCTTGGGCAGCGGAGATATTGCTCTTTTCAAGCAGTAGGTGTACTTGAACACAAGGTCTGAATTTGTCAATAGAAGAGCAGAGAGACCACCTTCAAACACAAGCAGATGTGTTACTATAGTTCCATTGTATTAAAAGACGGATTGGTAAAAAAATATGTTTTAAGAGAAAGCCACGATGGTGCATATCTTACCTTCTGTCTGTCTCTGGAGTGGACATGGTGCTACTGAGACCTAGCGACTCCTGTGAAGGCAGGACCACAGTAATCAGGTCCAGTATGGACACAAAAACAAACTAGCAAAAACCTTCTACCAGTCTCATTTATTTTTACTTTTCCCGTCTCCACAACACATCACACAAGAAGAGTGCTACTGTTTAGTTTTCTTGTAATTGTGTTAATGTTGCTTCTTCCTGTTATTGAACTGAATGCAAGTCACACTCTGGATACCAGTGCCAGATAAATGCCTGATAGACACAAGCACAACAGTCCTAGTCTTACAGTACTTTGAACATTTGGAATTCAGACATTTAGAATCTAATTTAGCAACAGATGATCATGACCACACATTTCACAGATCACATTCCTCTATCTCGCTCCGGATCTGTGTCATCAAATTTGAGGGGGACAATATCAAGGGCACCTTTCTCTCTCACCAGCATCTGAGCTTTCCTGGGACAAATCATGACAAGGCACTTCCAACTGCCTATTGTCAAGGTGAATCGTTTTGGGTGAGTCAGAAAGAGGAACTAACGTCTCCTGGGGACTAATGCCTGATTTATACTTAATCGTGCGGCGGTGTCTCGCACCAGCAATAGCAGATCTACACGCTCACAACGTGGCGAGCATTGACACGTTGTGAGTGTGTAGATCAGCTATTTTCAGTGCGAGACACCACGCAACCAAGTACAAATCAGGCTCAAAAGAACATGCATGAGGCCGGGGCAGGGCTACTCACCTGGATCTGTGAGCGGAGCTGCAGTGATGTGGCCACTGAGTCAACCTTTCCCTGAAACACACACAGGCAGTGGGAAGTGGACGAGTAAATTACAGTGTCATCATAGTGCTGAAATAGACATAATATTTAGATGACCGAGGCCACACTGTGGAATAATACTGGGTGTATGTATCGCTGCTGACGTCCTTAAAATTACACACAGTGCTGCTAACAAAAGGTGTTTGGACACACTGGGTATGAAATGCAAAAAGAGGCAGGTTTGATGTTGTATTTGGACTTCCTTCATATAAAATGATAGTATATAGTGATAACCTTTTGACTTACATTATATCCATCTACAGTATTGAATGATACAAACACTACTATCCATGGTATTTTTCTACAGTCATACTGTAGTCAGAATGCATGTTTACAACAGTATGTATTGGACCGTCCCTTTGCACTGGACTTGAGGTCCGTGGTGTCCTAGTGCGTCGGTTTATACGGTGAAATTTGGCAAGTTGACAATGTCTCAGTCCCAGTATCACAAAGGCAAGGCAAGGTTTATTTGTACGGCACATTTCAACAACAAGGCAATTCAAAGTACTTTACATAAAACATTAAGCATCAAGACATTAAGACAGAATTAACCACCGAAGCACCCCCATTCTGGGGTGAGCATTCAGCAAAAATTGATCTACAAGCTCACATTATGAGAGATTTGGTGTAGAGAGAAATACTAGGGGACCTAGAATAGAGCCCTCGGGCACCCCAGTCAACTAATTATAGAGGGTTTAAGTGGTTAAGGTTAAGCAAAATAAACACATTTAATATGAAAGGACATTTCAATACAAAAAATTAAGAAAAAAATCTTGCTGGTTAAATTGACTGTAATCTGTCAACAGTGTAAGCCAACAGTACTTGCCATGTCTGCATTTTAACCACTCAAACCCTACAGTATATACTTCGTTCACCGGGGTGCCCCAGGGGTCTATACTTGGCCCCCTCCTCTTTTCCTTCCACTCCAAATCTCCTTGCAGAAAATAGCTGATCTACAAACGTTTTGAGCTTGTAGATCTGCTATTTTCACAAAATGTTCGCCTATCATGACATGCCCAGAATAGGGAAGCTAGGGTTCATGTGGTTTAATACACTGGTTCTCATTGCCAAGTCCGGGGACCACCAGGGGTCCAAATAATGGACCCTTACGGGTCTGCAACTCTGAGAGTAAAATTACCACCAAAGATTCTACAGTGTAGATGAAAATGTGTTTCAAATGTGGGTCCGTGGCCAAATGCATGTCAAACTGGGGGTCGTTGAAATCTAAAAGTTTGAGAACCACTGGGATAATATAACAGCGTAAACCAACCTTACTTACCACGTTTGCATCGACCACTTTACGTTTGCGTATCTCCTCCATCCTTGCACACACGTCACTTACTGAGGTGCAGTAGAAGTCTGAGTATTCCTGAGCCAGGTCGTCAATGTTACCCAACGATCCATCCTGCCAAGAAAAGACAAGAGTTTCATATGAGTAAAGATCAGAGGGGTAAAACACTCAAGTGAATAATACACTACTGTACTGTGCTCTGGGTTCAACAACGTTGGCAATGAAGGTCTCAAACAAAACAAAGCAAAATATCCAGATTCTGGTTTCACAAACTTCTGTATGTTTAAGATACTGTCAGCAACAACAGCAACAACAACAACAGCAACACCAGAATCCCAAGCATGCGCTAAGATAAACACCAAGAACTATGTCATGCAGAGTTCTGACACACAGCTAATGCTAAACACCATTATGTGGACATACTGTACATGTATATGGTGTATCCACAATATTTCCAGTACAATTGGCTTGTAGACCTGTGATGCATATCATCATCAATTTCTCTGCATTTACTTTCTTGACTCTACAATAGTCATAAATGAATAAAAAACTGAAATACACCATTGTAATGATAAAACCAATAAACCAATATATAGTTAAATCAAATAAGAGAAAATCTAACAAATACATAAAGCACACATACTAATCTTGCCAACTCGTCTAGCTACAGTCAACAACAGCACACAAGAAAACACAGAGATCAGAGACGTAGAAATGTGTAACTCTGAGTCTACAGATGTAACCAAATGGACCCGAAAAGTTCCATTTGTTTACATTTGTATACTCAGAGTTAAATGAACACAGTTTACTGTGCAACTCTGACAGATTTACTGTGCAACTCCGACAGATACGAATCAAAAAGGATATAATGACCATCTTCAAGATAATCCAACGCTTTTAAGCAACAGTCATCCGCAGCAACAGTCATCCGCAGCAATCCCAGGAAACATAGAAATACTGAAATGATCTCTCTGTGCGTCTCTGACGCATTGTGCCTGTTCACCGGACCCCTATTCTTCCTGATCAGTGACCCCTCTCCTTAGGCCTACTAAAGACGTGACCCTCGGGGACAGGGGAAGTGCTGTGTGACGCAACCATGGCCCTCTCGCTCGCGGTCCACTTCAGGAGTCACCAGCAGGGAAGTCAAGAGGCCAGTGGGTTAGTCTACCGTATATCACGACAGCACACTGACCACGGGTCAGTCCTCCATAAATCACACGTGTGTCCTTTGTCTTGACACCATCTTAAAAACGTCTCAGTCCCTATAAACTTTGGGAAATTTCCTACAATTGTGCTGCTCCCTGATGTGTTGTGGCACTTCATGGATGTGTGTGGGAGTCATACGGATGCAATAAGTGATATATCATCTTTTGCTGAGGGGATTTAGAACCCAGTAACCTTTGTGAGTGTCCAGAATACTTAATGTATGGTATATCCATATTCTACACTTGGGAATACAGTACTAAACACGAGGCTGAGATGTGCTTAATTCTGTTTGGTTGTGAAGTGGTATATTTCTAAATCAAGCACAAATAGTTGAAAATATTCTCCAGCAAATATAAAATAATTTGTGAAGTAAAGAGAAGCCTCCATATAATATTGTCCAATTAAAATAGCCCAGTAGCTTTCAGATAACCAAATTACATGTGACTGTCTTTCACTACCAAGTGATCAATATATGGTCCTTTCAGTGGCATTCTTCAAAACAAAAGTATCTTGGAGCATATTCTCAAGTTTTTCTCAAATTCATTGCATTTATTTTTCTTTTCATGTGAAGGATTGCTCATTTCTGAACACACACTTTATCAGTTGATCAATGATGGTAATCAGGCAGCTACAGCACAGTAGATCATTATAGTGTGTAAATCATGCTATAATACAATGTTTAACAGCTTCTCAAATAGGGGATCAGCTGATTGGGAAAACACAAGCAGCATAATACTACGTCTGTCTCTCTGGTCAGTAATGGGCATGCAGCATGTCCATGAATTGTACCACACTGAATTATTATCATTATGTCTCCCGTTCCCTGTAGGTATGCAAATGCATCTGCTCAAAACAGTGGTCCGCTGTGAATAGTAATACTGTAGGCTCACTTGTCTCGTGGTATGATGCTCAGTGACTGGCTCAACAGTCCAGAAAAGAGGGGCCATTCATTTGGTAAATGACATGCCCCAGGGTCGAACGCTGCCTGAAAATCTGGCCGGCTTTTCAGCCAGTCCATAAATGAGGATGATGGGGACAACGGAGAAGCACTTGGCTGTGCCTGGCTGCAGTAACTCTTCAGCTTCAAACTGCCACTGTGTCACATAAACAGCCTATTGTGATTAGACCACATGGCATTGCATTGCCCCGGGTGCTATTAAAGACTAATTTATACTTCATCATATGATCTTGTTGCTGCTCGCTGAAGAAGACAGCTTTTCACAGTGAAAAATGTGACATGCTAGAGACATGCTGTGTACTGTATATACCATAGTAAAGAGAACCACCCAACATAAATATTGAATAAATCAAACAGTGGTTCTGCGTCACATTGTCACTGATTAACATGAGCAGCTCTTTGTGGTATTAGCACATGGTACACAGTCAAATCCTCAGTTGATTTATCAATTTGTTAAAATGGGCCTGTAACTTTAAATGGACCTTAAAGAATTTACACTCAGGATTGTACAGTGTACTGTATATATACTGTACATCCCAGTCTGTGCCACAGAGTGGCCACATCCACCTCTGATTTATTTACATCATTGGCCTTTGTGGTGTGACCATGTGACACAACCACCCTGGGGTGTCTGTTAGACGTGGGTGTTTTTCTGTGCACTATTTATTTGGCCAATTACCCTGTTTAATCTTGCACTTTGTAAGTCAGTCTGGATAAGTATGTCTACTTAATTCCTAAGTTGTAATTGTACATTGGGTGTGTATACATTATATAGACACTATATACTGTAACCCAATTACAATCAGCAGTTAAATGAAACTGCCTTTAATAAAATAGACCTCCTGCAATGTGAAAATATAACAGAAGTAGCCTCCTGAATTTTCACTCTGCTCTAAAGCTCTAAAAAGAAACTTCCCTTTCAAAAACCTCCCCATTCATCAATATACTTTTCTTCTACAGATTAAAGGTCTCCAAGCCCAAACTGAGGCATGATCCATCAACCACAGACATATTTGTTCTGCTGAGAGGCTTGAAAAGGAGAGTGTGGGGTCGCGTTTCTCTCCTGACAATGATTAGGGTTAGGGTTGAGCAGCATCTCGGAGGCAGACAAAAGATCCACGTGCCCCTGAGGCCAGAAGTCTAATGAGTGTTTTTACAGTTCATCCGTCTTGTCTCCTCTGTTTAGCGAACAAGAATCAAGGTCCAGAACATAAGAGTTTGTAGTTTTCATTTAACTTACTTAGAGAAGCAGATAGGTGGGGTTGACAATGACAAATAATGTAACACACCTAAGTGCCAGAATGTTTAGATACCTTGGAAGCCGATTTAGCACACCCTACTGTAATTGACAACTTAACTGATGCAATCCTAGCTGGCTTAAATGTGATCAAATCCACCCATCTGGTGCAACGAGTATGTTAAAACAAACAGCAAGGATTTTAAACTCTACCCGACTCAGGGCTGCTAGGAATGATACCAGAGGGAATGGCACATCTGGGCTGATGTGGTTGCAATTATTCCAGACAGGGTTAGCTCTATAACGCTGCTCAACTGTAACGTCTGCGTGTAATTACATTTCCCCATATTATATGCAATTCCAACAGACATCCTACATCATTGAATGCTAATCAGCCTTATTAAACACATATGTCTCCTTTGGTATAGCCCAGTCATTCATTTGGCGATCCACCCACTAATCTAATTTCAGTGGAATGCGTCAATGTAAGACTCCAATTCAGAAGAGAAAGATATGACAATATCGTTGGCTGTTCTGTGAATGGGTACTGATGCTACGTAAAACAAAACAAGTTGAGAACAAACTCTGAACTGTTTTTTAAGAGTTGAATGTCTTCATTAACCCACAACCAACAGGCATCAAGTCTGCTCAACAATATCAACAACAAAAGCCTGTAGTAAATCCTTTATGGCTGTTATTCTAAATGCTGAATGAAGATGTTTCTCAATGGGATAAAGCTACAGTAGCAGCAATAAACAGCTGGTCCGTGCCCAGGCAAAACATAAAAATACACTCACCACAAGCCTGCTTCTCGCTAAGATACACAGGCAACGTCTTGTTCTGGTTCCTCAGTTCCAACTCACTGTTGTGAGTGAAAAGCTCTATGTTGAAACTTTACTCAGCTCAGTGAATGGAGAACAATGCACGCTGGAGTCAAGGGGAGGGGAGTCCGGCGTGCATAAATCTGAGAGGTTCTTTTTTTTTTGCCAGGGGGACAACCACATGTGACGATGGAGCTGTTGGGTGGGGCTCCCACACTCTCCAGCTGCAGCCCACAGGGACTGGCTGACTGACTCACAAGTTCAAATAAACCACCACCTCTGCTGAGTTTTAATGTGTGTATGTATCTTTGTCTATCTATCTGTGTGCACACGTACAGTGTATGTGTGCTGGTGTGGTTAGTTGTGTGTTGTGAGAGTGTGTGTGTGTGTGTGTGTGTGCGTGTGCGTGTGCGTGCGCGAGAGAATACAGAGTGATTCTGTGTGTGCACAACCGTGTCTGTACTGTATATGTAAGAGTGAATGGGAGAAAGATTTTAGAGAAAATAATATAGATAATACATAACAAAGACACTATTAAAAAGGTGCTTGGTTATGTACTTGTGTGCTTTTAAGAGAGGGAGAGGAAGTGGATATTAATGAATGACTCAGAAAATGATAAAGAGACAAAGAATACAAAGGATAAAGTGCAATATTTAGTTAGTATGTGTGTCAGAGAGAGAGAGAGAGAGAGAGAGAGAGAGAGAGAGAGAGAGAGAGAGAGAGAGAGAGAGAGAGAGAGACTGACTGATAAAATGTTAATATGAATAGAAAATGTAACAAAGCATACAGTTGCTGTCTTGAATGCATGCGTGTGTGACTGTGTGTGTGTGTTTACCTTAGCGAATGACAAATAGAATAACATGAGTGCATCCTACTGAATCTGAACCAATGCTGTATATTCCCCATAGGAGTACATGTAGACCAACATCAAAGTATCACGGTTGCTCAGAAAGCAAAGGCATATAGGCTACCATGCACTACACAAATTGTGGGTTCAAGTCTGACTCATAACCTTTGTTGCATGTCATCCACCCATAATCCTCTCTGTCCCTCCCCATACTTCCTGTCTCTTCCCTCTGTATTCCCTTTTTCTTATTTTTTAAGTAGAGTGAATTAAGTTGATAAAACTAGGCCTAGATCCAAATAAATACACTATGTCTGCCTCTGTTGAAATAACTTTTAATTGGTACTGGGAACAACTTTGTTTTATTTTTATGATCACTTAATGATTCTTAATCCAACAATAACAGGCTATACACCAGCAGGTGGCAGCAAATAGCAACTATTTGACAGACTCAATCTTACTGCCCTGGTGGTGACACCAAGTCATGAGTCACAATGGCAAGGCTTAGTTTGAATAGTTGCACATTTGAAGTTACCCATCAAGAATAATCAAAATTAATAATGCCATCTCAAACATCCATCCTCCTCACCCCCTGCTGATGAAATAAACAAGACCCCAAATAAGAGCCCTTTACATGTGTGCAATCATGATAATTTTTCATTAACCCATTGATACCTGGAACGCATCTGTGTCACTTTAGATGTCTTTGGCTATTCAAAAATAGCAGATATACAAGCTCATAGCGCGGCACCGAGTGCCGCGCTATGAGCTTGTAGATCTGCTATTTTTGAAAAAAATATTGAAAAAAAAATCTTGAAATAAAATGTTTTAGATTTTTTTTTTCAAAATGTTTCAAAATTTCAAAACTTTCAAAAAACCTCAGGTCTTAATGGGTTAATTAACCTTGATTTATAGAGGGAAGAGTGGAGTGGACTGAGCTCAGCAACTCCCCGTCCCAAACATGCGTGTCTTTTTGGTGTGGGACGAAATCGGAGCACCTGGGCGAAACCCCTGTGAACACAGGGACAACTCCACACAGAAAGGCCCCAGTCAGGTTCAAACCCATGACCTCCCCACTGTGAGGCAACAGTGTTAACCACTGAGTGAGCCACCATTGAAATAGTCGTTCCAGTGAACATTACACCAAACAACAGCATCATTCTGTGAAAAACTCCAGGAACACACTGATGGGACTTTCTCCGGCATTGCTCCTCAGCGCCACCTCTTTGCTTTCTACTCCAAAACAAATGCAGCATCTTTACGTTCTCCTTAACCACTTAAACCCCATATGTTGACCGGAGTCCCTCAGGGCTCTATACTAGTGTCTTTTCTGTTTTCGGTTATTGTGGGGAAAGCTTTAGCTGAAAATAGCCGATCGACAAGCTGCGACACGTTGTGAGCTTGTCGATCTGCTATTTTCTGCAAAAGCCTTCCTCACAATAAGGATGCTGGGGTTTAAGGTGTTAAGGAGGTCTTACGGGTGGTGACCCCTGTTGTGTGTTAACACAATAACCCCTTTCTCTGACAACCCCCATGGTAAGTCTGCAAGATTAAGGGTAAGACTAACCGCTGGCTCCAGATCAGTAGTACTGGCAGCAGAAGCAACAAGGAAGAGGCAACCAGACCTGCACCATCACCTCTGTGGCGGGAGACGAAGGAAAGAGAGTGAAAGGGAAAGAAATAGAGGGAGAGAGAGAAAGAGACAGAGACAGAGACAGAGACAGAGAAAGAGAAAGGAAGATGAGCGAAGTAGATGGGTACACTCTGTAAAAGCAGTGCCAGAGGCCAAGACAGCTAATGCTAGAAAGGGCAGTTTTCCGCCTGGCTACACAACGGTGGGCTGTCCGTCACCTTGGTGCACATGGGGGACCTGGAGATGGATGCCATTGCCCCGTCTGCGAGCCAGCTCATCTCTTATCATGTCTCCAGCTCTCCCGTCTTCTGTGACATGCTGGTGCGTCAGCGTGGTCATCTAAGCTTTGACCCCCGAGGAGAGAGCTAGTTGTAGTGTGTGTGTGTGTGTGTGTGTGTGTGTGTGTGTGTGTGTGTGTGTGTGTGTGTGTGTGTGTGTGTGTGTGTGTGTGTGTGTGTGTGTGTGTGTGTATACGTGCGAACGCAACTGACCACTGTGGACCGCCAGAAAACGTGGTTCTACACCTTAAAATCTCCCTCTGTCGAATAAAGGCATATTTTGTCAAGGACTAAAAACTAATTGTTTTCTATGTAGCATTTCTTACATGCTTTTCCTAACTGGCAACACAATTTCCCCAGTATATACTGGGAAAAAACAACAAACAAAAACAATTTGTATAGCTATCTTAAAAAGAGTTTACAAAATGCATCACAGTTGGTAAAAAAAAAAACTAAAAGACATTCCACGCTAGCAGGAAATCTGAGATTTCAGAAAAACAATGCAACATAAATAAAACATAAACATACATTTGTTGAAAAAAATATTCAAAATACTGAATCAAGCAACTTAAACACTGTTTGGGGGGCTCACAAAAGCCTGGGTAGATGATAAAATGACAAAAATATTTTATAAAGTGAAATATCCCTTTAAGAAGCAATGTAAATATACAAAGGAGTTAGCAAGAATTTTCATCCTCAGTCCCTGACAAATAGGCCTAAAACAGATAAGGCTACCACAGAACGTAAGACAATACAAGGTACAAACAAAAAGCAAAACGAGTATTAGTGCAAAGTATACATAAATAAAACTAATCTTAAATTACAGTCCTGACTGTTTTAAGAGCAGACTAAAGTACAGTAACGTTATAAGAGAATACAAATATAAGTGCAAAAGATTACGAGTGGTTGCAGGATTGGTTATATAATAACCATGTTTTAAGATTGTGCTTAAAAGATGTCAACATACAGGTGTAGGACTCTAATGATCAGGGGTACTGTAGGTTGTTGTTCCATGTTAACCCTGTATTGATAGGACATTGCAGTAGTCAATAGACTTGACTACTGTAACGGTGCATATAAATAAATCATACTGCAGTATATTCAGAATGCTACTGCTCAAGTCCTTACTAATGTGTAGCTGTACGAATGTGAATTGTTCCAGCTAGCCGTCCCAGGCGAGACTAGACAGTATAAATGAAAGGAGGAATAGCCTTACCAGCCAATGCCTGGGTGCTAAGTGGGTTTTGACATGTCCCAATGAGGGTTTGATGAGTGGGGTCACACTGTGACATGTGTGCTGTCACTCAGCAACACACATGCTGCATATAAAACACCTGGTGATGTTTGAATTGCATTACCGAAGCCTTCAGCGGTATCCCAGCCCGGTCTCTTATCTCAAACTCTCAGTCAAAAAAGAAAAGAAAAGACCAGCATCAATGTTCTCTCATTGTCAAATATCAAATGTGGTAGACAAAATGGATATGATCACGTGTGTGTGAAAATCTGAATCTAGTACCATCCCATTCACCCAAGTCCATCACTCCCAGGCTATCAAGGTTTGTTTGTTTTTCCTTTTTTTTTAAATGATTCCCTAAATCATCTCTTAAAAAAGAAATTTGGACTAAGTTTTTCTTACCTTTTCTATGATGTTATGATATCTTAGGATGAATGGTACAGTAGAACATTTTCATAACTCCATCCTGGGTCCGCCACAACTTAAAACGTGCGCGGATAGGCCTTGCGTTAGATCACATATTTTAATAGTTTTTTTTTTTTTTTTTTTGTGCACTGTCCCCCCCCAAAAAAAAACAAAAAACAGAAGTCTCGCTAGACGAGATTGAAATCTCGAGATTTCAATCTCGTCTAGCGAGACTTAGATTTTTTATTTTTTTTGGTTGCATAGTGTTCTGTCACGATGAACGTCAGATCTCAAAAAGAAAAAAATATATAAGCTATTAAAATATGCGATCTAGCGCAAGGCCTATCCACGCACGTTTTTAGTTGTGGCGGACCCGGGATGGAGTTATGAAATGTTTCTACTGTACCATTCATCCTAAGATATCATAACATCATAGAAAAGGTAAGAAAAACTTAGTCCTTTAATGGTAAGATCACCATTCATATATTTGCTTGCAGTGAACCTAAAGTGATCTTGGCACAAAGCGGAAGCCAGTCAGGAGCGGACCACATAAACCCTAGCATCTCTATTCTGGGCATGGCATAATAAGAACAATCTGCAAAAATAGCAGATCTACAAGCTCACAACGGACGGATCGCGATACTTTGTGAGGTTGTAGATTGGTAATTTTCACAATTTGATGTACAACAAAGTATATTGGGTTTAAGTCAGGGGTCTTCAACAGGGGGTCCGGGGCCCCTAGGGGGTCCTCAGAGTTACTACAGGGGGTCCGCCAAATCTTTGTGTGATAGGATTTATTTTTTTTACCTTAACCACTTGAACCCTAGCATCCCTTTTCTGAGGAGAACTTTAGCCAAAAAATAGCCGATCTACAAGCTCACAACGCCTCGCAGCGCGAGTCGTTGTGAGCTTGTAGATCGGCTATTTTTTGGCAAAGAGGTGTTTGGTGTAGAGGGAAAAAAGAGCAGACCAAGTAAACAAAAATAAATATATCTGAAACAGAATTTTTATACAATATAGAGGGGGTCCCTGCTTCATCTCTCTCTCGTCCTTGGCCTGAAAACGTTGAAGACCCCTGGTTTAAATATTACCAGAGTGAAGATTAAGAGGTTATAGAGTGGGCAAAGGGAAACGCTTTTGTCCAAAGCACTAAATCTGGCAAATCTGATGCAGATTTTAAACATCAACTTAAATTCGTAACAGTGATTTTAACTCCTGTTGTATACACTCCCATTCAGTCTCCAAATACATACAGTTACAGTACCCCTTTCAAAATGCATTTCCCTTTTAATGAAGATTGCTTCTAGCCCTTGGGACATGTTTAATGCAGAAGTGCTGAAATCAAATACAGAAACCACTTTAAAATGTAACAAGATTCATGCATGGGAAAATTGTGCCGTTTATACTATATACTGCTATTGTGGATTATTTTGTGTTTCCTCTTGTAGTGCTGTGGCCTATGTGAATTATTCCTATCCCTAGAGAAAATTCTAAAGAATTAATGCACTGAGATACTGTGTATAGTCCCTTATTACAGTATGTAGAGCATAAGTGGGTTGCACGGTTACTATGCGTTTTAAAGTGAAGTGGCCTGTACTGTACATTGTTCCTTTCTTGAAGCATGTTTAATTCAGGTAATGAAATCAATTTCAGTGACTGACCTTCCTTTTAAAGTTGAGCAGAATTCATGCATAGTAATATGCTGTAAAGACTCTTGCAGAAAGAACCAGGCAGAATGTTCTATGAACGTTGCAAGGAACAGTGTCGATTATACTGTCTGTGAATATTCTATCCCCCCCCCCTCCAAGGAACTCTGCCAATCATTCATTTTGTAAATTGACAGATGCCAACATTCCCTTTAATGATAAGAAAAAAGAACCTCATAAACCGTTGCAGAGAACACTGGACTGTTTAGCGTTCCTCCTCAAGGTGAGCCTTTACATTGTTCCCATTTCTTGGGGCATATGTGCAATGAAATCAATATCAGATCATTCCTCCACCTTAAAAATGCATCAGAATTCACTCAAAAGTTTTTCAAAACAAAGAACGCTTTCAATTGTCCTGTCAACATTCTAAAGAATCCTGCGGACTGCTACAGTATATGCTCCGTCTTGTCATGAAGCAGCCTGTGGATTCTTCCAATTCCTTGGAGCATGTTTAATTCAGAGGTGCTGAAATCATTTCATCTGACCCCGACAACCCCCACGTCTGGTAATTACCCTTGTGTGACATGGCTGCCAGTTCACACTGTCTCCAGCTGTATTATCAATTCAGCAGCACACACTCCACAACAAGTCTACAAGATCCTCAAGCCTCCCACGTCCACTGTGAGATGCAGAGCAGGGGCCAAGGGCGGCTGTCAATCAGAGTGTAAGATTATGGGGGCCCCTGGAATGAGGTCATTCTATGTGGGGTGAAAACAATAGGAGAAAGTGGATTGGTCCCATAGGAAAGGAAGTGCCCTTTGGACACTTGTTGGAATTTTACATGAAAAGGACATGCTGCAAAAGCACATGCAGCAGAGACATTTCTTCATTTGATTAGCTTGACAATATTACAGAGGTGTTGTAGAAAGACTTGCTTAAATAAAAAATACAAAGTGCCTCTTGTAAGGGCGGATTCACACTCTGGGGTGCGCACTCTGGACCACTTGGCAGATATTGTGATAGTGTGAACTGTGAACGTTGCGTATCGTTCCTCGAAACGGATCACCGTACCGTACCCGAGACCGCCTCCCGAGGTAATCTCGGGTCCGATTGCTGCGGACTCGGGAACGGAACGCTGCAATGTGAATCCATCCGTACTGACAGGAGGAAGTGGACTGCTAATCATCATATATCATTTATATATTTTTATAATGACACATTATTTTTGCTGGGTTATACCTTCTCATAGTTCTACTTGAATGTTGACAAGAAATAATAATCCTGCTAGTGTTTGAGTAGCGCGAGCCGTGAAAAAACATAAACAAAAAACACATGTGTAGCGAACACTGCCACTAGGATAAATATGCCAAGGATTAGTCGGTGATGTCACTGCTAAAATACCAAGGATGCATCAGTGACGTCGCTATCATATTGATAATAACAGAGACGCGAGAGACGACGTTACATTTTGAGGTTTCAAAGACCAACGCACACACTGCTTTGGTTGTGTATTGTTGTTCTGTTATTATTATAACTCAAGACAATGTCAGGAACACAGTCAAACTTTATTATTCACTCTACCCTCTGACAAGTGACTCTTCTTCTGTGAATGACATTCTCTATCTCCCAAAGCCCCATAGTCAACAGCGCCCCCATGAGGCACATATTTACCATTACTGTTGCATGACGTGTACTCGAGTACGGAAGAATTTTGGCCAATGTGAATGCTGGCCAGCTGAGAGAGGCCAATCGTACTCGGGAACGGTTCGAATCAATCGGACCCAGTCTGAATCCGCCCTAAGAGTTACATCTATAGTTCATAACCTGCTTCAGATAGCGGCCATCTCTGTCAGAATGACACAACCTCCAGTCGGTCTGCTGGCAAATCCATTTCTCAGAAGCCTTCATGCCGATCTACAACCCCTGTTCCTGAGACACCGTTCACCAACTACACTCGCATCTTTTGACAATCACAGGGCAGGCTCACCAACTACAGTCGCATCTCTTGACAATCACAGGCTCACCATCTACACTCGCATCTTTTGACAACCACAGGCTCTGATAGAGACATCCCAACAGAGCTGACTACCACATCTCTTGTCAAACCTTATTTCCTCCGCCATACTCTCAGATGCTCCGACCATTTCTACTCCTCTGCCTTTCCAAGGACATCCAACGTATTGAGGCTACATAACATCCACAAATGGCTCCTAACCGCAACACATATTCTGACATTATAAGAATTGCATGAGAATCCAGAGTAGTTCAGCTGAAAACTCTTTATCAAATAGCCTAATAGCAAAAATCCATCTGGGGCCTTGCTTTCCTTCCTTGTTTCCTTCTTGCAAGATTGACATTCTAATACAGGAACCAACTAACATACAGTATATTAGGACATGACTTGTCAAAGCTTGAGCATGCTGTAAAGAAGCATGCAACAATACAATTTATTAATTCCATAGCAAATGTGTTTTTTCCTAAAGGGGACACACTTTATTTCTCTACATTTAGCCTTAATAACTATTGCCACACTTAGCTTTATTATAACTGTATTATATATTTTTAAACACTTGGCTATGAAAGGAGATGTACAAAACCAATGTTTCCGTTCTCACACGTCTCCAGAAATGGTTCATCTATCATGGTTTTGTGACCATGTCATAGCAGCTGTATTTTCTAGTAACATTTGAAAACCACGGACAGAACACCACAGACAATTTCCTGTTTCGATATATATGTACATGTTCCAGTAAACAGTGCATACAAATGCATCCTGTAAGTCAGTGTCTTTCGGCAGTGACCAGTGACCACAAAACTACAAGCAAACAGTTACGTTACAATGTACAGACATATGCACTGTAGCATAATGTGTGTGAAATAAATCTATATCTTAACTTGATCTGAAGACCGAGGTCGAAATATTGGCTCATTAAACAATTACAATTCTTTGCATTTGGACTAAGATTTTTCTCTTATTTTCTAGTTACAATAATGAAAGCACTTCCAACATTTATTAAAACAGGCAGGTGCTATGCATTTTTTTGGTCAATGTCTGGCTCTTCCATGACACCGACTTCTGGCCAAGTGTCATATCTTAACACCCTCTGAGCCACATTTCTCAATCCAAGTTCAGTCTTAAATCTTCATGCAACTTTAAAATAAGATTCAGCAGATTTTTCTTTTTAGACATAAGATAGGGGGAGTAAAAATATCCAATTGCAATTAAGCAACTAGGAATAAAGGAATATTTTAAGTACACATAGGCAACTTATCTGTTGGCAATATAGTACCACATATTCACATTTTGTTTGTAATGACCATTATGTATATTTACATACAGTATATACTGTTCACATCAATGCACAAAATAAAAATTATGTTACAGACAGCACTCAGATATAAGTCATTCTTATTTATTGCCAATTTCAGAATAAACCCCTTCTACAATGTACAATTCACTTGCACACAAATATTGTTGATGAGGCCTTCAAAGCCCTCAAAAAGGTGTCCCTTGCCTTGAACCTCCATAGCGATAAACTGTACATTTCTCTTGAAGTGCACTTACAGGACCCGAGTGACCTTGTTGTAAAACTATCACCAACCTTTAATGATGCAGTATAGTTAAACCATGGCAAGTGAAGCGGAAGAAGTGGAGGATAAAAAATTATTAGAGTCATGCATTATAAACAGTGTCCTTAGAGTGTAAATTTCACCATTATCACACACACACACTACACACTTTGGCTCTTAGCACCAAAACTACAAGAGGTACAGTAAAGTCAGATGATAAATGAACTACGTATTTGCTGGTAGATAGTTGGGAGTAGAGTCCTGCATTGGCATCCCGCACACAAATCTTGTGAGAGTGGGCGGTTTTCAAATTGCTGCGGGTGGGAATGGGCGGTCCCCGCAAAAAAAGAACATGCCACACCGTCCCGCAATAAACCGGATGTAGCGCACCTGAAGCATGCAACAGTGTGGGTGGAGCACAGCGTGGAGTCAACAAAATAAATGGAAAACAAGATCAAAGCTGGTGATTACGATACAAAAGTAAAGCAATAAGGCAGGTCTGACATTTGGACGCATTTCTCAATTGTACAGACAAGCATCTATTTATTAATAAACTACTGCATGGGGAAACCGATGGTCTGGTGGTTAAGGTGCGTACCACATATAGGCTCTGATGCTCTGGCATAGATTCCGAGCCCAACAGACCTTTGCTGCGTGTCACTCCCCAACTCTCTCCCTGTTTCCTGTCATTACTCCACTGTCAATAAAGGCAGAAAAGCCCACAAATCTTAATTTCTTTAAAAAAATTAAGAAATAACCTACTGCATGGTTCTTCAACAGGGGGGGCTGCCAAATCCTTGTTTATTTATTTATTTTTATTAACCACTTGATCCCTAGAATCCCTATTCTGGGGGGACCATTTGCAGAAAATAGCCGATCTAAGCTCACAACGCATCGCGCTGAGCTTGTAGAAGAGGTTTGGTGTAGATGGGGGGGGGACCAAGTACAGAGCCAAAGGTCAATTTATGTCTGAAAATACACATTAACATGAATCCAACACTGATGATAGCGCTGTCAAGCAATTCTATGAAACTATCTATGAAAAAGTTTAGGAAAAAAAAACATTGCCGGAACGGCCGGGAATTGTCTGAATTTCAACGGGAGCGGGGTGGGAGCTGGGCTAAGAAAACAGTCCTGTGCAGGGCTCTAGTTGGGAGACTTTGACGAGGAACAATTAGCAAAGCTATTAAACAATAAAATTAAAAATGCAATTTCTGGGAATGGCAATGTTGTATATCCATTGAGAACCTCTCTTCAGAGTGCTTCTATGAAAAGGACACGCTGTTGAGAGTTTCCAACAGCACTGAGAGCCAAGCATGTTTTTAGCACTCGGAGAACATGAAATGTTGAAAATAATTCAACTCTAGGGCAAACAGGTTTTCATTGGTCACTCACTCAGTCCCTACAACCACAACCAGGTTTTTTCTAAAGTGACAATAATACGGCAGGGAAAGAGACACTCAAAGGACTCTGGATCTGCATACTCTTTAAAAACATGTGTGACTCGCATATAACTGAACTTCATTCTGATTATACAGGAACGTTACAAAATCTTCATTAATGCAGAAAGAATTGGTGTGCTTCGCCCGTTTACTTTGTTCTATCTCACAGGATTTTCTAGAGGGCCCTTAACTGAAATTCAATTCTTTTTGTCTCTGGTTTAATGCCCTTTGAAATTGGGCCCTCTCCCCCCTCAGCACTTTGTGCAGCTTCAGTGGGCCACAGTTGTTTCCTTGATTGAAAGCCTCTCTCTCTAACCTCAACCCAACCCGTTTGTCTTCATGTCCTCACTCTTTCCCCACATGACTACCACTCTGGATCACTCTTTGTCCTTAGCGCTCTTTTTTGCATAAGCCTCATTTTCCCCACCTTCTTTGTCCTACTTTCCCTCCCTCATGTTCGCATCTCTCCTCTCCTCTTTTCTTTCTTCTCATCCCCTCTCCCTTTCACTGCATCGCCCCCTTGCTCTTCTCTCTTTTTTAATGCAGTCTTACCATGATTTCTCTGAACCTATCACTGAGTCAATCAACCAAATCAGACCAAAAGTATAATCTATTCATGGTGCATTTAAAGGAGACATATGCTATACACTATAAATCTAAATAACGAACATTTAAAATTAAAACGACTTCCTTGGATATTTAATGCGGATAAAATAGATTACTTGCATAACGCATATACAGTATAGGCACAAAGTAGGGCTTCTATCCTCCATACGTGAAATTGGAGTCATAACTAAACTATGGAGAAATGAGATGCAGCATAAAGGAGGTCTTGAGGTGATATGGTATATTAAGAACAATTTATCAAAAAAGGATTCAAATAGATGTAGTTCGTTACTATGCAGAGACAGTATGTTCAAATACTGTATGTGTTATTTAGATTAGTTTTTGCTTTAACAAAAATGCTTAGATAGCATGTTGTTCAGAGTCATACAGATGCTAGGTTTGATGTTTATCTTGTTTATCTAGTTTATTTGAAGCACTACAGTGGTCCTTTGCACTGTACTTAAATGACTATTTACCCTGGCATGTGTTGACAAGTGTTCATACCATTTACTCTGATTTCACACTTGTAAGTTGCTCTGTATAAGAGGGTCTGCTAAATGCCCAATTCTAATTGTAATACATGGATAATGGCCAGCAGTTACAATTGTTGGTCAAAACGATCACTGTTCCCCATATTAAAAGTGTAATTGAATACTTATTAACATAACTAACCATGCTGCCTGTTGCCATGACTTTCAGTAGACAGATATATTATTTTGAGACACCATTTTCAGTCATGCAATCAGGCAGAAAAGCACATTGTTTTTGAGCAGAGTCAGAGACCAGGGGCAGCTTGACTGATGAGTAAGCACCACATGGTGAGGAAGAATTTCACTGGTGGTCTTTAAGTCAGTCAAAGATTCTGTTTGCCTCTGAAGTTGTCCAACGTCCATGTACTGCCACTGACCTAATCACTGAATACACTGCTGTCTGCAAATCAAATTAGCCTGACAAATGCTTAAATAATTATGTTTCTACAAAGGCCAGGGTTCACTTCCCAGCAGCAGCCCCTCCAGCTGGTTGGGCGCTCCAATGGTCCCAACAATCAGGAAGCCAGCCAGGGATTGTCTCCTTGTGACTGTATTAGCACCTCCTACTGGATGGTTGGGGCACCTGTTTTTGCCCTTTAAAGTTGTGTCCAAGATCGTTGTCAACTCTGTCAGATTTCTTCAAAAACATAATTTAATCAGGCATAAACAGGTTTTAGATATATTCTAAGGTCCCCTGTCTCACTTCCGGGTTCGACAAAAGGCGGGAAAGCTGTGAAAGCTCTGATAAGCTTTTATTTTTTGATAAATTCACTAAATAATATTACTATCTGGTGTGTCCCAACCATAACATGTCAACTCCGTCAGTCCTTCAAAATCCAAAAAAAAAAAAAAGTGTAATTCTATTAGCATTACTAGAACAAAAACAATACTCACTACGACTGTGCTGTGGAATGAAAAAAATATAGCATTTTGTCAACTCTGTCAGACTCCGTCAGATGTCAACTCCGTCAGATATGTCATTCTATGCAGATGACACAAAAACAATAAACTGTGGGAGGTTGGCCCATTACATGGTTTAATAGTCAACACTTTGATCTTTTAAAATATATTTTCCCGACATAATTGAGGTTTTGTCCCGATTCTCAAGAATGGGTGTTATAATGTTTTTCTAATATATTCAGTGCCCTATACACTGTATAAGTGAATAGTTTAAAACATGTAAAATGTGCATGTGAAAAATATTAAAACATGTCACAATATATGTGTAAATACTGTATATGATTTGTTTTATCTCCAACCACACAGCTTCTATAAGCCACGCTGTAGGTCGGTCCGACCGAGAGCTGGTCACAGTCATGGTAGATGTGCTTGACATACCTTCTCTATATTCTCTGTACAAAATTGCTTATTGTCAAAAAAGTCAGGGGGGCTGCCCAGCCCACCCAACTAGAGTGAGAAGGCAGTGTATACTATACACAGGAAGAAACAGAAGGATTTATTTGTGGGGTTTATGCTGCCGGGCTGACTATTACAATACCTGACACACCAGCTTCCTGTCATTCCTCACAAAAATGCACATTCTGCATTTCCTCATGGCCAACCCACCTCAGCTATCACTGGAACACCCACATCCTCCATTTTATGCTGAAATTTCAGATTTACAAAAATAATGCTATGTTGTTTTTTTGTGTGAATTATAAAAGCTACACACACACTGAATAGAATATCAGTTGAGATATAGAGCTTTTTGCATATAGTTTCACCCCACGTTATCACTCACACACACGAATATCAGTTGAGATATAGAGCTTTTTGCATGAAGTTTCACCCCACGTTATCCTGAGCTTGGGGCATGGGCACAATGCCAGAAATACACACGTCTAACTGAAAAACAGAGGCCTTGGGTGGCTAGTCGATTGTGGTTGTCAATAGCGCAATTTCAATCTTTTTCTTTCCAATTAATTATAGAGCCTTAATCTCTAGTCCACTCCAGACACAATGGATATAGAGAGCACACAGAAAAATCCTGACTGTTCATTTTACTCAGAGTGTGTACAAATGGAACCAAATGTGTTAAATTAACATCGAGGATTCTACAGTGCAGGTGCTTCATGGCATATCTCCCTCCCTCGAAACGAGACATCAAAGCATGGCAGATGCTCATTGCTCAGACACATCACTTCAATCTGTACAGGTCGTTCCGGATTTCCATGGTTGTTGAAATTCTGGCGGGATGTCATTAACAGATGCCTTCTTCCTCTGCCAACAAAGCTTAAAATAGCCCTAGATTTTACAGTGCGTATTCTGCCCTGGGCCTCATTACCTCACATACACTGGAGGTGAGTGACACACATGCATGTCATTCGGACGCCTGTTGCTATACTGCACTGTTACAGGGGAAATATCTGCAGCAGATGAGCAGTAACCGAATATCTCAGAGGGAACCAAGCATCAGGATAGCCATCAGATCACTGAAAATGATGCATCTAGTGACGTCTTGGTAGTCAAATCCTACAGTAGGAGCAATGCAGTCCATTAGAACAGTTACTGTTTATGGGAGATAATGTTAAATTCATGACCATAATATATCATAAATCAGATCTAAATCAGTCACATACATGTATATAAATCATCAAGAGACTGTGCATTGATACACCAGGTGTCTAAACCATGTCCTGTGAGAGCTTGGTAAAGACAGCAAAATTAGGATTTAGTACATTGTTCACAAACTGGAAAATATTTGTCAAAACAGCTGATGTTTACCTATTTACACTTGTGTGCTAAAAGGGAAATTGGCCCAAAATGATTTTGACACAAACAAGGGAGATAATACCTTCAGGACAACTGAAAAATCATCCAGGTGCACTCTCATGGAAAAGCCATTGGACAAGGGAAAAAGGGCAGTTTGAATGTGATTTATCCACTTAAGCCCTATTCTATTATTCGTCATATGATGGTGTTGGGCTGCAAACTAAATTGTACAAGCTCACAACGAATCACATCTCGACAAATTGTTTAAAAAAAACTTTCAAAAACACGCTTTTCAGCAATCTTTTTAATTATGGGGGGGGGGGGGATACATTTTGAGGGAATAATTTTGTTTGCCTATAATGACATTCAAGTGTTGAACGTGGTTAAGGTGCAGTAGACCATATTTAAACTCATTCCTGGATGGAAGCCGTGCTGCAATTGCCCATTCACAAATGTAAATGGAGTAATTCAGTGAGTAATGCATGAATAACGTGTGTTTTATAATTTTGATTAAGGATTTGTTCTAGAAGGGTATTATAGTCAAGAATTGTGATGTGTGGCACAGTACTACTAAAATACAACGTTCTCTAAAATAGTTATCATCATAATGTTCTCCTTCAATTGTCAGAAATGCGGCCATCCATCCATCCAAACATCTTCATCCACTTATCTGGAGTTGGGTGGCGGGGGTAACAGTTCCAGCAGAGAGTTCCGGGGCCACATTAGCCACTTCATACTAGGGGTCCCTAGGCGTTCCAAGGTCAGTGTGGAGATTTAATCCTTCCATCTGGTCCTGGTCTCCTCCCCTAGGGAGGACCTCCCTAGGGACAATCTCCCTAGGGAGCTGCACTGGAAGCATCCATACTAGATGCCCCAAACACCTTAACTGGCTCCTTTCCACGTATGTGAGCAGTGGATCTAGTCCCATCTTTCCAGGGTGACCAAACTTCTCTTCTTCTGCAATGAGGCCAAAAACCATGTATTTGTCTGTTTCTAATAGTAGGTAGCAATTAGCAAAATGAATGGCTATAAAGCCATAAACTGTCCACCGCAAATTAGATCACATGGCACACAACACTATAAACAAAAGAATGAGCAATGGAAAAGAGGGGAGGGAGCCCAGACTAATATAATATGGCCATGACTCGCCACCTCACCAAACAGTGGCATCTCCACTACTAAACACATTTAGCCTTCTAGAGAACTTCTGCTATAAACTGACAAATAATGTGACATAATTCGAATCAGAATTACTGTACAAAATATGAAAAACTTTAATTTATGATAATGGCACACTGATAAATCTCAGGTACAGTAAACTCTAATAGCAGTGGTGGACAGTAATGGAGTAAATGTACTGAGTACTGTAGTACGAACAGACGTCATGAGACAAAAGACATAGTATACAACACATCATATTTGATGGGAAAACTATGCAGTAAGTGAAGAAAGGGAACTTGGAAAGACACTTTAATTCTGACAAACATAGGCGGCGGGTAATGAAGGCTAGGGTAGGCTAAGCCTTCCCAAATGTTATGCTGAGAAATTCAAGGAATTGGGCAAATTATATATATAAGTGCGCAGCATTATTTAGTTAATTTTTTGATAATAAATCAGTATAAAATCAGGAAAAAATAAGAATTAAATAACCTAACCATAACCTAACCCTAACCCTAACCGTAAAGCCGAAATAAAGTAACCAAAAACCAAAAAGAAACTAACACAATCCGCCCAGAAAACGCAATTTTTAGATGGGGGCGGTATTGCTTCTTGGATCTGGAGGCGTCAGGTTGGTTCCAGACTGAGTATAGGCATGAATTTGAGTATATTGAGACATGATCTCTGACGCAGTTGGGTTATTCTAGTATGTCTTTTATTGGGGAGATATGCGTGGGTGTATTGTTATGTTCATCATTATATGTTTTGCTTTGTGGGGTGATCAAGCCATGTTTTGTTTTGTTGTAATGTGTATTATGTGGTATAATGTTTGTTTATTTATTATTCTCTTTCTATCTGCACATTTGTCCGTGTGTTGTCTTTGTTTGTTTGTTTTGAAAACTTGATTCAGGGTATATCCTCCTTGCTGGAGTAAGATTGTACAATTTATTTATTTTTATATATTTTTACTTTTGATATTGACTCTGCATATTCTTGTATATTTCTCTGAATCTTGAAATAAACAAAACGGTGAAAAAAAGAAAAAAAAAAGAAAACGCAATTTTTCTCTGCTTCGCGCGCGTGCAGGGATTTCGGCACTCGTGCCCTTTGCGCACGGCCGAACCCCAGCCTTCCCAATTGTCAAGCTCACCCGCAGCCTATGCTGACAAACCATAAATCATTTGACTAGACCTTTCCACCAGACAGAGAAAAGAAGAAGACAGACAAAAAGAAACTGAAATCTCGGTGGCGGCAGTGGCTCAGGGGTAGAGTGGCCGGGTAGAGTGAACTGGAAACCGAAAGGTTCCCAGTTTGATCCCGGGTTGGGGGGCTCCCCCAGAGAAGTGTCCTTGAGCAAGACGCTGAACCCCTAATTGCTCCCGATGAGCAGGTTGGTGCCTTGCATGTTTTCCTCTGCCATCGGTGTATGAATGTGTGTGAATGGGTGAATGTAATGCACAATCTATGTAAAGCGCTTTGGATAAAAGCGCTAGATAAATGCACCATTTACCATTTATCTCAGCCATATGTATTTGTATACCATACATGGAACTGGATAGAGCTCTCTCATTATTCTACTGTAAGTATTTGTCTCATCAGCGAGAACGGCACAGTGATGGTTAAAAAAGAGAACTTGCGGACAAACCACACATCGTTTGACTAAACATTTCCAGCAGGCAGAGAACTGAGAAAAATTAATAAACTAAGGAACTGAAATTTCAACCATTGCCATATAAAAATATCAAGTCAAGTGCAATCATCAGTATGTTAAGCATAAATAATGTTTGTATTATTGTTTGGTGTGCATTACACTTTTTTCATAATTATACACTATTGACTTATTATCTTTACATTATTTGAATTAGGGGTCTATAATAAGATGAAAAGCCAGTGGCTAAATAGATCTCATGGCCACTAATGAAACTGTTGGGGGGGGGGCCTTCTGTTCTAACCTTCTTTAATTAGCACTCACGTCACAAATGTGTTTCGTTCTGAACTTTTCAGAAAAAAGGAAAGAATATATATATATATATATATATATATATATATATATATATATATATATATATATATATATACATACATACATATATATATACATACCAGTTATTTTGTATGTCCGTGACAAAAATAAAATATTGATCAAAATGTCCATCACAAGCTGGCATGGTGATGACCCCTGGTCTGTGGCTTAATTTTTTGGAGGAGTTTTAGTAGTGGTATTCCATAGATATAATTATACACGTAGATACCCTGTACCGGACTGGCTGCTGCTGTTCATTGGAGTGATGCGTCAACGTGACCACTAGTCAACCCCCTTGCTTTGTTAGGACACTGACACAGCTCCTTAATAAATCCATTGCCATATTACTGAGAAATGCTGTTTAAATAGGACCAGATCCAAGGGGAAGGCAGCTCTGGGGTGGTTAAGCTGGACGTATACTTCGTCGTACAACATCCAGTTATCGAAGCAGAATCGAACATGGCTACTACATGGCACTCGACCCCCTTGTTAAGCCTTTCTTTTACACTTCTTAGTATGCAAAAGCAATATATTTGATGTTAATCTAGTAATCATACTAATTCAATGTTTCTGTATTATTACATCTTGTATAGGAGTACAATTATTTTCTTCTGGTTCCTCAGTCATTTCTATGTTTTTATAGGTGTTTCTGCAGGCTTCTGTTTAACATAGTGATTCTACAAGCAAGCACATCAGTGCATGCAGTTACTTCTCTAAAGAGTTACGAGGTCCTATGAATTCATTGTGAAAACATTACAGCAATTCATCATATAAAAATTAAGAAATGTACTTTTACTTTTACTTGTACTTTAAGTACTGTATTTTTAAAAGCATGTACTTTTGAATACTTAAGTATATTTAAAAGCAATTACTTTTTTACTCTTACTTGAGTAACATTTTGACTGAGCTACTTCTATTTGCAGTGGAGTAAATTTGAGCATGGGTATCTCTACTCTTACTCAAGTACTAGGGTCGAGTACTTTGTCCACCTCTGTCTAATAGTCTCTGAAACCAATTGTAACGCCGTAGCCCACAGAGAAGTAGTTGGAGTGTGCCACGGTGTCACAATGTGTCAATGCCATGTTGCATGTTACACTGAGGCCCCGTTTAGACTGGCAGACAAATCCAGCCTAAATCAGATCTATGCCATATCCAGATTGGAATCCGATTTGTTTTATGAAGTCTGAACAGACAGGTCACACGGACTTTTACAAATCCGACTTGAGCCACATTCAGAGGTGGTTTCAAATCTGATTTCTAAAGCTGCATCTCAGTCTGAACGCAGTAACCTGCTCTAACCACCCAAGTCACATATCAAACTGTCCAAAAAGATCAGATTTGAGAAATAAATCGGATTTGACTGGATCTGACTGCAGTCTAAACGGGGCCTTATAGTGCTCTCCAAGGCTGTTAGCCCAGTGGCTCTGCAAGGCTGTTAGTCCTGTGGCTCTCCAAGGCTGTTAGCCCTGTGGCTACGTTTTCACCCCATTCCGTTTGTCCGTCTGTCAGCAGGATATCTCCAAAAGCTATATGGATTTGCATAGAACTTAGAAATAGAAAGGTTTGTCATGTGGTACAGGACTGGTTCTAGCTCGTATGGTGCCCTAGGCGAACCTTCCCTTCTGCGCCCCCCACATAATGAAAGGGGGGGGGGTGCATTAATAAAGTATGTGAGCCTGTCAGCCAAAATATAGTACTTGCTCAATAAATACATGTCTTCTTTATGTATGAACGATTTATCAAACATTCAGAATAGGGACAAAATTAACCATACAACCTATGTGGCTAATTAGGCATATACTGAAACTCATGTATATATATCACAAAAGATATAAAATATCAGCATAATGTCTTTTAATTTAGCCTACAACTTTGGAAATTCCCCTTGCAAAGCTAAGGACTAATTCCATACTATCACTGAAAAGGTTTAAAATGTCACCTTAATGAAAGTTAACCAAATCAATAATGTGCTAGTTGGGTTGTTATCAACGTCACCTAGTTCCCCCTCCTCATCTTTTACTTTTAAGTAGGACATTTGCAGGCTGTGGCCTGTCTAGCTTACAAATCAGAATCAGGGTTTTTCTGTGCGCAATTTTGGCACCCCCCTCGTGCGTGCTGGCACCCTATGCACCAGAAGTGCCAGGCCTTGTGGCAATGACTAACTGAATAACTTTTTACATGGATCGGTCAAAGGAGGGTGTGGTGGCTTCTCATAAAAAGGCATGTATGGAACACATTATCTAGATAATCTGTTACTGGCAAGAAGGTAGCGAGACAAACCTATTTCTTGCTTCAAAAGAAACACCTCCAATACGTACAGGTATATCCAAAGGTGGTCTTTTGGGGTGTCATCGGACTCGGCTTAGAGCCACCAACTTGCTGGTTCAAACATTTGGTTCAACATTGTAAGCTTACCACACCAAACGTACACAGGGTAGTCTGTGAGCCTGTATGGTTACCATCTAATTCTGGCATAAACTGTATATCTCTAGAGTTAGAAAATATGTTATAGCATTGCACAAGTGGCACAGTACTAACGGTAGCTTTGTATGCTGTCATACATTTTGGTAGTTGGCTCGCTGTGCATGTTTTGTAACATTTGCTTTTCACAATTACATACACAAACTGTTCCTGTAGCTTTGCTCTGTATCTATCTAATGAATTGTGACTAGTTGTGTTAATGACTTGGGTCACCATCCCACTTGATTTCACTTCTCTCTTGTACACATCATTGAATGTTTTCAGCTTGTTGGTTTTCATGGTTATGGTTATGGAATGCATTTGCTAGTGGGTCTTCCTTTAGTCCTTTGTCCATTGCTCACCAATCTCATATGCCTTAATCAGGTTGGAGGCAATGTCCACAGAGATGCTTTTGAGGTCCCGCTTCTCTGCAAACGGGTTGACCAATCCATGTACTCCATGACTCCACTACTGCTGAAACAGCTTCCACATCTTTCTGTATTTATTCTTGGCCGCTGTAGCTCTGCATGACAAAGCCCTGATTTGTTGCCTTGCACCATCACTCTTAATTGTCCCAGGATTGCACTGCAGTGCTCAGCTGTTATGTACTAAAGCTTGATAGTTCCAGCATTCAGGCTGAACCATGAGATGCCTCTTGGAGTCTGTGTGTTTTTGTTAAAGCTGCAATCTGTAACCTTTGTCCTACCCAGGATTTGAACCCACGTCAACCATGCGAGTGATGAATGCTGTGTAGATCTTACACACGGGGAAATGTGACCTTCAGGCAGTACCACCTGTCAACCAGGATCTAAATTTCTCAGTAGAAGTGCACAGAGATCAAATACAACCACTGGAGTTGTGTTATATTGTATTAACATACTCTACAAATTGGTCAAAAATAACATTCTACTCACTTAAAAGAAGTAATGGATTTCAGCTTTAACTGCGACTTCAGTAGCCTGGTTCACAGGGGTGCGCCCAAAGGGGTTGTTACAGGTGATTGTCACAGAAGGATTTTTCTATGGGAGGTTTGTCATCTGAACAAAGTAAGGAGACAGGTATATGGCATAATTCAACTTATCTAGGCACCATGGGATGATGGGACGATGGTTCTTATAGCATGGAGATACAATTCCAAGTTCATGAGAAGCGTGCAGAAGACCAAGAACTGCGTAACCAAGAATTGCGTCCTCTACCATGTCACTGTAATAGTATGTAGTATGGGATCCAGAACAGAGCAAATGGAGAGCTCTCCATTGTTGTAACACAGGTGTTCCATAAAGTCTTTCCACAGGATTATCAGTTCAAGCACAAGTGGACTGTGCAGCAAATAGTTCAACTTCTGTTGGTTCAAGTCCTTGGCCATGTCTTTCACATTGTCTAAGAATTATTTATCATCCTATGCTCTACAATATTGTCCTCAACCACAGCGTGAACTCTGCCAATGCAAGTGTCATCAGTGCTTCATAGATGTACTTCTACTTCCCTCCTTTTTATCAACTTTTTTAAAAACTAAATGAGATTCTCAGTCCCACCAATTCTCAAAGAGAAACAGTCAAAAAGAGAGACATCAGTTTAAAATAGAATACTCTGTAAATGTATAAATTTGAAAAGTGTCTTTTGGTATATGGGGTTATAAATTGAGCGATAACACACAGAAAGATACCACCACTGCAATCCTATGTTTGCCACATCAGACACAGCAAAGTACTGTAATTTTAGTCAACAGTGTTTATTGTCACACATGTGACAATTTAATTGTGATGATTCAGTAAAAAACTAAATATTTGGGAAGGCTGTAACTAACACTGTCCTGTTTGTCTCTGATCTTTGTATTCGATGGTTCGATCATGTTTCTTGATAGTTGACTCTAAGAATGGCAATCAAAACAAGGTAATTCAATCTCCCCAACAAAGGATTGAAACATTTCAGCTGAAGGGTACAGAATGGTCACCCTGTAACCATACTTACCCACCACCATCCTTTCACTGACAGCATGAAATACCAAACAACGCCTCACATACTGTAGGTACCAACAGTGACATTTAAAAAACTCCCAGCAAGATGGAATCTGTCAACTTGGATGATTCTCATGATCTCGCGCACGCGCACACGCGCGCACACACACACACACACACACACACACACACACACACACACACACACACACACACTCTCTCTGAGTGATTGGCCAAATTTAGTGAAATGCAGAGTGTGAATACATGGCATTTATTGCAGTTCAAGCAGATGTCTAAAATATTGAGCATGTTCATATTGTGATGAAGGTATATTTGTGATATATTGTGCAGCCGTAATGGACACTAAATTAGATTGGACTCAGGTGATATTGCCAGGAATCACATAAGTAGCTCTCAGAAAAAAAAACATTTGTGGACACAAGCTGTGCATTATAGTAATTTAATGGACAAAATAGGGTGGGGAATGGGGATACTTCCTGAATGTATTCTATATCTCAAGGTATGGTATAGTTGTTGAAAGGAAGAGAATAACTTACAGTAGTTGTATTTGTCATTTCACAACTACAAAAACAATATAACAATATTTACTCAAATCAACACTATGTTCTACTGTAGGCAACAGTTCAAGTTTGATCAAAGCATGAAAGTGTATTTTATATTGAAGTGGCACCTGAGCAAGGAGATTCATGTAATGTCATGTCGATGTTTTTCAGACTGGAAGTGGTCAATAATGTGGGAAGAACAATGTCATACAAATGTAAATCCGGCTAAACCTCTGGCAACATGGGTCAGAGCCCCTGTCAATTACGGCATGAATAATTAAGATCACTGTTCTCCCTACTTAAGTGGGTGTGTTTTCATCAATAATGGTCCGTGAAGGTGGGAAAACCAGAAGATGTTGCATCTTTAAAGTCAGCTATGCATGACAGGTCCAGGTGAGGTTTTAGTTGTTACATTAATGAAGCCTCATTATGAAACAAGAAGTCATTAGGCTTGAAGTGTAGACTTGATTAGTAAGATGCAAATGTTGTAGTGTCATCTACACAAGCTTGTATACTTTAATTACAGAACCCTATGAACATTTTACTAATCATGCTGTTTAACTACATAAGCCCTAGCATTGCTAATCTGAGGTTGAGCATGGTATAACAGGCAGACATTCAGCGGAATTCTGCTGACATTTGGTGAAAATAGCACATCTAGCTTGTAGATTGGCTATTTGCTGCAAAGATATTTGGTGTACAAGGAAAAGGGAAGTGGACCAATAGACCCCTGGGAAACACCAGTCAACTGAAGTACAGGTTTTAAGTGGTTAATGTCATGTTTAATACTACATGTACTTTGAAATGAATATTATAGTACAGTTAAAAAGTGACATGATCATATTAAATGCATGATGTAAGTATAATGATGTCAAGGAAAACACTCTTCTCACACAGACTTCTCTCAGTATTAAAGTGCCATTATCTCATAACGCCTAATTGTTCCCACAGCTATGGATACAGCGCTATGTTAACAATTGCTTTTGCCTGTTAAGCAAACAAATTCACAGTGAACCTCTTAAAGGGCATTTGAGTTTATAGGTCAAATAGCAGAGATACTGTATGAATGCTACAATTGTACAATTGGAAAGGGCATTGATTATAACAAGTCTGTAAATCCTACTAATCCTAGTATGCAAACTGTCATTGCAGTAGTGGCAACACAGTGTGACAGATGGTTTCTAAACACAACAATGGTCAACAACATTCTGAAGCACATCTCCGAAAGGAAGGGAGATATACGAGACCTACAGTATAATGATGGATCATGATGTATGAAGGGAATGGCTGGATGTAAACAAGCTTTCATATTCGAGTCACCCAAGCAAGCACAAAGTAGACAAGATGAAGCGGTTTGTGCATATAGCCTATATATGTCTCACTGAATATATTATGGATGTTTGCATCAGCCACACTTAGGCCGCACATCTGTGCTTGCTGACAGGCTGGCTAAGAACTGTAACAGAGTATGAGTATGCAGACTCCCTTCCATCTTACACCAGCTCCATAACTCCAAAGTGAATTGTTGGGAGAGATCCCAATAGCAGAATTGTGATGGTGCACATGGCAGGAGAAGTAAGGGGGGAAAATGCCTTATCCTCTTTCATTACACTACTGTTGTTCAGATGACAAGATACAGATGTTGCGATTTAACAGCCTGAAGGCAAACAGGAACTATTTTTTAATTTATATAGATAATTGATTTATAAATAAATCAAATATCTATTTGGTATATTGTCCCGATTTAAATGGATAGGACAAAGGAGAGAGACAGGAAAGTGAAGGCCGAGTTGAGGAACAACATGCAGCACAGGACGGTCCCAGAATCGAACTCAACACCAGCTATGTGGGGGGCTGCCCATTAGTCCCACAGCCCATTATTGCGACCTCCCAATAGTCAGACAAATGTCAGGTTACTGTGATGTTAGGATTAGGGTTAGTTATACTGTGCGCTGTCCGACCAATGGTACTTTGGAACAATGGGCTGTCGGACTAATAGCATGGCACCTTACAGTATGTGGCCGGCAAATATATTGGTTTAGCAACCAGAAACCTCCTGTACTGTATTCCTGTCCTCTAGCCATGTGTGATCTGGGTTAAGACTTTCCTCTCATATACTGTATGTATATATAGTATACAGTACAGTATCACAAGTGCAGTCAATCTCACATGCAGTGTGTAAAATCCATCCAATCTGTACATTATCCTGTACTGATCCATTACCTTTCAGGATCATAACTGCTGCTTCATGCTGCTTTATTTCTCCAGATGTAAAGATTTTGTGATTGAGTTGAAAAGATAGAGAGCATCACACATCGGTCTGGACTGCTGATTTCCCATATAGCGGACCTGTGAGTGTTGTCAGTGACCTTTTTTTGGCCTTACACATTTTAATCTCTTACATTAATGGTTGACTACCACCCCCACTCTCGAGGAATCAATTTGGAATACAGACTTCTGATTGAGAGATTAAAGCCCTAAGCATAAAGCCAGACACCATGCGTTGCGGTAAACAGCATGAGTTACATTCACTAAGCCCCATCCTGGAAACATTTCATTGTGTATGAGACAAAGCAGAGTAAGACCATAGGCCTTCTAGCACCGTATGTGATCACACATAAACAAGGAAAAGCCAACCAACATCCCCTGATGTATTCTAAGACCAATCCCAGCAGAGTACTGGGACAAGAAGTACTGCAATGATATAAAAAGAATACTGATCAATATTTCAAGATGTCCATTACATTTGATCCAGAAAAGCATAGGTACTCTGTACACAACACTTTTTGTTTGCCCTGATTCTTTCATCTCATAACATAACACCAACCATAATGGTTTACAAAAAGTCCATGTTTTTCTTCCCTGCTCTTCAATGTGAACCCTTGGGTCTTGGTCATGTAACTGTCATACCCTGAATCCTCACGTATCTAGCTCCCCAGATGCTCTTTAAAAGTGGTTGGATCCTACATAACAGAGTAAGACTATCTATAATCTGAAGTGATACCATTGTCTGGATTGCAGGTAATACAATTTTCTATCCACGATTTCTGAAAACAGCCAGTAGCAAGGATACTGTATGAGCACACAAACAGGTTAGGATTCTTCCGTCGTCAATGTATAAAGTAAGCATCAATGATCAGTGCATTTTCTCAATAAAAAAATTCTTTATGTGTACGGTCCACACTAGCTGCTGTACCAGGCAGCCTTCGGTTTCCACAGCGGCCGCTCTACCTTCTGGGCCACTGCTGCCCAACTATGGCAGAATTATATTATACATAACTACCCCTTTCAGTTAAGATTTTGTGAATTAAGTCGTTTTATTTAGAAAATATGCCTAATATATTTTCTTCATGAACATATTTCAGCTGCTGAGTGTAATTATATTTGGACTCTGAGATGCTGGCTGTTTTTAGAAATTGTGTGTTTAGGAACTTGTATTGGCTGCATGCATCAAGACTTTAGTATCACACCAAATTATAGATATTAAATATGTATATCTGTCTGGGCCAGATTCTTCACACATGTCTTGAGACTGGAGTAGCGTTGCTATGCATTATTCAAGTGTATTTCGATTCAGTGCAAGAGATAGTCAGCATGGGGACAGATTTTAATGATGAGAAGGAGAGTAAAAGAGAATAAAAGAAAGGAACATGACAGCCAGTCAAGTCATTGCCAGCGACCCATTACCAGAGATCATTGCTTCCAAGCCTAGTGCTTGAAAACCAGGGCTGCAAAATTGGGTATAAATGCAGGTCAAACACAGATGCTTGATTACATGCATGTGCAGAGACCCATAAGGCATGGGAGTCTAGTCTAATTCAAATAGAAACTGTAGTCATTCAAGTCCTCAGGCCTATGAATTTATATTGTGGGATGTGCAGAAGGTTGAGAGAAAATGGAACAGCTGGGAACAAGTGTGACTTCTGCAGGCTTTGTATGCAAACACTTCTCAACCCATAACGTAAACACACATTAGTTTTGGAATAAAAGTCTGAAATGATGCCAAGACCCTAGGAGTCACTGAAAACACCAAAGACATATAGCTACCATGTATAGTCAATTCTGTGTGAGCGAGTGTGTGTGTGATATTTTTATATGTTTTAAACTGGTGTGAACACTAGAACGTTCCTCCACAATTTGTCTGAGGGACGTTGTGTCATAACGCAACCACTTTTGGACTTATCGCAATATACAGATAATACAATGCTTTTATGTGAAAAGATATTGAACTTGTGCAAGCAATACATTTTTCAATAATCTAGAAACAGCAGTTGATAGGTTGAAATGAGGCCAGACAGTTATGTTTCATATCAGCCCTGCTTTAAAATGTCCCAAAAGATGGTGGGTGCAGGGTGGTAACTATGAGATGTCATTATCAAAAGGTTAAATTTCCTTTAGTTGATTTGATTAAAATCTCAGGTTCCCCCCGACATCCAGCTTGATTTGAAGACCGGGGATTTTACACAGAACAAAATAACATACAGTATAAAACCACAGCTTCTTCAGAATCAGGTTTATTTGTCACATAGGTTTAAAGGTCTAAAGAAGAGAGAAATGCATTTTTTTCGTGCGCGCTCCATCATTTCTGAATTTCTTTCAATCAGTAAACCACGATTTACAATGTTTTATCAATTGTTCTGGCCTAGTGTTTGTGTGCCAATTTTAACTCATTTTAGCAAACAATGGATTAAATCCGGTTCATGACCTGTGTTACCCATCATGCCCTCACTCTCTCTGCCACCTCCTTCCTGACTCTCTGCATTAGTCTAATAAAGCAGAAACGGCTGAAACATTATCTTCAAAAATGCTGTGGGAAATAATCCTTCAACTCGTAGAATCAATGGTGACAGTAATCTCAGAACTATACTGTATGTATATTTTATATATCTTCCCACATAGCTTAAAGATAAAAGACTTACTGGGTGCACAGCAGGAGGTTCTTAAAAGCTTATCGGATTGCTAAAAGAGGGTGCACTTGGGGTGAAATGGGGAACGGCTCCATTTAATTTGGATTTCTTGGAATGGCTACAGGTACTTTATATTATAAATGTTGACAGATTAGGCACATCTAAATATTCTAAGAAATAAAAAGCAACAAGGATGAATAAAGTAAGTTAATAAAAATCTTTCTTATCTCAATTTAAGATTGGAGAGAACAAATGCATTTAACTGTTATGATCTATGCAAATGGCTAAGCATTTGGAAGTGGCTCGGCTTACAGTCTGATGGCATGAACTACATGCAATAGTGTCAGTAGCCATGTCATATGTAATGCATTAGGGAGGAGGGGTCCTTGGCTGCCTGTGCTGTAGAAGATGAGGAACTGGGTCATAATCTCTGAGGTGCGGAATTTCCATACAGTGCAGGAGTGTGACCCTTTCGCTTTCTGCCCATCTAATTGCCTATGAGGTCAGGAGCCTGAGGCTATGAGTGCTCTGATGTTATGACAGAATGAAAGCTTGACTTGCGTCACATCAATGACACGATGCACTGATCCATCGAATGCGACACAGCTTGAATGAAGGTCAATCCATGCAACTGCTCTGCTACCTTACTCTTTGTATCGATCACACAGTACATCTGGATGAAGATGGATAATCCATCAGGACAGGCATAAAGTTAAGAGAGACATAAGAAAAATAAATGAAAAGGCCAATGAGGTACAGTAAATCAAATGGGAAAATGCACAGTACAATGAAAAGCCCGTCAGTGAAAAGTGTTTAAGAAAATATTCCAAAGAACATTGATTCTGCCAACCTAAACAACCGAGTTTAGGATTTACAAATCAGAGTTGGAATGCAAAGGGCCCACATTTTCTTTGAAACATTTTTTCCGGCCAGTGATTTAAGCTCCTATATATCCTGAGTGAGGGCGCGCTCCCACCAAGAGTTGGCTGGCCGCTGTTAAACGCAGGTTGTGCGCGGCCACAGTTTTTTGCAGCCAGCGGATTCTAAAAAACGGGAGTGTCGCGCCTGTCACTCACTTTCAGGACCTCCCCGTAGCCCGCACCATAACTGGCACTGCCTGCTGCCTTGAGCACCATGTTGCTTCCTGAGTCTTGAGACGGTCCGCCTTCGACTCACCCGATTGGACAGAGGGAGAAAATCAGCGCCTGCCTCCAGCAGTTTTATGCTTAGTCGCGGAGAGCAGATAAACGCAAGGTCTGCGCGAGAGGCGGAAAAATCTGCTCTTGCGTGAATCAACGCATTTGCATTGACAATGCATTGGCAGATTCTGCAAACAGCGGCCAGCCAACTCTTGGTGGGAGCGCGCCCTGAGTGCCCGTTTCACTGACACTAGATCTGCAACCAAACACAATTCACATCTGAATTTTGTCTGTAAAGAGGATAATAAAGCATAGAAGTTTGCACTCTAAACTTAAGGCTTACCAATTCTAGAGCCAGGTGTGAAGAAAAAAGAAGAAAAACTTCAAAGGCTTGCACACTGACAGACACGTAATATGTAAAGAGGCTTAAATAATTGTAGAGCACAAGAGAAAAAAGTTAAATTAAATACTAAACTAAATACAAAAATATCCAATTTGAGCATGTGTGTGCGTGCGTGCGTGCGTGCGTGCGTGCGTGCGTGCGTGCGTGCGTGCGTGCGTGATGTAAAACCCCACAGATAAAAAAAAAATGTAAATCTGGTAACCTGGCTGGCATGCTGTTGTAGCAGAAACACAAAGTTGCTACTGCCGTTTATTGTAATCTGGGATTTATACCGTATGTACTTTTATGCCTTATGTAAAGCACTTTCAACTGCTTTTGTGTATTAACCCATTTAGACCTGAGGCCGATTGTAAAAACGCCTTCTAAATCCTGACCTAAGTTTTCAGAAAAACTTCAAATCTTTATTTTTATCTTTTTTAAAGTAATGTTGCTATATATATATATATACAAAGAGCAACAAATGAGCTGCACTCATTGAACTGCAGTGTAGTTGTCTTTATTATTGGCAAAGGCTGAAGGAAAAGAGGAAGATGAAGGCAATTTAAGGTGACTGCAGTATATGGAAAAGAAATGACAAACAATCAATCTTAAAATGGTTGAATCTGCAACCTGCAGCTTCTGTTGGGTACCATATGAAGAGCTGTGGTAGTGCTTCAGTGCATCAGTTCAGTCTGTATTGACAAACAGGTGACACAATACGGCTAAAATGGCACTATATGGCTAGTGCCATTTTAAAGCTGGCAGCCCATGTGGTAGCCAGATAAAAGATTGTTATTTTAGTTTTCAGTGTAGTAGATGACATCACCACACACTAGTTGATGCATAACACAAAAAAAATATCCATACATCCTTCATTTCTAATTGAAAAACATTATTGAGTTCAGTTCTACAAGTACGTCACAACTGATGCAGAGAATGTGGGACAGCTGTAGGCTACAGTAGAGATGACATCATCACTAATGAATTGTAACGTATATGGTGAAGGCATGACCAGGTTAACTATGGCAGTGTGTGGGGTGTATGGCCCTTCAGCATCAGAGACAGTGTACTGCATATGAACTGGACCATAGCCTGACAATCATCAGGCCCCTTTCTGGTCATTTGTGAGTCTAGGCGGAAGAGCAGAAAGTGCCTGGCCCATCCACTCTCTTCAGTTTTGTAAGAATTCTCCCTGATATTCTCATAAAAAAATCATTGTAAAATCTGATTCATGTCTTTGCTTAAACACCATCTTAATTATGATTTATCTTTGCCCATTTCATTCTTGTATTTTATCCTATGTTGCTTGTTTTATTGCCCAAGAATCTACTGATTTATGTCTATAAAAGGAGTGGTATTACATCCTCTTTTCATCCTCGTTTCATGCCTAACATCAGGGAAATACGCGTGGTTAATCCGAGGCATATAGCATTAATGCAAATGCGTTGAGACGGACAGCACTAGAAAATAATAGTCTCCATGCATGTACGTCATTGTCATATAAATGTGCAAATCAAATATGACTTATATTTTTAAAATAAATAAATTACTAGTAATATACATACTGTACTGTAAAGTACACTAGATTATCACTTGGGCATTAGTTGTTGCCCGAGGTCATCTAACCAAATGCCGAACGATTATTAGTTAATCACACTCAGAAAATAGCTTTTGATCAACACTTTAGTTAAAAAAAATTGATGAAACCGCTGAACCTTCAATCACCGTTTTGTTTCCTTAACACCAGGATGAACTCCAGTGTGTTTTGTTTCCTTTGCACCAGGATGAACTCTTTTTTTGATTAATCAAGTAATCAAGAAGCGTGTTTTTTTCCTAATAATATTTTTGTTATACACTGGTGTTGCACAAATATAGCCGATCTATGAGCTCGAATTTGTAGATCTGCTATCTTCCCTATTTTTCCTATTGAACTTTAATAATTTTTTCTCAATTATTTAATTAAAATTGATTATTTTTTATAATTGATTAGTTCATTTAACTGTACTTGCACCCCTACTTCAGTGTCTCCTCAGCTACTATGACATGGTAAGTTCCTTCAGCAGTCAGCTTCCGTATTATCCCTAGGGCTGATATGGCAGCTGACCAAGTCAGCAAAAGCATATCAACCCCTCAATCAGGGCAAATTTTGTTTGCCATTGCATAGGCCTATTGCCAAACAAACTGAACACAGGGAAGAAAGCCAACTTGAAAGTTTATCAAGAAGTAGACTGAAATGTTAAACATTGTGCCTAAGGAGAGGATAAAACATCTGCACACTGTTTGAAGCTCCAAAAACGTACTCTATTACTGGCGCAACGTTTCAACCTTTTAGGTCTTCATCAGGCAAATTTGCCTGATGAATCGTACAGAACAGAATCGTAATCATGATTTACAATTCCATGCCAAACATTTCAATCACAGGACAGAAAAGTACGTTATAGAGAACATACAACAGTATAGGCTACTCCTCAGATGGCCTTCTTTCATACATGTTAACTTCTAATGGAGTTCAAACCCCAACTCCAATCATGCAAAACATAAAAACACGTATAACATAAATAAATCACAAGAAAACAAACATATGACAACGCTAGTGTAGTGGCACGTATGTACCATGAAGACCCCTCCGGCGATGCTGCTCCAGTGACTGAACATGCTTGTCAACCATACTAAAATGGCCCATCAGTAACATACAGTAAAAATAGCTCGGCAGAGAGCCTCAGTTAAGGGTGAATTATACCTAGTTGCATGCTGGTGTCGCGCACCGAAAGCAACAGATCTACAAGCTCACGATGCGTCACACTGCAACACAATGTGAGCTTGTAGATCGGCTATTTACGGCGTGCGACAACATGCGCAACAAAGTATACAAACCCTTTAGCGAGTAGTGATGGAATGTGGCCAAGGTCACTGTAGCGTAGCTCAAAGACATCCAAGACCCATGTTCTGACCCACAGCCACAAAGAGAACATGAGAGAGAGATGGAGAGAGAGAGAGAGAGAGAGAGAGAGAGAGAGGAGGGGCCAAAAGGCTTTTATCTGCAAAACCACACCGAATAATTCATGGGAGAGTTGAGATTCATCAAATGGTTTAGCCAACATTGATTATTTCCAATATGTAGTGACAGCAAAATCTAAACCTTTCTTAAATTGAGACACACACACACATTTTTTATAATCATAGAATACAAATGAGCTGCCTAGTTGCTGACTCTTTGTCTGGGAGAACCTTGGCAGATGCACACACCACAATTGTACTAGTCAGAGCTACAGCCACACCTACATAGAAGCTGCATTTTTTCTAACTTCTGTTTTTCATCAAGCACCAACAGCAGCCAATAAGAGAGAGCGCTCCAACGCATTCCATAGACTTAATACCCCGTGCTTCCGAGGCAGTCTCTTATTGAACTTCCTCATTCAATTCCATTTCCTCTGAATAGTGTGTCTGCCCCAGTGTTAAAAAAAAAAAAACCCCACCCCCCCGCATTAATTTAAATTCGGAGAGCTCCATGAAGGTTCAAAGACCTGCTCGGCATTGTTACACAAGGAAAAACAGAGGCCATTGAAGGCAAAAGCCTCAAGGGATTGGGGTGTTTCAATGGTGGGGAGGATGGCAAAGGGAAATAAACGCATAGCAGAGAAGCATTTATATAAATACCTTTTGGCAGAAAGAAATCAGATAACATGCTCGCTTGTGGCTGACATAAAGTCAAAAGGGGTGCGCAGTCATGAATGCAAACCCTTCCTAGAACCTTGCTAAACCACAAGCTCCTTCCATTGGAAAAATAATCTCCTGGTTCTCTGTTGGTATACAGGGAATCAGGGAAATGTGTTTCATAACACGTTTATTCACAATCAGCCTAAATAGCTTAGCTCTAGAACGATCTATAAAAAGGGACAATTAGCTAATAGCTACAGTATAACCACCCACTTGTCCTTTAGCCTCCAGTCCGCTGACCCTAGATCATTCTCATCATAAATGCAACAATATAGGTCAATGATTATGCCCCTCTTAGCACAGTGTTTACATTATGCATAGCATGGCTTTCACCACGGCAACAAATATTCCCTGTGTGAATACCATATACAACTCAGAGAAGCTACAGTGCTGTGAAGAGCAGATATGCACTGGTACAATGCCAGCTGTTTTATTGTTCATCTGGTTTATACATAAAGCATATTGTGATAGAAGAGGAGCAGATCCTCTGTATGAATGTAATGTCTGAATGGGGGGGGATTGATAACATATCATACTGCAGGCTACAGCTTAGCTTTTGAGTGCTCCATGCAATGAAGTGCTACCCTCCAGGCACCATCAGTGCAATAATCCAGTGATATTCCACTAATGGCTCCGTGGTTTGACCAGGTCTGTATTCACATAAGATTAAAATGTCCATAAGTAGGCCTGCAGGACATGACAAACAAGGGGACATTCGCTAATGCAGAGGTCACCTTAACTGTATGGTCTTAAGTCTAGTGTGCACTACTACAATGTGGGCAATGGTTATTCTTAGAAGCAAAGCATTTAGCAGAGGTCGGCATTGCGATCAAAATTCTGAATGCTACAGTTTCATCAACTGAAGGTCATATGATAGAATATATGTAAACTGATTGCCAATTACAAACAGTGCAACCAATCACCATCAACATATTTTTAGATACGAGATTGATCATTGAAGAAAATAAAAAATGTTCCCCCCATAAGTCTCTGCATTGATCATGTCACTCCATGATTATCACTTCTCTCATTCAATCCTATTCCTTTTGTTTTCACATAATGCTCCATTGCTGGTGTTTTAAAACCAGCTAAACAGCGCCATTCAATCCCCTGTTTTGTGGGGACAAAGACAGAGACAGCTGCCAGCTGCTGCAGTGTCTGTGTATTTGCCAACCTCCATTCAGAATGTCTTTTCTTAGAGCCGTTTCTATCAAAAGGGGCCTGCTGTTTTTGCTTGTCCAAGGAACCTCACAGAGGGCAAAACAGGCAAATCTTCTGGGTGATGTGAGATTTGTTCCCCAGGTTTTGTGAATTGCTGTGAGGATTTTAGGGCTGTTGCATCCCATTGTTTTGACAGCTATGAAGGGAATCTTACCTTAACAGGATTCCACCAGCATGACTAGCCTCGCAAGCCAGTAGATGTGATTTGAACATTTTCTGTTAGTTTTTTGCAGTTTCTGTTCTGAAATAGAGTCAAGACCTGCTTGAATCTTAATAATAACCACTTTAATGAATTCCTTGGGTCAAAATTATATATAGAAATGTGTTAATTCGTCTCTGTATGTTTACTTCAAGAGTTAGGGTATTTTCTATTGTCTCCATTGTATGGTTCGGGTTGGGAATAGGTGCAACAAAGGGTTAAAATAAACCCCATGGGACCTTATTTGACCAGGGCAACAAGATTAAAACTTAACTAGACACCTTTAGGGTCCTAAAAGACATATGGTAGAAAAGAATACACCTTAAAATGTAGTACAAAGAGAAATATAAATGTGATTTAAAAAAATTCTGCTATTTTTTTGCTGTTTCTGTCCTGAAATAAAGTCAAATGTGCTTGAATCTTAATATTAACCACTTCAATGAATTCCTTGGGTCCAAATGATATAGAAAAATGTATTAATTTGTCTCTGTAGGTTGTTTACTTCAAGAGTTATGGTATTTTCTGTTATCTCCATTTTATGGTTTGATTGGGAATAGGTGTCAGAAAGGGTTAAAATAAACCCCATGGGACATTATTTGACCTGGGCAACAAGAATGAATCTTAACTAGACACCATAAAGGTCCTAAAAAACATATGGTAAAAAAGAATACACGGTAAACGTTTAATACAAAGAGAAATATAGACGTGATCATTAGGATTTCAACATTTTCTGCTAGTTTTTGGCTGTTTCTGCCCTGAAATAGAGTCAATATGTGTTTGAATCTTAATAAAAACCACTTTAATGAATTCCTTAGGTCAAAATGATATAGAAAAATGTGTTCATTTGTTGCTGTAGGTTGTTTACTTCAAGAGTTATGGTATTCTCTGTTATCTCCATGTTATGGTTTGGGTTGGGGGTAGGTGTCAGAAAGGGTTAAAAATAAACCCCATGGGACATTAGTTGACAACGGCAACAAGCAGAAATCATAACTAGACACCTTTAGGGTCCTAAAAAAACAGGTTTAAGAGATGTGTTTTTGGGGTGCTCACGGAGCCTCGAAACTCCCCTACTATATGCCTTGCTGACAAATGACTCCAATTGACTCTGTCATTTGTCAGCAAGGCATATGGCAACTTGTTGGTCGTGCTGCAATGAGTGGCAATCTTGCAGAGAAAGAGCTCAATAAATACACATAATACAGACATTTTCTTGAGCACATCTTTGATAAAATAAGAAATAAAATTACCTAATGGTTGCACATAGGCAAACTTAAAAATACTGTACAAGAGTGAGTGTTTTTTTTATAGAACAGACCTGTTGAAACTACAAAAATAAACCAATATATTTACATAAACCTTCCAAGTTAATAAAATCTCTCTCTCTTTTCAAGTCAACAAAACTTCAGTAGATTTTTTTACTTTGTTCCTTCACAGATTATAGTCTTGTTTTATGGATTTTAGGAGAGAGATGTTGAAATACATAACAGTTTAAAGTCTAAAGCGGTCTATACATGGTCACTTTATTTTTTTCGCTCTAAACCAAATCTGGCAAATAGGCTAATGTTCGCCTATTATGACATGCCCAGAATAAGTTGCTTGATTCAGCATTTAGATATTTGATATTAATTTTATCAGACGCGCCCCTCCGATATACTGCAAGTCCATTGAACTTCAAACTCCAGATTAACCATGTTATACTTATTGAAAATACACGTTCCTACTTCTGGTGACTGATATTGTCCTTCTTATGAGTGAGTGGACTGTGTTTTTCCAATTACTTTTTTCAATTATTTTATTAAATATGTTCATTAAAAAAAAAAGCTAAGAAAATAAAGGTTATTGAAAAAAATTGACCTCTCACACAAGTCACCAGGAGCAGTTCTTTCAATAAGTCTAACATAGTTAAAATTAAGTTTGAAGTTAATTGTATTTATGGGGGTTAATTGTATTTATTTCACCGTGTTGTTACACAACACATAACGCAGACTGACAATTCCGTAAATAGACGACTAGAAAACCCCAAAAGCCGTGCATAGGAGCCACGAATCCCACAGTGAAATAACAGGAGCCGCGGACCCGGAAGCAGAGCTGTCCCCACAACATGATTTACGATTCCGTGCCTGTCGGTACATAACTCGGACGGCGCTGAGTAGGCTCAAGCGAACGTCGCAACGTTCGGCACGGCAACTCGCTCGCTTTAGCTCGCTCGGTGATACCTCTCGTGGCTCCAGTTCGCTTGAGACTGTGCGCCTCCGTCATGGTCCAAAACTGAAAGTCAATAGAGGGGATTTGCGGCTCCTATGCACGGCTTTTGGGATTTTCTAGTCGTCTATTTACGGAATTGTCAATCTGTGTTATTTCACCGTGTTGGGGTGAGATCGGGTTACATAGCCAATTGGAATGCGATCTGAAAAATCTGATTCATACATCTTTATCACATGAACCCAGAGATAATGTGTACAGATTTGTGTGAGTTGTGGACAAAATCTGTAGGAGTAGTAGCAAATAGTGTGCTTTGAAGAAAACGCACTATGGATGAGCTGTTGTAGTCGATCATGTTTGTGCCAGATTACATTTTCTGCCATAGTGCGTTTTCTTCAAAACACACTATGGCAGAAATTGTAATCTGGCACAAACATGATCCAAGGAATCCAGGGTAAAAATATGTTGTACGACCTACGGTTCAAGAGTTATAGGCCAAAACATGAAGTGAGCTGTTGTAGCGCCACCATGAGGAGATCTGAAAAATTTGGGATGGAGGTTCTTCCTTGGCTTAACGGGAGCTAGCGGGAGCTAAGCCAAGGAAGAACCTCCATCCTAAATTTCAAATGCGAGTTTCCCAGCAATCGGGCGCTGCATTCATGATGTGTGGCATTTTGTGCAAAAAGGCCACCCCCTCAAACTTTGGAAGCCAATCAGGATGGAATATGAAAAATCCGACAGATCAGTCTTGATCACATGACTATAGAGATCAGATCATTTGTACCGGATGTTTGGACAAAATCTATAGGAGCAAAAATCTGCCTCCTGGTTTAAGAGGCCGATTTGTGGCAGAGGTTCTGCTCTGGCCTCCAGGGAGCCTGTGTGCACAGTTTCACGCCGATCAGTCCAACGGTGCCGGAGATTAGCTGTTCACAGACAGACGGATGCACACACACACACACACACACACAAGGACAGACACACGGACGGACGGACGGACAGGGGCAAAAACATTGTTTCGGCCACGCCTTTGGCCTGGCGGAGACAAATCTAAATACTAAAACACAAAAAAATAAACACCCAAGACCTGTGTAGAAGTAAAAATGACCGAATAATTGTTTTAAAGATGAATACCCCCCTTTGGAGCTGTTTTTAATTAGGATAACGGAGGAAAAAAAAGGGAAAAAAATTATATCTCAAATATACAACTGTTTGCAGTCCATAGTATCAGGGAACACATTAGAGATTAAATCGAAATGGGAACTGGAAATGACAGTGATAATAGAAGATGAGGAGTGGGTAAGGGCTTGTGAAGGAGGTCACAGAATCACAAACAGCCCATTGTGGAAAGAGTTCAATTGGAAAACAAAAATGAGATATTTCAGAACTCCCCTCATGGTTTCCAAATTTGATGTAAATACTAAAGAATTATGTTGGAGGGACTGCAAGCAGATTGGGGACCATACCCATGTGTTTTGGGATTGTCCTAAATTGGAGAGTTACTGGAAGGGAATACGCACAGAAGTCCAAGCTATTCTTAACATAGATTTACCATTAGACCCAAAAATATATATTCTTGGAGTGGTTCCGGAGGGGCTGGTGGACATACAGAAGGTTTATATCCTACATATTCTTTTGTTGATTGCGAGAAAAATGATTACTCTATCCTGGCTGAAACCTTTACCACCTACGACCAGCCAGTGGCATGAGAAGATATTGAAAATGTATACTATGGAAAAAATTACTGCCAAGCTCCAGATGAAGTACGATGCGTTTCTAAAAAAGTGGGCCCCAGTTATAGGATACTTTAATCTGCCTATATGAAAGCCTATGTTACTATGTACTATATGTCATGTCATGATATTTTTGCTTTGTTTTATTTTTGTATTTGTTTTTGTGCTGTAACTAGTTATATTTGATTTCCAAGTGATTGTCCTGATATTTAATTATTTAAATATTTAAATCTGATTTAATCTGTTTCTTAATATGTTTGCCGAATTGTCCTGTTTGTTTTTCTTTTTTGTGGTATTTTTCTGTATTGTCTTTTCTTTTTGTCTTTTTGTGTTTTTATTTTAGTTTATTTGCTCAAAATATTTGTATGCTGTGATTATTCTCTGCAGAAAGCAAATAAACGTCTTTGTTCAAAAAAAAAAGATGAATACCCCTTTATGGGATTTAGAATTCATAGGAAACTTGAACGCAGACCTTACGTACTGAAATCTTTGGTGAATAAGCAAGCGTCCACTGAACACTACTTTTCCCAGGTGCTTGTGGTTAGGTCACTTACAGTGCGACAAGTTTTAATTGCATCAATTGTTTTCTCGCTCTCCTTACTAATCCACTAATAGAGAACCCTGCCCCCATCATGTGAACTAGTCATGCTGCTTTTGCTACAGTAGTCAGGCAGAAAAGTACATTAGCTCAGTGAGAATTGATTGCACCACAGAATCTACAGTGAGAGGTAAAGTCACTGCGTAATTATAGATCCATTATTCATTGATCAAATTAGGATAGATCCTGAATCACTGGCATTCATTGCGTTGCAGACAAGGTGGCTTCTGAGTAGGGCTGGGCAATGGACAAAATTAAACAATACAATATTTTTGACCAAATACCTTGATATTGGGATGATAATACCCTATTGTGACAATATTCTTTCAAAAATAGCAAAGATCTACAAGCTCACAACATGTCTCATGAGCTTGAAGAAGGTATAAAATAAGGCTTAAGTCATTAAAACCAGGAAAAGACAACACTTGCCGTCATTATATTACGATATCCAAAATCTCACACGTCTCATCAAGATATTGATATAATATAAATATATTGCCTAGGCCTACTTCTGAGGCCTAGGCCTTCTTTCTCATCCAGACAAATGTCTAGCTTATATTTTCAACTGAAAAGGGAATAGAAATACGCCAGACTATAAAGTATGGCTTTATACCTACAGTATGAGTACCTACATCATTGTACTGTATAACAGTATCTGGAACAACTCTGTCCTGTCCTGACTATAGGACACCATCGTCCTAAACATTAAATGCTATATATGAAAGAGATGATGATGATGATGATGATGATGATGATGATGATGATGATGATGATGATGATGATGATGATGATGATGATGATGATGATGATGATGATGATGATGATGATGATGATGATGATGATGATGAATCAGTGCCAAGTGGCAATTCGATTGGACCAATGGTTTCCGAGAGCCCAAGAACCACGAAAATCTGAATGCGCTGTCTGTGGAGAATGCATCGCATCGCTGTTTGTTTGGTGTGTGCATGGGCACCGCCGCACCGGCTTCCCTGATTGCTGAACGCTTCACGTACCTTGTACTTCATTGTCTCCGCCAGGCCGAAAGGCATGGCGAGAGAGTATGTTTTACCCCCTGGCGAGAGAGTATGTTTTACCCCCTGTCCGTCCGTACGTACTGTACGTCCGTCCGTGTGTCCGTCCGTCCTGTCCGTCCGTTAGCAGCTAATCTCCGGCACCGTTGGCCCAGTCGCTGCGAAACTGTGCACACACACTCCCTGGATGCCAATTCAAAACCTCTGCCCCACGTTTTTCACATGGGCCTGTTATAGCGCCACCAGGAGGCCGATTTGTGCAAAACCCATTTTTTTCCCATTACTCCTACAGCTTTAAACCAAACGTCATGCAAATCGGTAGGCCTACACAGTATCTCTATAGTCATGTGATCAACCGGATCTGTCCAATTTCCCATATTCCATCCTCATTGGCTAAGGTTGGCTTCCAAAGTTTGCAGGATTGGTCCGTTTTGAACAAACTGCCTCAAATCATGAACCCAGCTTGCCATTTCCATAAAATTGCACAAGCACATTCCCACTAGGCCGAGGAAGAAATGCCACTTGAAAATTTTCAAATCAACCTCATGGTGGCGCTATAACAGGCCGATTTGCATTTTTAACTATAACTGCACGGATCTGCGTGCAAGCATTCTCCCTAGAGGTAAAGGAGAAACCTTTGCCATGCATTTTTCACATCTGCCTTTTAGAGCACCACCAGGAGGCTGACTTTCGGAAAACATTTTTTTTGCTATTACTCCCTCACATTCTGCAAATCGGTATACAGTATCTCTATAGTCATGTGATCAAGATGGAAGTGTCCGATATTTCACATTCCATTATTATACACATACATAATTGGCCAACATTGGCTTCCAAAGTTTGCTGGATAGGTCCGTTTGAACAAAATGCCTCAAATCATGAACGCAAATTTTGCGCACACATTCCCACTAGGCCGAGGAAGAAATGCCACCCTTTTCACATTGGCCTGTTATAGTGCCACCAGCAGGTCTAATTTAGCTAAACACATTTTTGGAACAAAATGCCTCAAATCATGAATGCAGTGTCCGATTGCCATGCAAGGCCTAAGAAGAAATGGCACCATTTTCACATTGCCTTATTATAGCGCCACCAGGAGGCCACAATAACCTACCTGACCTGGCGGAGACCTGTGCTCCGAGGAGCACTTTTTCTAGTTTCCTTTCTTTCCAAGGTCTCTCTAAATAAATAGTCACTTGTAATTTCTCACAGGAGGGAATCAAAAGGAAACTAGGATTAGGGGAAAATAAAATACCAGATCAAAAAAAAATTATACAGCCAGAAATTTTGGTATATTGTTGGGTCCGATGCTGATCCCAATTTTGGATAGTCCTAGAGTACCAATTACCGGATTTTGTGAAGGCAAATTTTTGTTCAGAAAAACATGGGCTCTAGCTTCCAATGATATCCCTGGTGACAAAACATGGCCAGTTTTTGCCATGGCCTACCTACATTATCTATATTCTGGATCCAAACGAGTGGAGTAACTGATGAACCTGCCAGGCTGCTCTAAAACGCTGGTACCACTGTTCAAATCAGTCTGAGCTAGCAGATGTGCTCTTTCTGAGATGACTTTTCAGTGGAGAGGTGTTTCACATCAATCAGGGGCTCCAACACACTAGAGCACGACCAATGGCATATTGTTGGGTCCGATGCCGATCCCAATTTAGAAGAGTCCTAGACCACCAATTACCGGATTTTTAAGCATATTTTGACAAAAAGTGCATTGATTATATAAGGACAATGACTTGGGTTTGATTTCCATCTCATGGCCCTGAGTTGCTGTCATCACCCTTCCTTGATCTCACTGCCCTCTCTCTCTCTTCAAATGTCTCAATAAAGCATAAATCCCTCAAATATAGTCTTAAAAAAGCTGCAAAGTGCCTCTCTGCACTTTGCAGTATGTAGCCTTTTAATCATTCATGAACTTTATACTGTACATGTGGCTGTGACTCTGAGTAGTCATATACAGCATACAGTGCAACCGTCTTAAAGCGCATGCAAAGAAAATGTAAGTATTATTTTGACAAAATGTAGCTTTGTGAAGAAGCATACACAAATGGATCCGTTGTATATAAGTCCCAATTCTTACTACAAGTGTACTGAACAACTATACGGCACATTTGCTCTATCCCCAAGAGGAAGAGTGCTTGGAAAAAACTAAACAAAGAAATCAAAGCTCCCAAATGCTATAGACTCAACCGCTTTTGGAGCTACTTTGCAGTGTACAGACTTGAATTCCCTTTCCAATTGTTGCATTCCTTTTTGTACTACTGTAAACCTGCCCGACTTTATTGTTAGTGTTTACTAACTAGACAGCCAAGAGAAATTAGTCCTTACTATATGCTATTTTTGTTGTAATCCATAACGATTAAGAAATATTGGCTTGCAGTGGTAATGCAGGATAAATAACTTGGTAACCACTACAGTCAGTGACATTGGTTGCCATTGTAGCTAGTGCCCTGTATGAATAAATAAGGCTACATGATATACTGGATGTTTTAAGACACCGCAGTAAAGTGGACAGTGTCTGGCACCATTATGTTATGACGCACAAGTCAGCTCAAATCAAACTTTCTGAGCAGACCGTGGGGCCGTCTGGACCGCTGTGTCTGGCTCACCACTTTCTCAGATCACATTCCTTCATTGGTAATGAGGAGCACTTTAAACTCGTATCTGCAGAGACGAGACAAAAATCTAGAACAGTATGAATGTAAGAACAGGTTCCCTGAACTTCCCTCCCAGCTACAGAAAGTGCCTTCTCTAACAACACGCATTGTGCCTATGATCTCTTCAAACATAACTTTACTGGGACAGCATCCAACAATGCAGCTCAACAGGGATTTATACTAAAGCATGTTTATGGTACATGTCAAGGCCATCCGCTATCACTTGTGTGTCACATGGTGTATTACAGCAACCAGAACTAAACATATGGATTCAATTTACTGTGGTACAGTATACACCGTAAAGCATAAACATACAACATTATAATAATCCAGCATTCAGTATTAAGGCAACCCCTTGACTGTGACAGATTGTTGAACCCAATCCAACTAGGTCAATCAACCATTCGTCAGCTGGCCTCAGAGCAAACACGGAATGTGTTATGGGCATCCACTAACTCCAATGAGATAGTGGATGCCAAAGCTGAATTACTGCCCCTCTTCGCTGTAATTACATTAAGTAACAGTCTCTAAAGACAGGTCCACAGCATTCGGTCCAGACAGTAGTTGTGGGAACCCAAGCGGATCCCCAGACAGTAGATGGTCTGCTGGGCTGTCAGTGACTTTATTTCCCTGGACTAAACATCTGTCATCACAAGATCCGTGATCCTGGATCAATTATCCCGCTGATAAGTACAGTCTGACTCTGAGCTTTCTTATCGGTCTCTCTAAAGGGAAACTACAGCTGTAATCAATTGGATGTATTGCAATTATAGATTTCATGAGTATTAATTGTATATTGATAGCAATATTTCACTTCCTTCAGAATGATTGCCTCTTATAATTGAAAATAGCCCACATCTTGATATAAAGATATGAAGTGCAATCAAAATCATATATTGATTGCGATTGCCATGAATATTTTGAAATATAATCCAGATTAACACAGTGGGATGGGGGATAGCTGATTTAAGCACCCGAGTCAAACTAAAGGACTCAGTGTGACTACACACCTTGTGCAACTTCTGTCCTGGTATCTGTTTTTTATCGTTTTGTTTCCTTGTGCCTATAGTAACTACCACATGATAAATCAAGGCAGGGCAAGCAGTTTGCAGCTACATGGAAATAAAGAGGACTGTGTACTAAAACCCTTGGCTGTCGTCCGTCCTTCAATTGAGCCTGTTACAAACACTTAAAAGAGCACTTCACCCATTTCCAACAGTCACCCTTCATATAATTGGCCCTCACTAATGCTCACAATAAGATTGCACAATTTCCATCTACTCACTAGGTGTTGGTGGGCTATGGACAGTTCAGAAATCTGCGTACCAATGACATCAAACTACAGCCTCTCTGTTCCAGTCTTGTTTGACATTACCAAAACTGCCTACCGATGATGTCACAGGTAGGCAGATTTGTGAACTGTCCACAACCCTCCTCTGAGACACAGAGCGTAGACAGAAATGATTCGAGGACTAATTATATCAAGATGGGTGAAGTGGTCCTTTAAGCTTTAATTGTGCATCCCCCTACTACTGTGGCTGAAAACAGGTGTCTTTCACTTGTGGATGAGTAGACCTGGGTGGTACTGTAGTCTTTCCTGCAAATGACAGCTAGAATGAGTGGCCCCATGTGTGTGTCTGTCTGACTGACATATATATACACACATACATCTATGGTGTGTCTCTTCTCCTGCTGATGGCCATTGTCATTGGTGAAACATTTACCTGGTAAAAATTGGTCTACTTTTAAAGTAGGTCACTGTTACTTGCTTCAGGCTGTTGGATTTGTTACCAAAATGGGTCGTGGGTTTGTTGCATATACTGCAACCCACATGTGCATGAGTTAAGTCATTAAAGTATGATTTTGTACTCCATTATTTGGCCCCTATGATTTTATAATCTTTTGTACTGCACTGTATAGTCACTTTTCAGGGAGAACATCTGCCTATCAAACCCAAGCGAGTTTTAAATCATCCCTTGGGCATAGAGGGCCCTTGGCTGCCTCTACAATCAAAGAAATTTGACACACTACTCATCAGAAAGAACACAATGGAAGCCCGTGAAATTGAATGAGGCAGCCTATGATTAGCCAACACTTAACTTAACATTAACTCATGGTAAACATAGCCAGCCCTACCTTGCAGCTGTAGGGTGCATCACTGAGGTCGATCCCATCTTTTGCAAGTTTATCTCTAATCAATATCTTCAACTTCAACTTGGGATAAGTCACAAAGTCATTGCAATCTGTGAAGCTTAGATTGTGGTTTCCAGGACAGGAGCGTTGGTGTCGCTCTGTGCCCCCTGTTTGTGACCTTGACCTCTGCGAGTGATCCTCTCTCTCAGAGTGATGAGTGTGGAGACAATCTGAGGGACCCAAAGGCTCCAAGGTGAAATACAACCCGGCAGATTTATGCGCGTCTTCCTCAATCAACTTCTCCACTGCATCGAGCAGCCTTTGTCTGTGGTACTGTACGCGGACGCCTATGGCATCCAGGTCTGGTTCGCCAATTTGTTTACAAACTTCCAAGTCGTCATATCCATTGTCAACAAACGACTCCACGTATTGAGTCAGACTAAGGGTTGACAGCCATTCAAAAACAAGGTTTGTTCCTTGGCTCATCTTGAGACCGGATAAAAGCAGGGCTTAATCCTCCTTATTCACCAAAAGATAAGTTGGTGGAGCATCAGTCATCTCAATTCACACCATTGTGTCACTGCGGGGCAAACCGGCGCCCTGTGTCCACGCGTGTTCCCTCTTGTGGTACCAAGTTAAAGTCTCCAAAAAAGAAGCATCTTCTGATTGTAGGCAGATCACCGGGGACACGATTGGTATTCACGATCACCATGTTTTCCCTGTGTTTCTTTGCCGCATCAACCAAAGGTTCTGGTTGGCAAACTCTACAGTCAGCCTATTATGGCAAAACAATCATTGATCAAGTAGTACGCGCAGCAGGATCATGTGCGGCCAACGACGCATAGATATATATTGCTTTTCTTAAAAATACAAGCATTTTTTAACAAGTTCATTCATTGATCGCGCTTAACACGTTTCTGAAGTTACCCTAACAAATGTCCGGGTCTCCTGAAGTTGGCGATCAGACAGGGATTCATCTCTTTTGTTTGATTCATAGAGCACCGGTGCGTTACACAGTTGACACTGTGCAGAACAAACAAAACAAACACTGCCGCTGTCATGGCATTCAATAAAACGAAAGGTTGAATCAATGCAAACAGGATTATTGTCTATACCTGTTGCGAATGCCTTTCGTTTCAGCAGTTTACTTTGTGCCGTCCTCCAGAGTCCAGACCACCTTCCACGACATGAACTTTATTGGCTCTCCTCTCCATCCACCAGTGAGCGTGATGCTCAGAGACATCAACACATTCGCAAAGCTTGGATTAGCTTTCCCTATTGGTTGAAAATATTATTTTGACCTCTGGCGCCTCCTGTCGGTGTTATTTGGGACAGGGGCTACTCTATAGAAGTGGCCATGTGGGCTTCAAGAACAAAAAAAGCCTCAACATCGTCAGTCTAATAGACCCCTAACCCCTTAACAGACGACGTCACACTGACAAGAACCAGTATGCGTGCAACCAGTATGCGCGCAATGAAACCCATTCTATCAGGTCTCGCTAGGACGCGCCTCACCAGCCAACACACAAGAGGGGGTTGGGGTACAAAACAACAGGTTGAGAATTGATTGCGTGAAACAATCACCTGTGCATCCAGTCTCAATGTTGGTAAACAAATAATTGGTCTATATAGCATAATTGCCCAAGTCATATTTTGAAGGTTTTCAGGAAAGAAGAAATTAAAAAATTACTTAGGCCTAAGTCAACGCACTCATTGCCTACGTCATGTTTATCTACCGTTATATCTGCCTGCCTACTCTCCTAACACTGCTGATTCATCCTGCCTTATTGCCCAGTTCTCAGCCTATCAGAATGCTTGTTACATTCAAAATCATTTCTGCCTAAGTCAAATAAGTTAGCCTCATAGCATAATTGCCCAAGTCATTTTGGAATGTAACAAGCATTCTGATAGGCTGAGGACATAGGCAATAAGGCACAATGAAGCAGCAGTTAAGTAGACAGAAATGTCAATTTGGCCAAAAAATTACTTTTATGCTGTAATTATGCTGTGAGGCCAAAGGACATACAATAAAGCTGACTGACAAGAAACATAAAAGACAAAACAACCACGATGTATTTTATATTTATTTTCCATTGCACAATAATATCTCTCTCTCTCCCTCTCTCTATATATATATAGTATCTATATGTCTAAATTGTTTGTGGCAGCAGATTAAGTCAGACAACCATGTGAAATTTATCTTAATAAAACTGTACAAAAATCGTCTACTATGAGAAAATACTGCAACTCCACAGATATTCATCCCCGAAGACAGATAGATGTTAAGTTATGGCGACTGAGAAAACCTGGACCACTCCTGCACAAGTATACTGCAAGTCGAGTGTAGTTTTCAATGCTTTGCTATAGTACAAGGTATGCAAGAGTTGTGTACATGAATCCAGCAGACAAAAAATAAGCACAAACCAACATGAAATAAATATAATCTATCAGTTATACAATTGGCATGTTCAAAATGAAAATAATAAAAAATAAACGGTAGAAAATGTCTTGATGTTTTAATGAGAATATAGATTTTGTTCAACTTGGTGGTAGATACAAATGCCAGGAACAGTCAATCTCTAAAGGGCATAATACATGGTTGTTTCAAGTCTGTAAACACTTCATATCATGCATCCTCCAATGTGCAATAAGAGACCATTTAGGACATACAATGTTTTGTGAATTCAAGCGCTTCTTTTCGAGGCCACGCTGTTTGAAAGCCTCTAAGCCCCATTCCCAAGGAGATCACACACTCCTGAGACTTCAGGAAGCTCCAATCTAAGATGAGCATGTTTAATATATTACCAGAATATCAATATTTTCATGTTTGGACAATGGGTAATTTATACAGAACCATTGTTCAGACGTAAATGTGTTTTATCTCAAAAGTACATTTAAGGTATTCATTTTTAATATTTAATTGAAATTAAATGTGTATATATATATATATATATATATACACACACATGTTCTCAAATATATAAATATATCATAATATCATTAAACTGACATTGAAAACAAATCTGAAAGTGAAGCAATCAGCAGAATTGGCAAATGACATAGATAAGCGTTAGTTCTTTCATATTTTGGTCCTTTTAAAAAAACAAGATAAATGTAGAGAAAACTAAATGTTAGAAAATCATACTTGACACGAATTACTCTAGGTACAAAAAATAGTGCAAAACCCCACATCTGCTCATTCCAACGCATTCGCTCAGTAGTACACGGCACGGTAAGAATGAGGTTTATTTCTGCCATCTAAAAAGAATGAAGGGTTTCACTCCAAAAAGTTCCATATCAGTCTTTGATAAAAGAAAAACATTGAGTACTTGTGGTGTGGTGGATGAATACATTCTCTAAGATGTGACAATTTCATAAGAAAATGATCATAGGATACCAAACGAAAGACGTTCACTAATACTACATGGGTTTAAGTGTCATTGCAGCAATTGTTCGTTACAGCACATCACATAAGTATCGCATGAAGGATATCTCATTTTGGAATGAACCCCCTCAAATACACTTTTCCTGTCTTCGGAATACATATACAGCAGTATGGGACGGTATGAGTGGATGCTATGGCCTCAAAGGCACCCCCCCCCTCTCTACACACAGTAGACGTCAGGATTTATAACGGTGTTAAAACCAGACTGACTCTTGCCATTTGAGGAGAAAACAAAAACAAAAAACAAGACAACGCTGTGAAATTAAGCAACTCTTTGGTGTCAGAAAAGAACATGGCCACTAATGTATGTCACATGGCCTAAAACCTGCACTGTCAGATTTGTGTCCAGTTGTCCTGTTATTTACAACATTTGGCAGCAATCTGGACTGATACAAGCTTTGTCTCCCTCTTTTCAAAATAAAAGACAGACAAATGATGCTCCTACATTGACACAAATAGCAGCATATCCTTGCACCTCATTAAAAAAAAATCCTAATTACAAGAGAAGTCTAGGTAATCACACTGGAAAACACTGTCAAGCAAACAAAAAATCTCAAAAGACCTAATGTAATTAATATACTGTATCTATGTAGTATAATAAATATTGGCGCCCATACACATATTCCTGAATACATGTATGTTCACAAACGCACAGATATACACATAGGTAGAGGTTAGTATATATGCATCATGATAGGCAAAGGCAGAAGAGAATATTTTGTGTTTAGTTTTTTCAAGTGGATGTTTCAGAAACATGACCAATGAAATGTTGTACTGACACGTGGTGCTTGGTCATTCTACTGGCATCTAACAATACAGACAACACCATTTCCATTGTGCTGGAAGAGACACATGCGTATTTAGGTGGAAAATCTAAACCCTACCAAAGAATGATCAAAAGAAGAACAGTTTTTTTCAAACGGCTGTCAACAGATCAGAATCTTTATCACAAAAGTAGCGAGAAACGAAAAAATAAACAGTTATGTAATCTAATCATGTTTTAAGGACAAACTCTGTCTAACCCACGAGTGAATCAGTCTTCCTGTGTGACTTACACCTGATTTATACTTGGTTGCGCGCCGGTGTCTTGCACCAATAATAACCGAATAACCGATCTACAAGCTCACAATGCGTCGCCATCAGGCTACACTGTAGCTGCAGCCACTGACAACTTCAGGGGCTTTCCAGTGTATAAACTCTTCATTTGTCAAATAAATCAATGTAAACTCTCTCAGCCTGGGGTAAACATTTCCTGCACATTCCTGTGCATTTTGTTGATATAGAGAAGGAGAAAAAAAAAGGTTTCTTTTTAATTTTTAATGCTCAGCACACAAATGTCATTTTTTTGCTTGCTTTCTATACTAGATCCTAATGAATAGGCAACATTTTGACTTCCAGAAAACACATTGCATCTACGTCTCACTTAGAACAACCTTCATAGGTAAATGTTTCCATACAAATGATGGGTGATAATCTAGTGTACTACCAGCCCTTATTTGGCGAGATGCAACAAGGCTCATCATCACCTCTTTGTCAATAATCTGCTATTCCAAGTGCTTGACAAATCCTTCATATATTTAAAAAATCTGTTATTCTGTTCTAAGTGCTTGACAAATCCTTCATATAAAAAACAAACAAACAAAATCAATCTAACATATACTGTAAGATCAGAGATTAAATCCTCAAAATAAATTAGAAAGAGTACAAAAACAAAACGGAACAGGCATAGCCTTCATTCTTCCAATCGTTGCTATGGATACTAACAGTCAACAAAGCATCAATCTGACTCCAATTCAACAGGGGACGGCTTCTCCTCAGACTTTTCTCCTCATGTCAAGTCCTTCACATTTGGCAGACACCATAAAGGGCAAGTAAAAGAAAAGATAAACCACAGCAATCAGGCCACTACGAGCACTTGTTTCATAGAATTGTCTTTCCTCTTTCCGAACAAAACAGCAGTATAGTATATGTATAGATATTTTATATATATATATATATATACTATATACAGTATATATATATGTATTTATGAGGGTGTGGCAGATGGGAGTGAAAAGTTCCTGCTCTCTCTCCTTCTGATCCTCAAAGTGATGGAAAGGAGCACAGTCCCTCTGTAGTGAAACAGAAAGACATGTTCAGAAGACCTCCTTCTTATTTTCCATTCCTCTCCTGTGTCGTTGCATCGTCTGGCTGGACGCCACCCACTCCCTCAGCGGTCCTCTGGTGACTGAGGTAACGCATTGTGTGAGACCCCCCCCCCCAAAACCTCAAAAGCATAAGATTTGTTAGAGGCTGGACCCCCCGCATGAAGAGAAATGGACAATAGAAGTTGAGGGACTTGCATCTCCTCAGAGAGAAAGTGGTGAACGTCATTATAGAGTCCAAATCGCTCCGCAAGCAGTCCATCAAAGCTGGTACCATTTCTTATCTTTGTACTTCAGCATCATCTGGGTGAGAAATAACACAAGAGAGAGAGTAGGTAAACAGAAAGGAACATTACGTTGTCAAAATGTTCTACGTTACTGGGCTTGATATGTTCTGTGCACCATTGTTAACAAGACAATCTCCACTACTGAGGTTGGGTGGTACCCATCTTTCGCCTTACAAAAAAACGTTACAAAATAAATTGTTTAGTAAATAAGTTACAATACATAGGCCTACACAGTATTGCCCTGACCGCTGTCCATGGTGCTGATCCCGCCCAGTGCCAAGGTAATCATCAGTGTACTGCTGCGTGAGAATGCAGCACATGGGAAAATCCAGTGTAATAGACTCTCAGCCAGCCATCATATTGGAGGCACCACCTTTGCCAGCTATTACAACCGTCAACTTTCAGATCCCTTTGAACAAGTTTCTAAAGAAGACAACACCTGTGTCTCTGTTTGCATTGCATCGCTATTTTATGATAGTTTTGAAATGGATACCATCATCATTTTCAAATACGCCAGGTTACCATATTAATGTTATAACTGCCCAACCCTATCCTTTGCACGTACTGTGTGTTGTACTTTTGACTGTAAAGCCTAGGCTTAGCTCGGATTCTAAAGGAAGCTGAGAAAAGGGATTTGGGGTCTCGAAATTAAGGCCAGATTTGAAACATACATCATGGGCGTGTTTGGAGAAATTGTCAGCGCTGTTCATCATAGCTGCCGTTCGCTCCTCCAGCTCTCCCAGTTTTTGCCCTCTCTCATCCAGAGCTATCCGGGCACGGGCAAGGTCCCCAACCACCCCAGAGGCAGCCCCCTTCATGCCCTCCAGGCCCGCTGGGCCGGGGATGTGCTGGGCAAGGCTGCGGGAGGCTTTACCAGCAGTTTCACCAACTACCAGAGATACAAGGAAAAGGTTCAAAGTCAGACTGGTGGAATTAGTTTCAGTGATTAATTGACGTTGTTTATATAGTATAGAAGAATAATGGACGACTTCACCAATTATCAACCTATCTTCATATAATTGGTCCTCACTAATACTCATGATAAAATGGTAAAAGAAAAATCTACTCGGTCTGTGTCTCAGAGGAGGGCTGTGGACAGTTCAGAGTCCCGTCTACCAGTGACATCATCAATGGGGAATCCAAGCTAATAGAAACTGCAGGCTTTCTATTCCTGGAAAGTTGCAATGCAATAAAAGAAGCCATTGTTCTCGTGTTAATAAAAATCTAAATAAGAAATGTGAAATCTTGTTGGAAAACAAAATCATGCCTAACGATGATGTCACTGGTAGACGGGTTTCTGGACTGTCCACAGCCCTCCTCTGAGACACAGACCAAGTAGAAAAAAATTGTACCATTTTATCATGAGTATTAGTGAGGACCAATTATATGAAGATAGGTTGAAAATCGGTGAAGTCGTCCCTTAAAGGGCAAGACCACTTTGGTAGAGGTTTGGGTTGTGTATTTACCTTGCCATGATGTAACTCCAAAGGTGGACAAGAAATCAAAAATAATTGCTCCATTGATTAGAAATTGATAATTCAAAATTTGCTCCTCATTGACTTACATTGTACGGTAAAACAGCTCTCAAAGTCACTCTTTAAGCACGTAAACGAACACGAACAAAGCTGATTCAGACAATATAGAACATCACCAAACCCAGTACTGTTTGTTTTTTTAATAAAAATATTAACTTCCTGCTGATTTTACTATTTGAAGATCCGGATCCGCGAATCCAGTCCAGGTTTTCTTCTTAATAAAATAGCAAAATCAACAGGAAGTTAACATTTTTATTTTAAAAAAAAAAACAGTACTGGGTTTGGTGATGTTCTATATTGTCTGAATCAACTTTGTTTGTGTTCATTTATGTGCTAAAAGAGTGACTTTGAGAGCTGTTTTACCGTACAATGTAAGTCAATGAGGAGCATATTTTGAATTATCAATTTCTAATCAATGGAGCAATTATTTTTGATTTCTTGTCCAGCTTTGGAGTTACATCATGGCAAGGTAAATACACAACCCAAACCTCTACCAAAGTGGTCTTGCCCTTTAAGCGTTGAAAAACATTAACATTGGTACAGCAGGGAATGTAAACACAATCTTATGGGCAAATGTATAACGTACAAAGCCAATGCATCAACAAGTGATGAGTTCACTTCCTAAATGCTGTGCATCAATTTTGGCAAACAATACATTATCTTACGTTTTAGTACAGTACCTCTTACATATGGACAATAGAGTCTGTGAAAGTGTTGGCATTTTGTCAGCCAACGACTTCAGCTGCTGGCCTCTATTTCTATAAAAAGATCTGCCATTCGTATTATCTTCACTAGGATATCTTATTTTAGAATGAGAACAGAACTTGTAAACAAAACAACTGAAGGTAACATGAAGCTACAGTAGGTGGTGTACTCACAGAGGTCCTCCCTGTCTAGGGATTGTGCCCCTCCACCAAACAAGCCTTTGAAGAACCCTCTGTTAGGAGCCTCTGGTGTGTCCACTGGGGTAAACAGCTCACTGAGCATCTCCTGGAGAAGAAACATCATGTCAAAACGATGTACGTACATACTGGATCAATCTCTGCTCCCCTTGAAGACTGCCTGATTGTCTCCAACCACAAAAGTGGAAGGGGGACTATGAAGCGGTCTCTGTCTGTGTGTGTGCTTGCATGCATGTGTTCATGCATTTGTGTATGCGTCCCTTCCTGATCTTCACCTGTGGGCAGCAGTGGCTCAGTTGCCAGATCCCAATACTTAGATTTCTGCCTCCTCGCCTCATCCAGCACGGTGAAATTTGTGACATGCCTAAATATGTGACCATTTTGTGGACTTCACATAATGCACATTGAGGTCTTGCAATACGTGACCCAAATACCACTATGTTCAACTATTTAATAAACAAACAGCAGTGACATTATGTGAAATCCACAATTTCATACCTCAGTCCACCATTGCTTCGATTTCAGAGCGCCTCAGTGTAAAAAGTTATGATCCGTTTATAATAGTTGTTTTCTAAAGCACTTGTCAAACCAGAAGTTACACAACGTGCTAATGGATAAATATAACCTAAAAAGTGAAATCCTTAATTTTTAAGCTCTGAGAGTTGACAGTGTATCGATATGAATTCCTTAAAACAAAGTGGGAGTGATTTGACAGTATGTCACCTGCAGATTGTCACAGGTCTCCTGGCTGTAGGTGATCCTCTGGATCTCTGTGGGGGAGGTGAGGTACAGGGCCTGTCCCAGGCTGGAGAAGCAGAACGTCCTGGCTATCCTCATGTCTGTAAGTGGCAAGTAGTTCACATCCACCAGGGGGCGCAGACTGGGCAAACTGTGGCAGAAAAACAGACACACAGTATACAGTCAAATTGGAGTGTATATAGTGTAAAATGACTCGCTGATTACATTTGTACCCTCTTAGAGTCAAATGAACACTGAATATTTTACATTGTATGACTCCTGGTGTGGTTTAAATCCAAAGAAAAATCTGCTCTGTTCAATACATGTAAAGTATCTTTCTCCCTACACCAGGGGTCCTCAACAGGCGGACCGCGGTCCATGACCGGACCGCGGGACACCTCTCTGTGGACCCTGGGAAAATTATAATAAAAATAAAAAATAAAAAATGTTTTTTTTTTTTTTTTTACCCTAAAACCGAAATAAAGTAACAAATACGGGGGGAAAAGTACCCGAATCCGCCAAAATCTGCGAAAAAAATCTGCTGCGCGCGCGTGCATGTGCGGACCCTAGCCTTATTCAAAAACGTATTTGTGGACCTTCAAGATTTGTTGTTGAGGACCCCTGCCCTACACATTATGTTTACAGCTGAGACTTTAAAATATGTAAGTCAACAGACCTACTGTAACATCACAGGACTGTTCACACTGTATGCTGTTTTTTTACATGCCCTTTGATGATTTTGTTATGATCCCATCTGCACAAATTAAAAAATATATCTTATCTTTCTATGTTTTATTTTATTATTGCCATAACCTTGCTCTATGTGCCGATACATTAATGAAGTTTTTATTTGCGCAACAAATAACCAATTGAAACGATGAAAAGGAAAATAGATAACAAATGACGGTGGAGCAGTCTCTTGTAAACTAGAGATGAAAAAAAAAGACCCTTGGTGCTCTGGTAGTTCACTGGTTAGTGCATTACCCACATAATCACAAGGTTCCCAGTTCGATTCTGGCTAGAGATCTGTGTTGCATGTCATACCTCCTATCTCTCCCCTAATTTTTTTGTCTGTCTGTACCGTCCTGTCACAAACAGAGAATAAAAATCGCAAAACAAAACAAAATTATAAAATAAAGAATAAATAATTATTAATATTCAAACCCCAAGAAACCCAAGACATGACAATGACTACAGATGAAGCGTGTATAGAGGAGGCTACCTCAAAGTCATGATGTGTCCGTTAGCACAGAAGCAGGCGATGCAGTTTGTTCCGGCCATCTGCACCACATCAGCTCTCAGCACGAAGGAGGACTCTGTGATGTTGTGTTTGTAAAGGCGGGTCTGCGAAGGCATGGCCACAACCTTGGCCTGCTTCTCCGAGCACACCACAACATACTGGCTGTCCTGGCCCTCCTGGGGGGAGGCAGGAGGGGAGGCCGGCCTGCGTCTCCTGCTCCGCTCCTTCTCCTTGTCTTCTTCAGAGGCGTTGGGGTCGTACCATGACTCGTAGGTAGGGGGCAGCAGAGAGCCAGCTGCATCAAGCAGGGCCATGGTCAGGATGCCCCCCTTCAGTGTGACCAAAGTGCCTGGCAATACACAAAAAGACAAGTTTAACATATCATCTATACATATCATCTAACATACAATCATTTATTGTGTTAGATTTATTTGTTCGTTTTATTTCTAGAATTGTACGATTCTATCCGTTTTGCTTAACTGTAATTAAAGCACTTTGTAACTCTGATTTGAACAGTGTATGTTGTTGACCGGTGTCCCTCAGAGGTCTATACTAAGCCCCCGGCCCGAACTTCTTCCTTCCCCCAATATGAAATCTCTTTGTCTAAATTGGAAATGCTACAAGCTCACAACGCGTCGCGACGAGTTGTGAGCTTGTTGATCGCCAATGAAAGTTTGCCCCAGTATAGGGATGCTAGTGTTCACTCAAGTGGTTAACTTAATAACAAATGATTTATTTTACTGTTCAGAGCTGTTTCATAATGCATGACCTGGTAAAAAGAAATACACAATCTTGGGGATGACATTTTCCCGGATGAAAGACGGGATGGCCTGAATTAGGTAAGGGAGAGACTAGCAAAGTCTGTGATATTTACTACTACCTGGACAGATGTTACTGTCCCATACTGTACTGTATATCCGGTGAAGCAATGGCATAGTTATAGGACATGTGATGTCCCATCACAGATGGTTCATTGTACAGTAGACCCAAAGCCGTCAAATGTTTTTGATCTATTCAAAATCTCCCGAAGTCACATTCAGACACCACACACCCCCTGCAGAGAAGGTGAAAAGCCCACAGGTGAAGCCCACAACTTCTTACCACAGGAGGATATTCCAATGTTCTGCAGCAGTCTCTGGTCAGCACTTGTTGGCATGCTGAGGGCCATCACCAGCACAGAGCCTATGGTGGTGCCTATCAGCACACTGGGGCTGACCGCCACGTCCGTCTTCCTGGGGAAACTCTCGCAGAAGTGGAAGGAGCAGATGGCCTCGCGAGACTCTCTGTCTATGCTGGTCATGCTGGAGCTGCGTGAACGACTGAACAAGTTGTCCTTGGTATCTGGACAGGGAGGTGTAGGTGTGTGGGTGGATGGCCCAAAGAAATTGAGAGAAGGAGAATTAGAATGAGAGAACGGATACATGAAAGAGAGAGGAAGTATGAAGAGAACCTCTTCTTGCACTAGCTGGTAATCACCCATGAACTGTGAACTGCTTGAACCTAAGGAGTTCATCTAACCATAATTTAAAGCAGTGATTCTCAACCTTTTTAATTTCAAGTAACTCTAGTTTGATATGCATTAGGCCACTGACCCCCATTTGTTCCATTTTGAATACTATTTTGTACACTCCGAGAGTTACTGACCTGCAACTCCTCAGAGTTTTATAGTACGACTATCACTCGCCAAAAATAATTGATTAAAAAAAGAAAAGGTTTTGTTTAGGCGAGTGATGCTGGCGTAATGATGAAGCATAAATCGGGCTTTAGTCAGCAGTCAAGTGTAAAAGGTTGAGAACCACTGCTGTAGCACATGCCATTCTCCATGCTCTAAGTCTAAAGCCATGTGGGTAACAATGTTTGTTATTACAGCTTGGTTCCAATGGTACAAAGAAACATGCCCAAGTCTTTTTTTTTACCACATGACCCATATATGCAGTAACTAACAAAGGAAAACCTGGCATGTAATGTCCCAAAAGACTGAATATCCTCCAGGCTTTTTGACATTGATCTTATTCTGCTCATATCACACTTCCTTTAACCCATTCAATTCAGGAACGCATCTACAAATGTCTTCTAAATCCTAACAGGTTTCTGAAAAACCTATGTTGCTATATCAGTGGTTCTCAAACTTTTTCATGTCAAGGACCCCCAAAATGATATGTATTTAGTTGCAGGGATCCCCCCAGAAGCAAAGATTTGAATTACGAAATGTTCGCTTAAAAATAATAATATATATATTCAAAGATTTGCACGCATTTTCCAAAAATATTGCAGATCTACAAGCTCATAGCGCTGCACTCGGTGCCGCGATATGAGCTTTTATATCTGCTATTTTTGAATAGCCAAAGTATAAAATAAAGGTTATAGCTAAAATCTAAAATGACACAGATGCGTTCCCGCATTGAATGGACTAAATTCATTCTTAATTTCCAATTTTCCTAATTCTTGTGGCTAGGGAGCAGCATTCTCAATGTAAAAAAATATTTAAATTAAAAAATATATTTTTTGGCAACACCACTACAACTCCAGAGAAAGAACAAATTAATGTTTTGTTGCCAGGCTGACAACATTCTAAATACAGGCTTTTACCCTCTTTGACAAGGCTAATGAGGTCAACCCAACAGAAGCACCATGTCTTCCATTAAGGACTTCAAACACAAAGGGCGAACAAATCACTGCTGTGTTTCAGAGGCAAGAAAGTGCAAACAGGAAAAGCCAGATTTCCAACACCGAGTGCAGTCATACAGCTGAAACTTCCTCAAAAAAAGGACAAGGAAATAAGTCAAGGTGAGAGTATTAGTGACCACACAGGCTTGTATGCCAAGCCAGGAGAGGAAGACCCCAGCAATGGTGCAGGTGGGGTTAGTAAATGTTATAATAGCACTTCAGACCACAGCTGGTCCACTCACGATATTCAGGGTCTGAGCATAGTCTACGGACATGCCCCTTTGTGACAGGGGAGCACCTTTTCACCTCCTGTTCTTCCATTGTACCACATGAACGTTTTTTATACGGCAAAGAGCGCTGGCGCCGCACCCTCTCCTCTGGGTCAAAGTGCAAACAGAGAAATTGAACGCTGTGTCTCAGCTTACAAGATCACAACAAAACAGGAATTTCACGACGACACAATCTTGGAAGAAAAAAGGCAGCATAGGCACATATACACACACACACACACACACACACACACACACACACACACACACACACACACACATCTAAACAGTGGATCTAGGACTAGAGAGATGATTTGATTGAAAGGTGATTACGCACGGAGGTCACACCTGTAAGGAAATATGACGGTGCTTCAAAACTGAAAGTCAGGATGGATGGCTTACCCAAGTCTGGCTTTTGCTCAGTAGGCGAGCTAATTTTCCGTGACATCCTGGCTGTAACAGAAACAATCATCCCTATTCACAAATGCAAATGGCAATGTTAATTATTGATTGACAAATCACAGCTTCTTCAAATGACATTTTTTGTATGTCTTTTTACTCAACAATCCAGATTCAAAGGAGATACTGAAATCAGCAGGCACACATTGAGCTACTGCATCATGCTCAAACATACATTGGATAGTGATACACATGACATCTTTTTTGGCAATGTCCAAGAATAAGACTGAAATTTGTAATGCTGTAGTTCTAGGAACTTAAGCTTATAAAATCGTTGCAGTTGTTGACAGCAGTTCTGGATGAAAGTGCCAGCTATATGTAAATACTGTAATGTAAATGCTAATCTAACATTGTTTCTTTAGTCAGCCCTTGTCTGGGTGCGTTGCCCAAAAAACTGCCAAGTATATCCCACAAAAATGAGCGAGACACTGAGCAGTATCACACAGCCATGGGGCCTGTACTGTCAAACAAAAGCAGGAAAAAGTCAAGACGTCGTGTCATAAAAAAATCATTATTGTAGTTTACTTCAAAGTAGGGCAGTAAGAAGAAGCACAACAACTGAAGCAAAGTAGGGTCAACAAGAGGAAGCCCTGCAATCGAAAAACATAGCATCAAGGACAGCCTCTACGATTGAGAGAGAAAGTTCACTTCAGTCATGGTTAGACATTAGTTTTGTGAGGAAATAAACAATGCAGATTTTCTATGCTTCAGTTCTGAATGAATAACAAAGTTAAAAAAATGCAATAGTGGCCTTTTTGCCATGGCATGCTCAAGCCATAGAACCAGCAGTGGTGTATCAAGGGCCCATGGTACTGTAATTGGAGGAGCTGTTTGTTTATTTTTTGTATGTGATTGTGACTAGACTTTGTATACTTGGAGTTGAGTCAGGATATAGCCAGAGAGGGCATGGGTTGATATTGTTTTTTACTTGGAAAGTAAAGAAAACAGGAAAACTCCGCTTCAGTTTCTTCTGAAAATAAACATCCATCAACCTGAGTTTTATGGACAGTGGACATGTATACGTCTTTTATCAGTGGCCTTTTCTTTTTTATATATATATTGACAAATTGATACTTAAGTAATTGTGGTTCAAGCTTCATAGAAAATCTGCAACCTGTTGTACAAAAAGATATGCAGTACTTCTATCATTCATGCATTTGGGAATAATCACTCCTGATCAATTTGATCAATCAAATACAGTACATGACCCCAACACCTTTTGATTAGTAAACAAAGATCACATTGCTGGAATGCACTTCTTTGTTTCAGTGGCACAAGTTGCCCTGCGCGATGCTCTATTAAGGCACAGCATGGTTAGACGACAGAGAGATAGAGAGAAACCGAGAAATCAGAGCGAGAGTACTTTCTGATCATACAGTACCAAAGTCATTGGCAACAGTCTTGGAGAAACGCCTGCTTTTGAACTTCACTGCAAAACGAGTGTAAAAATGACAATAGTACATGTCAGTCATTTGACATTTTTCAGCTCACAGAGATTTGTAGGATGCAGATATTCTTTGGCGAATACAGTACCCTTTTCAATGAACTTTTGCTGTTTGCTTTGTTCATCGTCAGAATTGCAAGGTGAGGTAGATCCTACGTGGCAAGTAAGTAACAGTGTAAGCGGAATGAACCATACAACAGTTGCCTTGTATAAAGTAGGTAAAACTGGAGGTTTACCTGAAGTTGGTGATTTGCATCGATCCTCTGAGGTGTTGGAGCCGTCATTAGAGTCGCAGATTGCTGTGGGGAGGAGGCACAACTTTTTTAAACAAACACTAGCTGTGTCCAAAAATATTCACTCACTACTCCCTTTATAAGAGTTCTATGTAGGGAAGTATATAGTGAACTCATCGGCCCCAAAAAAATAAAAAACTTGGGCCGCCCCAAAATGTTTGGTCATTTTATCGTATACTCAGGCTTTTGTGAGCCCCAGACAGTTTTTTAAGTAGCTTGATTCAGTAGATATTTGATACTCATTTTATCAGACACGCCTCCTTCCTATACAAACTCATTGTAACTTCAAACTCCATTTCTAACATGTTAGATTGATCAAAAACACCCATCCTTGGTTCTGGTGACTCATCCTGCCCTCTTAATACGTGAGGGGCCGTGTTTTTTCGATTACTTTTTTCATAATTTTTTTTTTTCATTTTCCCCCAAAAATATTAAAAATACATTTAAAAAGTAATTGAAAAACACAGTGTCCTCACGTATTAGAAGGACAATATCAGTCACCAGAACCAAGGACGGGTGTTTTAGATGAATCTATCATGGTATCAAATTTGAAGTTACAATGGGTTTGTATAGGAAGGGGGCGTGTCTGATAAAATGAATATCAAATATCTAAATATAATCAAGCAACTTAAAAACTGTCCGGGGGGCTTCCAAAAGCCTGAGTAGATGATTAAGATGACCCAAATTTGTTTTGAAAGTGAAATATCCCTTTAACATCATTGTTGTCGCACAATTAAAATGTGCCAAATAGACTTTGCATAATGGTTTATATACTGTAGGGTTTGCGAACGTGACCATCGGTTGTAACCTACTTTTCACGATGCATTGTGGGATAAGATGAGTCCACTATATACGTAGGGTATAGGCCTAATAATTATCACTATACATTTGGACACCACTACAAAATGCCATAATCGATATATAGTACAGTGCACTATATAGTGAGTAAGGAGTGATTTCGGACACATTGTGACTGTCACGCAGTTTATACAAAGGGCTGTTCTTACAAACACTTTCTACAGCTATGGTAGTCTCTACACAGCTTGTGTGGTGAGTAAAATTTGAGTCATTCTTTATGCCAACACAAGCACAATCAACCACATAGCAAATACGTTTCCACTTGAGTTAAAAAAGTAAATATCTGTTGACCCAAGGTATCTCAGCTGTTTGTATAGTCAAGAAACTACACAGAAACACTGTATGCAGCAGGCAGAGTTAATATTAGCTTATTTGTAAGCAGGTTTCTGATAGAAATGTCATTGCCGGTACTTAGCTACTTGTTCACATGATGTATTTTTTCTGTATTCATCACAGACACATAGTATATAACATATGATCTGATGTGAGAGAAAAGAGAATAGACAAAAATGGAGGACTTAAAAGAACAGATTATGGTATTGAGATGAAGGAAAAGAAAGACTCACTTAAGCGAGAAGAGCGTAGTTTTTTCACAGACTCAGTATACAAGTTAGAAAGGCTGGACATGCAAGACGCCACAGTTGGAATGTCTTTACGAAATCATAGAGAGAGACCAACAGTCAAATAAGGTCAACAAGAGAACAGGGAAAGCGTAAGTGCATATACAAAAATCCAGATTGTTATTTTAAGAGTAACATTCAGGATTTCAGAAAGATGCAGAGGATCTCAGTGGCCAGCAGCTGGACTCGTACCAATCCAGACAACTGATCCAGAGAATATTTTTGAAATGTCAGACATTGCCTTTATCCTTTATGTAGCTTAATATCTGCTATTCTTTGCAAAAAAAAAGTGTTGAATACAGCTCCAGGCCACTGTGAGTCCAAGATGAATAAACATGAAGACAAAGTGAGAATGATTGCATGATGAGGTGCAGAGTGAAAAACACAACACACAACATGACATGACATAAAACAACATGGCTTGACACAAGCAAATAAGCAAAGCTCAATTACATGTTGTTATGACTTGAGAAAGTGACCAAAAAGGGACATTAAAAACATGCACTGTAGTGCCAACAAGTACACAGCTCACTAAAGCGGGATTTATACTTAAAAATGGCCGATCTACAAGCTCACAAACCATCACAGCGTGACACGTTGTGAATGTGTAGATGTGCCCTTAACTAGCATGCTCTGGTGTCTTTTTACTGTCCAAATGAACAGATGGAGAATCTGTCAGTGACGCCCCCTCTTGAGGGGGAGGAGCTACTGCTGGGGGGTGGGGCCCAAGTTGCAAAAGCCAAGCTGGCTGCCAAGTATCACACCTGGCTTCACAGATCGCCCGCGACGGACCTAGACAGCTGACACCATTCAGATGACAATATTAATCTCTTACCCGATGTGAAGGAGTACTCAATTAATAAAAGCTAAACAAAGCAATAACTTCTATGCGAGACGTATTTCACTGTGGTAGCCAGTCCAGGATGGGAGACGTCACGGTCGGAAAGGAAAGGCCTTATAGAATCGAGAAAGACAGACGGCAGCAGTGAAAAAGTGAGATTGAAATGCTCACCTCCGGAGGGCTGTCGTGATTTGCGCGGAGAACAAGGCTGCCTCTGGTAGGGATCAGAGGGACTGTACAACTCTGATGTGCCCATGTTCAGCAGCGATGTTTTTTGGAGGTAGTCCACCACAGCCAGACCGTAACTGTTGCCAAACACCACACTGTAACACAAGAGAGAGGTGGTATTTGTTTGTCTCATTCTAGCCTTGTGTTGTCTCATACACAGTAAAATCTTCTGTATTCATTTAACTAGTTATAAAGGCATAAAATAACATTGAGAATTGTTCGGTGTACTCTCAAATGCTGCTTGTGATATTTAACTGCACTGTGTGGCTACAGTTAGTTTGTCTGGATAAGAAGCTCAGCTACACTCTACTGCACTGATATAATCAAATCAAGCAGGATTTTTTCCCCGACAGTATGACTATGGCCTCTGGCTACAAAGAACAGACAGAGAGAAGTGAGGACAGAGAGAGACAGAAGAGTGTGTGTGTGTGTGTGTGTGTGTGTGTGTGTGTGTGTGTGTGTGTGTGTGTGTGTGTGTGTGTGTGTGTGTGTGTGTGTGTGTGTGTGTGTGTGTGTGTGTGTGTGTGTGTGTGTGTGTGTGTGTGTGTGTGTGTGTGTGTGTGTGTGTGTGTGTGTGTGTGTGTGTGTGTGTGTGTGTGTGTGTGTGTGTGTGTGTGCCACTTACAGGCCGTAGGAGGAGTTGATAGCTAGGCTGGTGATCTGTTGTGGTGGCTCCCCACTCACCCAGACCAGCTGGATCACTAACTCCACCTGGTAACCCGGAGACTGCTTCAGCGGGGAGCTCCTCACCCTGCAGGAAAAAATCATATTGTCCACAACAATATGCAAAAATTATGTCGTAAGCTGTTGAAAGTAGTTGCTTGTTCTCCATGTTGTGCTCCTCATCTTATTACGGTGCGCTACACACTGATTGCCTCAAAAAACAAAGCCTATCACTGCTCTCAGTTCTCAACAGATGTTGGAATAGTGGTGAAGGGAATCCTTAAATTAGTTATCCCCTGACATTCCTAGTTAGCTACTGGTAGTTAAACACCCTTTAGGACAGAAAGAGCAGTGATTTTCAGAAACTGCAGTCCTTAAATTTGTTCTCTGACTAAATGTCTATCCCAGGCATTACATGACCATGTAATGTGTTTGAAGAATGGATGGTCCAATTGGAAGTCAAACTCCTAACCCTGGCAGTGTCAAAGCCATGCTCTATCCACAAATAACTTCCTTTCAAATTTCTTACTTAATGACTTAATTTCTAAACATTTGTAAGTTTTAAAAGTATCAACTGTTTTCAAGACGTGACAACTACTACTTGTGGATGGAATTCTCAGTTCCTTAATCATGCTGTCCAGAATTATTACATCCAGGGGGTAAAAAAACAATGCAGATATTCATCACACAAGTCTGAAACATTCAACATCACGTAACAAGCATGACAGTATAAAAACATCCATACTGAAGGCATGGCATGTTGTCACGGGGTCCATCAGAGTTGGTGCTGCCTGTGGAAGGCTGGGTGGAAGGCTCAGTCTCCAGAGGACTGGAGGCGGCTCCTCCTGGGGCAGGCAGGGTGGGGGCCTGCTCTCCTCCTGTTGGGTCTGGAGACTCCACATCACTCAGTTCACCCAGCATACGCACCTCTAGTAGCTATGAAAGAAGTTTCAGACAGAGGATTCAGACAAATATATCTATATTACGGCACCACATTGTACCAAAGTACATGTAGATGTGCCGAAACAAAAACAGATACTCCTGAATAGTGTAGTCGTCAGGACTCTAATTTCTGGAACTACACTTATCCCTGCCGGAATCGTAAGGTTGAACCCCATCAGAACCTCTGTCTACCATTCTCTCCTCTCAATTTTCCTGTCTCAAACAGCAGCAGAGCGCCTAGTCAACTCTAAGGTGGTAATGGAAGTTTTTTTCACATAGGAAACTTCATCCTGATTGGTTTAGTGACTGTATGGGTACCTGCACAGTTTCAGTGGTCACTTCCTGCTTGCTGAACCTATAGACAATGACGTGGGCAGAGACTCCGGCAACACAGAGCATCCTGCTCTCAGGGCACCAGGAGAGAGTCTGGATGGCAAACGGGTCCTCTTCTACTATGTCTGTGCTCTGCTTCTCCTCCTTTCCGCGAGCCTTTTCAAACACCTTGGCAGTCTTCAGCTTGTAAAGTACTTGAAGCATTACTGCATGAATACAGAAGTAAGAAAGTGAATATCACAGAGATTATTAAAATGGGACTGGCCACTGTATTGTGGTTTGGTACAGACATCATTTTACACACCAAGCGTCATGCAAATAAATGAAACTAAATCGCACTGACTACTGAGTGAAACGCTTTATCTAATTTCATAGTTGACAGATTATTGATCTCCATCTGATTAAGTAAGTAGGGGTGATATTACTCGCATCGTATTGCCTTATGGTTGCCGGGACACACAGGGGAAAACAGTAACCAGCCTGTAGCCGTCTATCTAGTCGTCATTCCATAATAGGATATCGCAAAAGACAATATCAAATCCCTTCATACTATTGGTTATTTTGATCATTGTGTACATATCGCAGACGAAACGTAAATTCGCTCAATCAATATGCAAGGTAACATTGACTAGATATAGGTTTGAGAAATAAATATGATGCGCAAATAAATCGCACCAATAAATCGCCCCTGGTGTGTGAAGGGCTTAACACATTGGGTGCCAAAACCGTGATTCTCCGTTTTTTAATTTTTAGCGCTTAGGTGCCAAAACCGGGATTCTCTGTGAAATCAATCTTTTAGTTTTTTTAGTTTTTTTCCACAAGGGGGGGGCTAGCGCAGCTCTGGAATCTCTAGGAAGGAAGGGACAGATGGATCACCGTGCCAAAAAAACTGGCCCCCGTCTGCTCCCATTCTATCTCCTTGCAAAGAAAATCCATATTTCCTTAACTTTTTACAGTGGGGAAAACGAGTCATTTTCGATCCACGATCACTCCGCCATGGTGACACGCGTGAGAGATGTTATTGTTCCAGGCGTTAGCCAGGACCATCCACCATCGTGCACGCATATATTGTTTACAATCGGGTGCTCGTCGTGGAGTCTACAGCTGTAGCTTAGCGTTACAAACGGTGAGATCTCTGGCACTCAACATCACTTTTTTAATAAAGCTCTGGCAGCGAATGTGTTAAAAGGACCATGCAAGTCAAATTTTGACTTCTAGCCATTAGCATGTATTGCCCGTCTTCAACAAATTTGTGAACTGTATATCTCAGCATAAAGTTTTTATTCAATCACTGCCATTCTTGTTGAAACAATGTGGAAAGTCATTCTACAGGACTTTAAAGTTGCTTAAGGGTGTAATTCACCCTTTCAAAAATCACAGTGCGACTCTAACACAGCCGTTGGATATAAATACGCCTAGAAAAATATTTCCTTAAAAGTGCACATTTAAGCTTGAAGAGGGCTTCCACCATCTGTAACGTTTATTAACATGGAGAAAACAAACAAACATGATCTAAACAATTATGCAATTTGGGGGAAGAACATTGGTTTATGTAAACTATGTGGCCGATGTTGACAACGGTCAATGACATGTAGTAAACGCTGGTATGGTCTCTTAAGACTTATCAAGATACTCACATGCAGAAGCATCCCAAAATTTGATTGACCCATCAGCATGTCTATGGTCAATGTCATGTTTATAGTTGAGGGGAAAAAAGGAAAACTCCTGGTTAGCACACAAGATAGCTTCCATGTACTGTATACTATACAATAAGAGATGTGATTTCCCAAGCTTTAGGTCTAAACTCACCCTGTGATGATGATCTCTGGGTAGCTCAGTGTGCCTTGACCCCAGTTTCCGCCACTCATAGGCCATTCCTATTGACAGCAGAACACAACACATTAGGTTTTATGCTACAGAGTTGCACTGAATTCACACCAGCAGTGGTATGCCACTTCCGCGTTCTGAGAAAGCGGCGAGGTTCAATGCATGCATTGAATCCTTTGGCAAGGAGCGACCACAGCTTTCACCGCTGTATTTTCATAAAGTACTCCCCCAGTGCCAGCGATTTTCGTGTTTTTTGTTGTTGTTATTTTGTTATTTAATTTTCATATAGTAAGTCTAGCTGCGGTTTTGAACACATACGATGGTTCCACCAGTAGAGAGCAGCAAATAGACACTTTCATCAGCTCGCTGCCCCCCCCCCCCCAACAGAGCCAAACAGTGAAATACGTCAAACCGGATGTGACGTGTTCTCAGATTCTCCGATTGCAAAAATGTACGATGTGATACACGACGGCGATGACTGTTCGTCACCCAGACTATAGATTATAGAAGTAGACCTCTCCGTTCGTATTTTATACCGTGTGAAAAACCGTGTGTTTCCCTATTCTGGCCGAAAATGACCGTGGGAAAAAAATGAAAACCGGAAACGGAATCTGCGTCATAAAACCGGATGCAAGTGTGGGTGAAGTAAGTGGAACTCGAATCATAGAGTGAAACATTGCAGAATAACGCGATCAGAGATTAAACAATGAACGCGCGTCCAACGCGTCTAACGCGTCGACGGCCAACTGGACAAACTAGCAATTGACGCGTTATCGAGTCAACCGCAGTCAAAGAGTTGGATCCTCAAACTTTCTGCTAAAACAGCCAAGTCCACCAAAGGGGGGTGGAGTTAGCTGGTTTTGCTGACTCCAGGCTCCACCCCCTTTTGACCTCCAACCTCAATGTGAGCTTTGAGGTCCATTTAGCTGTTCTTAACAACGATGAACAAAACTCCTAACCTCCTAACTCCTTTTGTTTTTGTCATTTCCTGAAAAGTTAACATTTTGGAGTTAGCTGGTTTCTGCCAGACAGCAGAGATATGCTTGTTGAAAAACCTAAAAAGCCCTGAAGTAACTACAGCATTTATATAGAGTATTTGTGTTCCATCCTTACTATGGGCCTACCTTCTTACTGTAACCTTGTCTCTTTTGCCGGCAGCCAACAGAGTAAAGTGCAGGAATCAGTTCCGCGGGGCAGTCAGCAAAGTATTCACAGCAGGTTACTGGTGATTCATGGATGGTTATAGGATATGGATTCTCAAACATTGGGTACCTGTCAATACAACAATGGCATTACAATCAAGCTGGCAATGTTGAATACGTTTTCGTATAACCATTGTTTTTCAGTATGGATGGGAATTTAAACTATAGCAAGACTAGACTAATCTATCTGGCTAACGTTTACTCAGGTAGACAACAACAACAATACTTTATAATTACAAAATAATTGTATGACCACATATTCACCCAATCTGTCCAAGATCGATTACAACTAAATCCTTGTCAAGCAGGACCACGACAGCATAAGGCTCCTGGAAATCTGGTAAATCAGCAGAAAAAACAATATATTAAAAAAGGATCTTCATACATAAGTCCCCTAAAACACAACAAAAAAGAAATCTGCCTGGAGCCATGCATGGGAACGTACCATTGGGATATGGGGTTTCACACAGCGTTAGGAAGTCGACAATGGGGAAGTCCATCTCCAGTACTGTAGTACTCTTTCCATGCATCACTGTCAGACAGGATCTCCTGCCGACTGTGTCGTAAGACAGACCGCCAGACAGGACCATGAATGCGTCTCTGTACACAAGAAACACAAATAGACAAGACACAGACACACACATGCAGAGATCAAACATGTACAATATATACACATAAGGCCCACAGACAGACACACACATACCTGTACACTTTAATAGTTAACATTTTTAGTACTGTTTGTTGTGATGTTGTCAAGGAAGTGTAGATTTAATCAGGACTAAGTGGATATACAGCAGAGGGACAGCTACTGTAAGTTTTACTGTTGCAGCTTCTGGGGGGTGTCAGGGTCTACTTCAAAAATACATCTGTGATGGATATTCATGCCAACTTAACTCCGAAGACAAACCGGCACTAAACCCTTCCCTGTTATATCTCAACAAAGTTCCTCCTAGATAATGCAATAAGACATGGAATAGTTAAATGTTAGCTATGGATTCATCCATATCTGAAAATTACATAGCAATTCCTTTCAGCATACAGTAAGTAAATGCATCTGTAGCTACCTGTTCTAGTTGCACACATGCACACCAACTAATGTTGCTAGTTTTGTGAATGTAGAGTATTTACTTGTTAATTGTTAACAGTTTTTTAAATCACTATTATTGGTATAATTGTTAATAACCAAGTCATCATCAACATCAATTTATTTTAGTGATAGATCAGAACGAGCCCAGAAATAATGTAAGAAATAAATAAATAAAATATTGTTATGTACTGTACAGCTACTGTACAGCAAATGCATGCCATCTTGACAGAGCAACCAGAAAAACTACTTCCGGTACAGGACAGGAGAGTGTACAAATATAACCAAATGGTTACATTTGTACAATCTCAAGAGTTAAATTAACACTGAGGATTTTACTGTGTACAGTCAGTTTTGACACAGGATGGGTGGGAACTCACAACATGTCAGCTCTTAACAGTACACTTAAGAATTAGAGAAGTCTCCCTTCGTCAGGTTCCCCTGAGGAAGACCACTGGTTGGTCTAAGCGTTGTACTAGTTTGCACATTTAAATTTATTCTGAGAAGCAGCTGCCTGTGCGGACTTCTTTTATTCTTATATGTTAATTTGTTGTCCTGCACAGCGACCAACATGGATGTGCATAATAATTCCCTTTGAACCAGCTCTGCACACTTACCCAGCCCTGGTGGTTTTATACTCCACTTTGAGGATAGGCTTGCATGGTTCTGGCTTCTTTCCATCCTTAGGTTGCTTTCCTGGTGGAAGTAACACAGTATAGATACTCAAATTAAGACGAAGATGCATAGAAGTACACAAGGACATTGAAATTCAGATTCAATAGCTAATCGCAGTGGTTCAGAACATTATTCTGCGAACAAACCTGTTAACTTTGGGGCGAAAGAGTGAAATTAATATATTGTTCATCTATTACAATTATACTTGTTCCTGATCCTGTCAGAAAATGTGCTGATCAACCAAGCTTTCTAAGCATTTGTTCTGTGCATTTGTGAAAAAGACGAGAGAGGACATTAGGTACACAGCCTATCCAGTCCCCAATACAGTAATAAATGACACAATCAGACAGCCAGACAATGTTACCCACATTAACCCTGGCATCCTTCCATCCCTATTTTGAGAACATTATCAAAAACTTGAAGAGAAAAGATAAATAAACGAAAATAGCTGATCTACAAGCTCAGGTTGTAAATTGGCTATTTCTATTACATGATGTACAACAAAGTGTATAGGGCTAAAGTTATTAATAAAGCTAATGCAATGAGCACTACAGAAGACCTACATGAGAACATGTGCACAACATGAGTAGTCAACTCATTATTATTTTAAATCATATTAATTAAAAATATAAAACAGCCCTCCCAGTAAAATGTATGCATTGCTACTTATAAAAAACAAAATGTGCACAAACACGAAGCGGACCCATATGGTACAGTACATATGCTGTCCATATGTCACACACACACATGGCTATATCATCTGACCAATGTGCATGTTTGCCAATGTGATGACTCATGTCTGTTGTATTAACATGCAAATTTAAATGTACTAATGAGGGGGAAAGCACTGGTGTCATTACAGGATAAAACATTGCTTCTCCAAATTAATAATAATGATCACAACATCTGGCCAATTAATTGGGGTTAATATTGTAGCCAAAACTGTGCAGTCCCAGTGTGTAGGTCTGTGTGTAGGTACGCATGCATGAACACAATAGATCTTACCATGTGGTGTGATGGTCTGTGCAGGCTTGGCAGGGGCTCGTATATTCCATGTGGTCAGAGTGCCATCAGAGTGGCTGCACGTAAATTGCTTACCCTCATGATGCCAGGCTACGGAGTGGATTGCCTGATAAAACACGGACAAACACATGCCTGAGATAACAGGAATACGCTTACATTTTTCTCCCCTACTGTATGTCCTACCCAAATTTGTTGTTATGCCAATCAACCCATACTAACTGCTAACCAGTTCAGTTGGGTCTGGGTAGGGTGTAAACAACCACATGTCTCCTCTGATACACATGGAGTTGCCAGCCGATTCCGTTCACCTGAGGAGTTTCACCTGGAGGGCGGGCGTAAAGCATGTGGATGAACACGCCAACCCTCGCAATTCTGCTCCCCAGTGAACACGCAACCCAGCCAAACTGTGGGAGTTGCTAGAGCAGCGACAGAGAGTAGCGACTGCCAGCTTCCCACAAACAAACAAACGGACAATTGTGTTCGCGAAGGACTCGGACCTCAGTCTCCACGGTGGTGGGCAGGAACTTTACCCTTGCGATATCAGGATGCCCCTGATTAGAATATTCAATAATTGTGTCCTATAATTGTATCCTTATAACTTAAATTGGGAGGATTCAGCGTAAAAATATAGCATCCACATTGCAGAGATAATGATGAGAAAACCCCCTGGACGACCTGGCGTCCCAATATGACCTGAAAGCAAAGGAAATATGCCTTACCTCATCATGATTGTAGCGGTAGTCAGCCTTTTTACACTTCAAGTCCCACAACACCACTATCCCGCACTCAAATCCAATCAGGATCTGGAATAACAAGAGAAGTGGGCAGAGCTCCAATGATTGCCATACAGACCGCATACTGCACATAGTAGTACTGTATATCGTCGCTATCAGGCAGAAACCTTGTATCTCCATATTTAATCTTTATCCGTTTTTTTCATACATTAATGCCACTTCGTAGTGGTACATCAGTGTCCACAACAGTGTCCACTAAAGTAGCGAACATAGCAAATCTACAAGCTCAATACGTGTCTCATCACGATGTTGTGAGCTTGTAGATCTGTTACGTTCACTATTTTTTCAATCTTTTGAAAAATGTATTAAGAGACACCAGGTTGAAAGTGGTTAAGTGGATCAGTGGGTTTTATAAATATTTATATTTGTATTAGCAAGCGCTTGTGACTAAATAATAACGACATTGGATCCATTGGAACACAGATTGTTTTTCCCATTCAAGGTTTACACCTGACAACGACAATCAGTCTGGAGGAGTCAACCTGACCACATTATCTGTGAAAATGCACGTGTCACATTGGCAAATGTAGACTAAACATTAACTGGTAGACAGAGCTGGCAATATCGGTCTGATATAATCATCTCTTGTGCTGCTTAGGGTGAGTGCTTATGCAGAATCCTGTCTAGGTATCTCAAAATATTTTGTTCCAGGGACCTCCAGAAGCAAAGATTTTAGTTTAAAATGTTCGCTTTAAAAATATATATATTCAAAGATTTGCACACATTTTCACAGGATTTGACAAAAATAGCAGATCTGCTGTCACACACACACTCAGAGGCAGCTAACAGCTAGGCATACTGAATATAAATGTCCCCATAAGGCTTACAAAGAAATAGGAGAGGCCGTGCCACGGCCTCTCCAGGTGGTCAAACGTATGAAAGCTAGGGGAGGGGGGGGGGGGACGATCAATTTGACCGGAAAATTCCGGGAAAAGCTTTCATTGTATTATATGGCTATTATTTCATTTTTGGGAAAAAAACCTTTTCATAAGGGACACCCATGAGATATTTTGGAAAGGTCAAGAAATGTAGTTCAAAATGTCAAAATCAACCATTTTGACCGCTCTGGCACATTAGTGTTAAACACTGACAGAAATTTTCAGGTCAGGATACCAATTTTATCCAATCAGTAGAGCGAACTCATATAGAATACAAGATAAACAAGTGAAATTTTAAGGGATTAAACAAACACATTTTTAACTGGAATACAAACTGATGGTATTTCTGGGGTTCTCTCTCCTGACTGGATGAAATTAATTGTAACCCACCTTTCTAAAGAGCTGGAGAGACGGGGATACATTGGTTACTGAAAAACAGCACAATTTCAGTTCTAGATTACTAACTGATGTCACTACTTGTATGTTTTAGTGTACTGCTGTGAGGTACCTTTCCCTCATCCATGGGGTTATCACTGATGTGAACAACAGGCCCAGGGTGTGTCTTGGTGGATCTGTGAGGTTTTACAGGAGGGAGGGAGGGAGGGAGAGAGGGAGAGAGAATGACAAATGGGTGCAACAGTTAATCGAACAATTTAATCAATTAGAAAGAAATAATCAATTTGAATAAAATAGTCACAAATTCACTGGTGAAATTTAGTGAAGTACATATGGAGTGTGATACTGTATGAATGTAAGCTTATCATATAAAGACATGTACATGTCTTACAAAATACAGTAGTATAGATGGACTGTTAACACATTGATTGCCTAGATCGAGTTAACTCGTTTTTAGAATCCATCGCTTGATTGCCTAGATCGAGTTAACTCGTTTTTAGAATCCATCGCTTGATTGCCTAGATCGAGTTAACTCGTTTTTAAGAAATTTCACCCAAAGACCAAGGAGATATGATTTGTTGAAGATCTAGACTCCTATCCACTTCCTTGTTAAAGGTAGGGTAAGTGATATTTTTTGGTTAAAACAAAAAGTATTTTGTTAAAAGGTTAAAATACTATATTCTGATAGTAATCATTGCTATAGAGTGTTTGTTCAGTAACAGATGTCTCCCCGTCTCTCCAGCTCTTTAATAAACAGAAAATACATTTTTCGGTAGGTGTCAAAATCTCAGCCAATCAGGAGAAAGTACCCATTTTTAAGCTTAATTTGAATAGTGTTCCAGTTAAAATTTTGTCTGCTCATTTCTTAGTGTCATCACTTCCAATTTCACTTGTTTAATCTATATCCTGATTGAGTTCTCTGTCCTGGTTGGATAAAATTGGAAATGAAACTACAAAAAAAAAGAAAAAAACTACAAAATACATTTTCTGTTTTATAAAGAGCTGGAGAGACATGGAGACCCTTTATATGGACAGGACACTCTATAGTAACGAGCTCTATCAGAACATAACTTTTTAACTTAAAACTTAAAAATGTTGTATCTCAGCTCCTGAGTACTTTTTTTTTTCAATGTAAAAACCCTGGCATGAAACTGCAAAAATTCTGAAATAATTCTGGCAATCAATGTGTTAAGTCCAACAGGGCTGCAACAGTTAATCAGACTAATCGATTTAGCTGATTACAAAATCAATTAGACTTTTTTCACCTCAATTTGTTGATATATAAATAAATAAAAACCTCTTGATTAGTCGATTAACACATTGAGTGCCAAAAACTGTCCGGACCGTTTTTGAGAAGCTATGCGCTATGTGCCATAAACGGTCCGGACCGTTTTTGGCGAATGTTTTTTTTTATATATTTTTCCCATGTGGGGCGCTCTAACGAAACTTTGGGATCCTCCAAGGAGTCTCTAAGAAGGAGAGGCCGGATGTGGATCCATGTCAAAAATGCTTCCGGTCGTCCGCTCCAATGTTAACTCCTTGACTAAAAGCTTAATATCTCCTATTTCTTTTCAACGTGGTGGAAATGAGCCGTTTTTGATCGGCGATCACTCTGCAATGGAGGATCGCTTTAGAAATATTATTGTTCCAGGCGTTAGTCGGGACCCTCCGCCGTCTCGCACGCAGGCTTTGTTTACATGCACGTCCTCGTCGGGGCTTCTACAGCAGTGATGTTGCTAGGTTTTCAATGTAATGGGTCCCGGGACCCACAGGTGGTCATTCAAATGGGTCCCAGAAACATTTTATGGGTCCCCAATTACACGTCTCCCCCCCCCCCCTTCTATCGTTTTCTTTGATCTCCAATCTCCATATCTTCTATGTGTGTGTGACTGTGTACATTATATCCTAATGCAGTGGATCTCAATCTTTTCAGGCAGCGACCCCCCAAAATAATCATATTTGAACTGGGGACCCCCCACCCTGAGAAGCGCTTGGAATTAGGAGTTGAGGCATTTAATTTAGTTTAACTCAGTTCCACAGATACATAGTCAAAATAGCAGATCTACAAGGTCGTTTTTTGTTTTTTTTTAATCTACAAGCTCACAACGCCTTGCGTGTAGATCGCCTCTTTCTTATATTATTTCACAATTTTGACCGTATTTATAGTATAGTTTGTTGATTAGTTTGGATGCAGTAATAGTCTTTTTTCTTTTCTTTCTTGAGGTATTAAAAATATCTTAAAAGTCCTTAAATTGTGACTTCACTGTCATCTGGGGATCTGAAAACGACGTGTCGCGCGTCAGTGTTTCGGCTCGCGGGTCGGTTTGGTGCGCGGCTCGCGGCTCACTTTGCTGCTCGCGGTTTGGTGTGCGCTCGCGGGTCACTTTGGTGCACGGCCTAGATGTACCCTATTTTAATAAACCTCTGGCACACGATGTGTTAATTGAAAAAGTCATCAATAGAATAATCACTAAGAAAATAATCGATAGTTGCAGCCCTAGAATGAAATAAGACATTTAGTCTATAATTGCTCAGTAAATTTGAGATAGAGACAGGTACATTAAAAAAATAAAAAAAGTTGTTAAAAAAAAGAAAGTCACAGAAAAGAACACAGCGGCTAATTTCAAAGAGCAGACCAGCTGAGAGAAAAGAAAGAGTGTACAGTAAAATCCTCAGAGTGTACAATTTAACCAAATGGCCAAGTAAGGTTCCATTTGTACACTCGAGAGATACATTAAAACTTTGCTATATGAGAGAAAAGGGAGATGGCATGTGATGAACGACAGGAGGTTCAAACAGGAAGACAGATTGAGAAAGAGGGTCGAATGAGGGTCTGTGCGAGATTACAGCAGCGGCAGCGGCGTGTGGAGAGACAGTGTTGCCGTGACAACAGAGAGCGAGAAGGGGCACCGGGGGGAGGTCTAGTCTAACTGCAGTGTCACCACCGAATGTGGCCTGGCGCCAGTAAGATAGTGATCTCATTATTACTGCTGCAGATGAGTCAATATGGTCTAATCAACAATGATGTAGTGAATACAATTGTTGGCAAAATGTATATACTGAGGTGTATCAAAACGTTAACGTTAACTCAATTATACATCAGTATAGGATTTATTCAAATTGTATTTTCTTTAAAAGGCCATATTATCTCATCTGGCAAATTGCAAATTCAGAAATGAGCGAGGCATTTGATTTAATGTTTAGGTTTGTGGATTTGGTTTTGATTCTGTTGGTTGGGCTAGACGAGCTCTGTGTGGAAAAAGTTAGTCAACCAGTGCCACAAACTGCATAAACTTGATGCTGGAATATTGTGTGTTAAAAAATAGACACAAACAACAAAATAAGTATCAAATAGCACACCAAAATAAGTACAAAGTAAAATCCATAGTGTTAATCCATTTGTAACTCAGAGTGTACAAATGAAACCAAATTGACACGTAACCAAATTTGAGTGTACAAATGTAGTCAAATGGACCCTTACGGCAGTGGATCTCAAACTTTTTCAGGTCAAAGACCCCCAAATGTATTTGACCACGGACAGACTCCAGGGATCGCCATACAATATCTGTTCTTAAAATATTTCAGAAGCATTACACATTTAATCTTTTTTTCTACAAGTGTCGCATCACGATGCTTTGTGAGTTTGTAGATCAGCTATTCAAATAGCCGATGTATATAGCGTTTAAACGGTTAAACTGATTTTGATGCTATATTAACACATTTTGCTGGGGACCCCCTGGAACCCCCTCAAGGACCCCTGGGGTTCCTGGACCCCACTTTGAGAACCACTGCCTTACAGGTCCATTTGGTTACATTTGTACACTCCGAGTTAAATGAACACTCAGGATTCTACACTTTGGCTTTTTCTACAACAGTCTACAATTTACATCCCTACAATCAGACAGGGAAAAGCATTTCTCATCTCCAGCGTCTCTATCTGAAGCATTAATTTGAGTTGGCACTGTACTTCAGCACCATGACACTGCCAGGCCTAAGATCTAAGACAGCAATTTATCACATGCCAGCCGCAACCTCACCGCGAGGCAATGGTATTTTACAGTATTTCCAATTTTAGTTCCTAGTATTATGTTTTACCATTACACAGCATCTGATGAAATAATCCCTTGTATTATTTAAGGTCAGCACCTATTGTACCGGTCCAGGACACCAAGGGGTAACTTGGATGGCATAAAGCAGTGGTTCCCAAACTTTTTAGCTTGAGACCCAAAAGAGAAGTTTGATGTCTCCCTGGGCCCCAAACTTGAGAAAAAAGCCTAGATCTGCTATTTTCACAATTTCTTAAAAAAATAAGAATATTTTTTTTAATGTATGAAGTTATTTTATATTTGTTTTTAAAAGAGATTTACTTACGACACATAAAAAACCAAATGGGTCCCGACCCATTGTTTGGGAATCACTGGTATAGAGCATGTCATTGGGTATTATCAAACACATCCTCCAACCTCCAAAAGTACATTCTGGTGTCACAGAACCACCCATCGCCACATACAGTACACTATGGGAATTTAATTATATGTATTAATCTCCGTTAACCGGACACTGATGGCATTATATAGGCCAAAGCTCACATTAGGAGCAGAAGGCACAGTATTGCACATTCCTTTGTCCTTAACAACTTCCGGGTTTATTTTCCGGTTTTTCCACTTCAACCACATAGACATGGGTGAGCGAAAGAGAGAGGGGGGGGAAAAATAACTTGGGAGAGACTCACAGTTCAATGGCTTTGTTCCACATGATGACGTAGCCTGAGAGAGTGAAGGACTCCACGTTGACGATGTGGATGTTTCCTCGTTCTGTGCCAATGTAAAGCCATTTACTCTGGAATGGGATATGGAGGCACGTGATCCTGCAAAGACCAGACCAGAGATCAGTGTCCATCACAACAAGCCAGTCTTGTCATTAGCTCATGATCTCATCATTCCTGTCCCTTATCATCACAAGTGGTGAATGACAACGGTTTTCTACTCGAAAATCCCTGCTTTGGGTCTACTAGCTGAGCAGGCCAGTAGAGTGGAATACAGTAGTCATAAACACAACATATGGCATTTGGTGAATGCTTTTATCCAAAGCGCATTAGAGCACCATGAGTGCATATTATTTTTAGCACGGTGGTCCCAGTGGGAGACAAAGCCCCGACAATAAAAGAGCAGCAACGTTCTACCCATTGAGCTCTGCAGGACCACAAAGAGGCGTTAATAGAGGATTCGTCTATCATCTTTTTTTAGATAAAAAACTAAAAGCAGGATTTAAAAGATTACTTAGTTAACAATATCAATGTGTCACATGCATGCATATTTCTAGACACATTTTGGAGATTTGCTGTTGGTGATGGAGCGCAAATTAACAAGATATGTTCAGACAATTAACAGTTATAAAGCTGGAGTATGTCCAGCTTTGCCATGGCTGCCTCCAATTGACCATATTCACACAGAGGCCATTTTGTGGGTGGGAAACCCCACACCTTCGGGGTGGTTTTAAACGTTTAGATGACACTCTTATCCACAGAGAGCAGGTGTCTTGCTCAAGGACACATTGACAGGATACATGGCTGTTAGGCAAACCCTGTGAGCTTTTGGTTACAGACTCTTTCTAACTGCTAGGTCATCCTACCACCATACCCTTTCTGCTTATGTCAAGCTGTTTCTGTATGTTTATTGTCATTAGGTCACTCAAAAGATCATTTATGTACATAGTCCCATCTGCTCCTGGACTAGAGATGTGCATGACTGACCAAAATCTAATTATAAAAAATCGACTGCTCTGGTGACTTTTCTTTAAGCAGTCTCCTCACCTGCCTCATACACTTCACCCCCATTAAAGATTGAACAGACTGTCAACCAAAATGGATGATGTGGACAGCCAACGTAACCAGGTTTTTGTTGGAAAATGTTCTGCCAGTATTGAGGGTAGAGGCCATTCCCATCTGCCAAAGCAGTGTCAGACATTTTCAGTTGATGTTGCAGCAAACAGAGATGACCTCTGCATGTTTTAGTGGCTTTTAAAAGTTTCCACGATTCTAGAAGTCCCTTTGCAATTTTTATTACACATGTAAAGACCCCTGAACGTGGCTTTCGACCAATTTTACTAGATAGATTAATATTCAGACACAGTCTGTACTTGAGAGCAGAGCACATATGGTCGTTCAGAAGTACAGTTACAGGGCTGTCATGTACAGAGCTATAAAATTATGGAAAAATCCTCCAGCATACATCTGGGATGTTAATTGTGAGACATCTTTCAAGTAGTACCTGAAACCATACTTCAATGAATAAGACTTAGGCATAATAGTGATGTTGTCCAATTTGTCTTGTCATGTGAGCTGCTCATATAATTTACTGGGCTCATCAATGATTGTTGTTGGGTGTCATTGGCAATTTGGCATTTTGTAATTGATTCAATTTGTTTTGACATGTAATTCAAGGTTGTAATCTGACTTTTCATTTACTGTCATTATAAAATGTGGACCCCAAGAAGTGTTGCTGCTGAGTTGTCAGCTAATGGGGATCCTTAAATAAACAGATGTTATCTTTTATGAACCCTTCTTACCTCTCCCTGTTGAACTTGAGAGAATGCAAGATGGCTGGAAGCTTTTGCCTCAGGTTCCACAGGTGGACACTGTCATCGGCTAAGGCACTCACCAATGCCCCCTGGGGGTACAATTTAAAAAAGGGAAATAATTTCATCCACTTTATCACTGTATAAATGAAACATACTGTGGCATGACTGTGGGGTTTTGTGTTATGCAAGAGGAACATGAGCACAAAACTAAGAGACCATTACAGAGACTCCAGGTCACAAAAATAACATTACTGTTTAATCAATCTGTTCACTAAAAGCTCATTTCACACAGCAAGAGCAGATTCATGGCCTATAAACATTGAAGAAGCACTGCTAAGTAGTGGTAATGTTGCCTACTAGCAAGAAAGCAGGACATGGACGGATAGATGGAAGGAAGGAAAGATTTAAGTACAGAAGGAAATAACGAAGGAAGAAAGGAAAGCATAAGGAACAAAGGAAGGAAGGACAGAAGAAGTATAGAAGGAGGAAATGGTGGATTGTTGAAAGAATGGATGATGGGCAGATGTGTACACTGGACAGAGGGACGAGTGGTTGGGTGAATGGATGGACAAACAAACAATGTGTTTGCAGGCAGGCTAGGGCTGCATGGGAATGAGACATGCACCCCAATGACAAACAGAGGATGACACCAAACCTCGTTAATGAGGAACTGGAGCTGGATGACAGCAGCACCACTCTCATGCTGGCAGTAGCACTCCACACCGGCACGGCCAAAGCTGAAGTTCACCACAGTCAAGGAACAGAGGAGAGGTAAAAACAGCAATAGATCTGAATCCAGCGACACACAAGATCAAAAATACAAGAGGTAAAAGGTTGTGCATTGTTGTTGGGTCATCATATCAAACAAAATCTAGGCCCATTCAATTTATAAAAGAACAAATGGTTGTTGTTGGGTTTTTTTTTTTCAGCCTACGACTTCATGGAAGCAGACATTTGGTGGCAACTTGGCCAAAAGATGAAAGAAAAAACCTACTAATAACCTGCCTTCCTCATTTATTAATATCTCTAGTATGCATTAGCCTGTATGGCAAATTGGTCATGTCTCTTGGCTAAGCCACATCTATCCATCCATCCATTTGACTCTAAAGTACAGGTAATTTAGCTGCCTGCTAAATTTGTCTGTGCAAAAACAATCCGGCCAACTATTAGGGCTACAGTCTACAGTGGAGAACACCACATAGAAATAATAATGCACAGCGGCTAAAGGTAACTAGGTAGATGGCACTATCTTTATCATGCTTGGAATAAACATTACTGTATAACCAGCAAAGTGGGAGAAGCTATAGAAAAGAACAAGAAACGAGTACCAGCTGATTCATTCAGCTGACTGACAATAGTAGTCATGCCTTTTACCACAATATGAACATGTTTTGTGCTCTCCAAAAAAGGTTGAAAGTTATATCAAGAACAACAAGACAACATCATGTGGTGGTTCAAAGATGGACATCTTGGAATCAGAAGGTTTCCGGTTAGATCCCCGGCTACTCGTGTCAATGTGTCCTTGAGAAACACACTTAACCCCTAACTGCTGCCGATGAGCTTGTTGTCATCAGAATGGAGCCCCCGCTAGCGGCTCCTAGGAGTGGTAGGCAACAGGCGGCCTGTGGGCCAGAACTGGCCCGCCAGCGATAATATCCAGCCCGACAAATTATTTTTAAAATAATTTACAATAGCTGACTGACAGTCCCGGTAGGATATGGACAGCAATAGCTTTGAATTGATAAAATCAGGTATGATGAACAAATAGTTCTATTTCCATTCTTTCAACTTTCCTCTTGAAACTTTTGGAAGAAAAACTTCTCACGTTTAAAAAACAAAACAAAGTTGTGTTTCAAATGCCTTAAATGATACATTGTTTCTGTCCGTTCTAAAAGACCTTGAACCATGAAAGAGCTCTTGTTCGTAAAGGAGTATGACTGTCTCCAGATAAAATGTTCTTTTGAAACATTTTGATGAACTAAATATCCTCTAAGTGAAACATTCAAGGATGACGCCTGCACAAAAAGGATTACATAAGTATTTCCTTGTGCACTGTAGCATTTAATTCCACATACTTTTCTATCAATTGTTATACCACATCTTTATGTAGTAACTTTTCTAACAATACAGTTAAGTACGTTTGCCGACCTTACTAGGCTGTCCTGCTACTTAGATCCAACCCGACTGAAGTGGTTTAAACCAGGGCTCCAAACCGGTTCGAGGAACAAAAATGGAGCAGTATCTCAACAGCCTGTACTCAAATTTCCAATGAAATAGACAGAGTTATGTAGGCCAAGTCATGCATGGCAAACAAAGGCATCAGGAAGAGAACATAAAGACAAACAGAAACAGAATTCCCCAGCTCTGGGAATGTCCAGTTGTCTCCAGTGTTATGTTAAAGCTGACACAAATGTAATGACATGTCTGAACAAAGGATTAATAAAAGATATGTACAAACCGGATTAACAAATATATCTCTTAACAGGATTACCAAAGCTACACTCAAACAATCCCACAGTGCCTTAAACAAACTAAGGTGGGGTCTTTCAGCACAGGCTCATGATTGAGCATCCTTCTGTGGAAGGACAGACACAAACACAGACATACTATAAAATCCTAAACACTGGCGCCAGCCACAGGCCATTGGCAACCGACATCACTTTCACCGCTGACCTTTACTACCTACCTAGCTCGAGCTTCTGGCTCTGCCAAGTTCTGCACAACATTTGTCGTAATTATTGATGTGTATTGAGCATCCATTCAACCACAGTGATGCTGGGATTCATTAATGGTGTGAATACGTTGTCTAAGGAATAGAGGAGCAGTCTAATCAGGAAAATGTGTAATGTATCAACTAAGTTGCCGTCCGCTGTCCACTGTCCAGTGGTTTGTTTGTGCTGTTAAAGCCTGATTCATACTTAGTTCAGTCGTGTGCCTGTGTCACACACGTAAAATAGCGGATCTACAAGCCGACACGTCGCAGCACACACCGAGTAGTAACATTACAGTAGCATTTTCATTTAGCTTATTTAACAGTTAAAAAAACACGTACAACAGAATATATACAATATTTGAGAAATGCAATTCAAGCGGAGAATCAAAACCCTGAGAGGTTCCCAGAACTCATCACACAATAAATAGAAAAGAAAATGAATATGACTATGTCATAAATTAATGAAAATGTTAATTAAGTGGTATTGACACTGAGAACTATGTCGTCCGTTTATATTTTATTGACACAAGTTAATGTCCATTTACTCTCGCTGTATTATGTTACTGTACAGTACACCAACCAGACACCAACTCACAAATTCCTACAAACTGTAAATGTTCCTGGTGTTTACAATGTCTCTACCACAATGTACTGTAGGTAGGCTAATGGTTGTTTGTCTGGGTGCTTTAGGCTAGCAGAAAAGTAGAAAGATAAACCAAACCAAGATTTTATCACTGTGGCAGAATATTTCCTCTTCCTTGTGTACTGAGCTGACTGAGTGATAATGATTAGCGTCAGTCTGAATTCACAAAACAGGCAACAGCTCCATGTTAAAACCACATCATAACGCATCATGTGAACAAACTGTTCACATGCTCTGCACCTCACTTCTCATAAACAACTCAAAAGTCAAACTCAAAATAGAATCTTAGAGGCACAATAAGCCAAGTCATACTGACCCTTGCCTAAGCCCACAACAACATCTTGCAAATAAGTTACACACATTATCTGATACGGCCAAAGTTTGAGTGGTTGGCAGAACTGATGTACAGTTTTATAAGCCCAATTTTCTTTTGTCTCAGCTGTTATAATATTTCATTAGGGGTTCAAGCCTGAAGGGCTGTAAACCTATTGTCTTTGTGCTAAATTTTCTTCTTCTGCCAACTGACACAGTTTTGCAAATATCTGTGATTTAAGTCAGGTCTTTGTACTCTAGAACAGGCATACAGCACGGAATATTTGTTAACTGTAAGTTTGACGGTCATTGTCACATAACTTCGAAATCATTTGTACCTAATTTGGAGATTTGTCATGTTTCTCCAACAACCAGTGTTGTGGGTGTAAGAGAGATCGCTTTTGGCTCTGCTTTGTTTAGAGGCCCCTCAATGTGTGATTCAAATTTGGGGTCGATCGTACAATGCATTGGCATTTATTGTAAATTATGCCAATTATAGCCAATTAGAATGGAATATGAAATATCTGAGTTATATACAGTACGTTTATCAAAGGATTCCAAAGAGTCATTTTTAGTATTATAGTAGTAGCAAAAAAGTGTGTTTTGAAGAAAATGCCCAGAGACGTAGTTAGGAAATGGGTATGGCCTATATGGGGAGTTGCATCATGATCAAAGGATATCCAGGGGAAAGGTTTTGACTGTACAACCTATAGTTCAAGAGTTAAAGGCCAAAATGCGTGGTAGGAGGCTGATCTGAAAAATTTGAGGAGGTATACATTTCTTGGCCTACTGGTGGTGTGCACGAAAAGTTTGACATTGATCTGTCCAGCGGTTTGCGAGATTAGCTGTGTACACACAGACATCGACAGGGGCAGAAACATAATCTCCGTCCCCGGCTTAGCGGAAATACAAATACATCACTACAACACCACCATCTTGTAGATGAATACTTCCTCATTTTTGGTTCACCAGCACGGTTCACCAAGTGACATTTCAACAGCTCAGTTTTTCACTTATAGCCAACTGATAATCATCTGGACAGGAACTTGTGTTAATCACACTAGCTCAAAGATAAGTAAAGTTGTTCTATTAAGCAACCTTGTAAAAAGCCATACTGATTGTTTGTAGTTTTAAAAATAATACAGTCTAACTAGCAGTGCCATGACATCCTCTACCAGCACCTAAATATACCTGAGAGAAAATCTGTCTATAGTGGCATTGTAGTATGTGTGCATGTACATTCAATCATCAGCACTTTGAATGTTTCATTTTGCTTTGGCTCCAACTACCCAAAAATACAGAACACCGTTTGTGTTTTTTAATGGCCAAGAGCAGCTAAAGATAAACCGATTATGTGGAATCGGGGAAATGTCGCAATTATGTACTGATTAAAACACTGTACTAAAAGACAGATCTTGTAAAAGTAGACATTTATTGCTTGTAGACATCTCATTGAGTTTATGTCTACTACTGAGCTGTGGCAGCGTTTCCAAACTCCAGGGGCAATGAGGTGGATCGATACAGCCTGTCTTTTGATAAATGGACCAATTGCCTGAATGACAGTAATCCCATCAGTTCCAACGTGCACATTAGGACAACATGGAAGCAGTGTGTGTTTGTTGGGAGTTTCCCCTGTAAACACAATGCTCTCTTAATCTCAAGACTGGATAAAGGCAAGGACAGGATCCACCTCTAACAATAATCTACATAAGCAGATACGGTAAAAAATAAAACCATCTGAAATCCTCCATAAATAATAAAAAACAAATAGTGAAATAACCAGCATGATACACAGTAAAAAAAACTGTTAATTTTTGTTAAATGAACCCTTAGTGATCCTTTACATTTTGGAATACTGTAATCAGACTATTATATTGCTGCCGTTGCTTTAACTCATGCAAGTTGCTCAATTAGCGCCTAAAAAACTGATTTGTATGTGCAAATATAAACACAAATCAAAAACCGTCTTCCCAGCGGCCTGAGAGCCTTCCAGCATGGCAGCAACTTGATTGTGTGCACGTTGAGCATGGGCTTGACATTGGCGCACAGCAGGACCAGTGATGTTTACAGCACATATGAAGTGGCATTCTGGCATGGGCTGGGCAGCACAGTTGATGAGGTTGGCTCCTCGGCATATGGCAGAGGAGCTGTTCATGCTACTGCAGAGTGCAGAGATGCCGCTAATGAGCCTTGGTCCTACCAGAGGAGGCGGCTGCTACTGTGGCTGCACAGAAAACACATGCTAGCTCTGCCTGCCACTGTGACCAGCACTTTCCCTCACCCCAAGTTTGTTTTTTGTTCTCTTCTTCTAATGCCAGCTGACAGGAGTAGGAAAAAAGGTCACGTGCTATATGAATCCTCTGATGATAAACATGTTTATGGGGCCAGCTTGATTATACAATGTTTGCAGCAGAACTAATGTGGAACATGAGAAGTTGAGGCTTGGGTTTGTGCTGCGCATTTGTGTGTGTGAGTGTTTGTCTAAGGTTGGAGGGGTTGAGAAGAGGAGTATCATATGCAGACTTTTCATGATAGAAATGTATTGCTTGTCTGTTTTTCTTTATATACTTTTGCCCTTAGATAAAAAAGGATACAGCCTCAAAGCTCCACTCTGTGTCCCAATGGCCAGTATTTTCTGCACAGGGTCAAAAGCCATCGATGACGGTTGATGTGGGAAGCCATGACGCACAGTCTGTTAGGAAAGAGCACAAATTCAATTTATATTAGAACTAGACTAATCCATCATCGGACACAACACAGTCAAACATTTTATTTATTTTTTGGTGACGCAAAGCTGCCACAACTGGAGGAAGAAAAATGGAAATGTATATTAGCATAACTGCCATCAGAGCAATCCATCAACTGGGAATTGTCTCAAATCTCCTTCAAAGCTAAATGTAATAACATAAAACGGCCAGGGCAATACAAGAACAGAAATATCATCTACTCTTTTAAGAGCACATTTTGAGAGCATATGCATTCAAAATGTTAATTTCAAGCCACACTTTCCCAGTTTAAACATTATTTTGCATGCATAGTATGATGCATCTGATTACAGTGGCCATATTAGAATGACACACTCAGCAATTCAATGCAGCTTTAAAAACAGGCCGAAATGTCAAAGCCCTCATGCATCCTTGACTAGGTTGTTTAGGATTGACACAACCTTGCCCAGCCCACTTTGGCTCATCCAAACACACAGCTTGCTGTCAGGTTATGTAATACCTAATGCTGCCCTGCCCCTGTAACCTGGGGGACCTGACCTACTCTGATCTCATCTAGAGCATTGGTGGGCTGGCACTCAGGGATGTAACATTTTCAGCACAGTCCAATTGCAAGTGAATGCCCAAGAGAGCCAATAAACAGGATTGGGGAAAGTATGCATTATCACTACCATTACTATCGGTTTTTTTTTGGGGGGGGGGGTCAAAAACAAGCGACCACATGAGGGTTAAGGATAACTTGAGAGATGAGAGATTTCCTGCTTGATCAGCAGGCTGCAGTGTTTCTGGTTAGCCTAGCTGGCTAAGTCAATGGCTCGAAGCAAAAATCCAATGCAACGCAAACATCTATGATGGTTAATACAACAGCCTGGCTGCTACAACCATGGTAAATAGCAGCCATGCATGAGTGACCAAGTCAGCTGATTAAAATAGGATAGGTGGGCACTAGGGACATCTGGGCACCCTGATGTAAAATTGGCTATTAAGTCCAAAATGTTTTTTTTATTAAATATATATTTATATATATATATTTAAAAAATGGTCTTAAGTAATGTAAAGTATACATGATGTGAACATGCACGGTACATCATTGTCAGACTTAATTCTATCCTTCAACTTCTTGTTTAAGCCCCCCCAAAATGACTGGATATACAGGTTTTGTAACAGTTGTAGAAATATTAGACCTTAATTGTCGAATGTTTAAGCATGTTCTAATCAAGTATACTTTACTTAAAAACATTTTCGAAATATTTCATTTTTTTACATTTTGGACAAAACAGCCAATTTAATACCGAGGTCCCCTCATATCCTGTTACCATGAACAGCAAAACCTATGCCTAAAAATAAACCACAATACATATGAGTGCAGCAGCAGCAGCGTGCATCATGCAATAAAGCCGTTCTCTTTCCCAATAACCAATGCTGACAGATTAGGACAAAATTGGTATTGGTCACGCTGCTGTCTGTCATCTGACTGTGTGTCGGTCGTCCGGCAGCAGTATGTTGGCTGCTATTAACCAGTGTTGCCAGGTTTTGCGAGAGAAACGAGCAACCAGGTATGGGAAAACAAGCGCAAAAGAAGCAACAACATGAGAGGCCACATGAGCACTTCGAACCTGTCCTGTATGCATCGGATATTTGAAAAATAGCCGATCTACAAGCTCACAACGCAACGCAATGCAACGCATCGTTGTCTGCCATTTTCAAAAACTCTTGCAATAAAATGTGGAATATTTGGAATAAAATAAAATACAACATTTTAACAACACAAATGCTCCCTGGCACAAAACATTTCATGAACATATTTAAGAACCACTGGTTTAAATAACAATGTAAAAATGTGGAAGCAAGCCTAAAATAAGTACTTAAACAAGCCCACAAAAACCGCAACCAGCTACTTTTACAAGCAACTTCACAGAAAAAATAAGCCCAGAGTCACTTATAAACTGACATGGCAACACTGCTGCTTAACGGAAAGCCCACCTTGCTGAGCTGAAAATGCTCGGATTGCAGGGTCTCTTGGATCACATCGTTCTCCCTGGTTGGTGGAGTCGTTGCAGAGGACGAGGAAGCCGCCGTCAAGCCGTCCAGCACCTTCCTAATGTTAAACTTCTTCATTTTATCCCTCGGTACAGACGAGAATTAAACAGGAAAAACAGACCAACTGGTCGCTACCATATAAATTGACAGGAGGGTAGCCGCTTATAGCTAGCAGTTAATATCTGGCTCTGTTTTAATCTCACATGTTACGGGGGGTTGTTGCCACAACGTACTGTCCAAAAGCACCCACGTTATGCCCCATTTACATTGAGTCATGAAGTCTTCTCCGCTGTTCGTGTTAATCCGCCATTTGTGTGGCCAGTTTTTGGCGTTATTTATTCGATCGGATTCGCAATGGTTTCCGTGCGCTGTGTGTGTTTCCCAGGGCTTCAGCTGGTAGCAAACTGGCTACGGAAACGCAGTGAACAGTGTTGACAGGTTTTGAGAGAGAAACAAGCAGCCAGGTCTATGAAAACAAGCCCAAAAGAAGCGACTTTAGGTCACATGGTGAGCACTTTAAACCTATTATATATGCGTCGGCTATTTGAAAATAGCCAATTAAATTGCTATTTTCAAAAACTCTTGCAATAAAATGTGTAATATTTAGAATAAGACATTTTGGAAACATTCTAAAAACACAAATGCTGATTGCTCTATCAGTTTTGTGCTAGGGAGTCCCTAGCACAAAACTGATAGAGCAATTCCTTGCTTACTGTAAATCGCTCTGGATTAAGAGCGTCTGCTAAATGCCTAAATTGTAAATTGTAGAACCACTGGTTTTAAAAAAAATTGCAAAAAAAATGGAAGCAAGCTTAAATAAACAAGCACACTTGACTTTAGAAACAAGCCCAAAAAAACGCAACCCGCAACTACCAATTTTTACCAGCAACTCTACAGAAAAAGAAGCCCAAAGTCGCTTATAATAGGCGGACATGGCAACACTCACAGTGAACTGCAGCGTATTTTGAGTCTGCGCTGATTGCGCTGCTCCACACGGGCACCCGGATGAGATGGCTAGCGTATAGAACCCATAACCTGGAGGGACGCTTGCGCTGTGATTGGCTGGTTGCTTGGTTGTCAGGCAACCTTTCAGGCAAAGGAGGAAGCCAAACGCGTGTCCAATTTTTTTTGACAGCTATCCAGTGCGCGCGTGTGTGTGTGTGTGTGTGTGTGTGTGTGTGTGTGTGTGTGTGTGTGTGTGTGTGTGTGTGTGTGTGTGTGTGTGTGTGTGTGTGTGTGTGTGTGTGTGTGTGTGTGTGTGTGTGTGTGTGTGTGTGTGTGTGTGTGTGTGTGCGCGTGCGTGTGTGTGCGCGTGCATGCGTGGAGTGGTGGAAACTTTAATTAACTAAGTACATTTACTCAAGTACTGTACTTAAGTAACATTTTGAGGTATTTGTGTACTTTACTTGGGGATTTCCAATTTACAATTATTTTACTTCTTCTCCACTACATCTCAGAGGCAAATATACTTTTACTGCCCTACAATTATTTGAAAACGTTAGTTACTGTTACTTTGTAGATTTAGATTATTATTACAAAACATATATTAACCACTTCAGCCCATTTCGGCCATTTGAAAATAGCCGATCTAAAGCTCACAAGCGTCACAATGCAACACATTGTGAGCTTGTAGATCGGCTATTTAATAAAAGTAATAAAAGTTTTTTATACATTTGAAAACTTGTGTAGGCCTAATGGTCCGGCAATGTTGCCTAAAAACCAAGTGGCCAACTGGCCAATCAGCGCAACTTTACCTCCGGATTATGGGATCTAGATCTAGAGTACAGTAGCTGCTGCTAGTTGAATTTATTGATATAATAGGCATTAGGCTATAAAGGCTATATATATCTTCTATTAATTACTATGTCAAGTAACTGCGCGATTACATTTGTTTAAAAATAAATCGAGTGTAACAAATATTCCACAGTGAGGGCCATCCTCAAAAGGCCCTATGCTGAAATTTGATACAAGCAAACAATAGTCGCTTTATACAATATGGGAAGTCTTTTTTTGTACATATTCTATTGTGTTTATGGAAAATGGGTCATTTCCCCTCCTTTCCCGGCCCACGAGCAACACCACCTGGCTATTGTCATATGTCATATGTCATTCACAAAAATATAAATAAACCTAACAAAGTTAGATTTTTGTATGTATAAAGTTTGATATTTATCCCTTCTGTAATTGAGAAGTGCATCTAGGCTGTGTGTGTGTGTGTGTGTGTGTGTGTGTGTGTGTGTGTGTGTGTGTGTGTGTGTGTGTGTGTGCGCGCGCACGCGTGTGTGTGTGTGTGTGCGCGTGTGTGTGTGTGCGCGCGAGCGTGTGGATGGGTGGGTGGGTAGGTAGGTATTTGGTAACCTGACGCTTCCAGATCCAAGAAGCTTACGTCACACATTTGTTTCTCAGGTATGCTGTCTTGAGAAACGTAGTTACTCAATACCGCCCCCATCTGGCAGAGTCAGGTTAGGTATTTGGTTGGTTGGGTGGTGGTGGTGGGAGGTATACAGTAGGAGTTTTAAGTGATTCGGTCACATTTATCTGTGCAGCATTCATACTTTTGGATCCCAAACCAAAGCTCTGCTCCTCCCTGCCAATGTTACTCTTGCACTTAAAGTGCATAGGAATGACCACATTAGCGGATAAATGTTGAGGATCATGCGCTGCATCCTCTTGATTCCTCAATATTTATCTGCCTATGTGGTAATTTTTCGCAGACTCTGCAAATACAAGCTTTGCACACTAGATGGTGGAATGTACCAACATTGTCAGAGTAAGCAGTTTGCACATAGGGCGTTGTATGATGACAGCCAGAATTCAGCAACATGGACAGCGACACATGCCGTGTCTGCTGGTTTGAATAGGTTGGGGACAAATATAATTTTGATCGATCATAGTCTACTATACTGATATTTTACACAGTTTAAATTGTGGTATATTGCCAGGATATTTAGTCATTTCCATACAATAGAAAGCTATACATTATTTTTGTTATACAGTATCTGACAATTTTGTGTTCTACTGTGTTTTGTTTGAGTGAAAGAACATTTAGTAAATTGAAGTGAAAGATAATGGGTCACTCTCTTCAATAATGGTCTCATCGTGGATGTATATTGTTCTCTGCCTCTTATTTATAATCGACAACCTCACAATTTTGAACATTTAATACAATGCAATCAAATATTTCAATCCACACTGGAAGCCAGAGAAAATAGGCTAATATTAATAATGCACAATTAGCCTAATAGGATACAGAAACCGGGACTATAATTCAGAGCATCCCATTTATGAACAACAACAAATAAATGTTAGTTATGTACCTGATCTTTTTGTGTCCAATGTGAGATGTATTGGGGCCAGCATCCCTGTTTGACTCCAGAATCTAGGTCTCTAGTATCTGGGACATATATCCATAATTAGAAGTTGTGTGTTGCTTCTCAGTCACTTTCCCTGAGGGCACACTTTCCACACAAGGTAAACTGTGTCTTGCTGCAGTTCACCTGAGCATTATTAGTAACCTGCATAAATGCTATATAGCCAAGTAATGTGGTTTATTAAAGAAGAAGTATTCAAGGTTAAATACATATTTTTGGAAAAAAGTAAGAAGAACTTTGTCTCAAAGTGAGACTCTCACAATGTGTGTGTGTGTGTGTGTGTGTGTGTGTGTGTGTGTGTGTGTGTGTGTGTGTGTGTGTGTGTGTGTGTGTGTGTGTGTGTGTGTGTGTGTGTGTGTGTTGGTGTGTGTGTGTGTGTGTGTGTGTGTGTGTGTGTGTGTGTGTGTGTGTGTGTGTGTGTGTGTGTGTGTGTGTGTGTGTGTGTGTGTGTGTGAGGAGGCGGGGGGGTCTGGACTTCTTTAAGTCCTTTGAAAAATGTAATTTACAGAATTTACATCCAACAGGTAGTTTACAGATATTGCAGGATGGATTTTGAAGCGCTTTATTTATTTAAAATGTATCTCAAACTGGCGATATATACTCCTTTAGAGTCCCTGACATCTTGTCATGTGTACAGGGCCCAAATATGGACAAGAGCTATTGAGTAGCTATAGGTGTACTGTACCTAGCAGCCTGGATGTAGAGCAGATCCCAAGACGCACAGCAAGGACACTGCAAAGTAAAACTACAGGACAGCAAAGAACAAATGGTTGTGTAAAAATATCCCCTACAATATACATCATGTCAGTGAACATAAAGGACAAGGTCTCTGTCTCAAAAAAGTTCATAAAATATTATCTCCGATTTAATCAAATTCTTAAATAATTAATCTGATTAATGGTTTATTTCTCGCTGCGAGACTGAAATGACTTTGACTCTATGAATATTTTAATTTTATTTCAAGGTAAAATAGTAGGCTATATTGCTAGAAGTGGTAAAGAACGTGTCTCAGTGCAGTGTAACTACGCTTACTAAACTAACTAAAGCTGCAATCCATAACTTTTATATCCTACCCATGATTCAAACCCAGAACTCATTGAGGCCAGGGTCTACATTTCTCCATGGAATAGTAGGGAAACCACCTCCAACCACTCCACTACAGATGTGCTAGTTATATTGTACATATTCTAAAATACAGATGGGTTAAAATAACATCGTATTCATTAGAAGAATAAGTTCCGGATTGCAGCGTTGGCACAAAACTCCCTTGTTGTGGACACAAGCAGTGCCAAATAAAATGTCTACAGATCCAAGTAATAATTGGATAAGCCATGAACGTCTTTATTGATACTTCACTATCACAGGATTAGTTAACTATTGCAACAGAATGTGACAGTGTCACAAAGCAACATGCAGTGTTGAATACAATACAGGCCATTCATTAAAAAGTAGCACAAACATTTATAATACAGATTAAATCATTTTACAGGTACTTCTTACTGCATAGTTGCTGTACAACAGTTGCACATATGTTGCACTGCCAAGGGGAACAGAAAATTAACTGTTCTTCTGTTGGAAGTCACCACAAATGGTGTGGTGAGTAAAAGCATTTAGTCCATGAGCCAAGATTTCATTATCGAAAGAGTGGGCAAAACCATACCTATATTAAATTGTTCATAGGGTCAATACGAGTAAATGATAACCTCTCCACAGGAGCAGCTTTTTCATGGTTATCACACATTTTGTTATTTTCCCCATACGTACATGACAGGTGAAAAAAATGACAACATTTAAAAAAGAGTTATCATAATGAAACTTCCTGAGTTGATTACTTACATGAAGACAATGATTTATCGTATTACAAGTTTTCTGAAATTGTATATTTAAATATGCAAATTAGACATTTAGTCCATGAGCCAGAGCCCCAAAATTGAGCCAGATATTGAATATTCCCTCGTTAAAAACCTTTGACTCCAACATCTTATCAAAATGAAATAAGTATGTTGACTCTGGCTTTGTCCAATGTTCCAATGTTGATTCTGGAAAGTAATGCAAATGTGGGCATATTTTCCTAATGCCTAATTTGCATATTTAAATATACAATTTCAGAAAACTTGTAATACGATAAATCATTGTCTTCATGTAAGTAATCAACTCAGGAAGTTTCATTATGATAACTCTTTTTTAAATTTTGTCATTTTTTCACCTGTCATGAACGTATGGGGAAAATAACAAAATGTGTGATAACCATGAAAAAGCTGCTCCTGTGGAAAGGTTATCATATATTTATTTACTCGTATTGACCCTATGAACAATTTAATATAGGTATGGTTTTGCCCACTCTTTCGATAATCATTGCTCAATTTTGGGGCTCTGGCTCATGGACTAATTGTCTGAGTTTTGCGTTACAATACAGAACGTGTTCTATTTCATACAGTCTCTCTCCTCCTCCCCCCTCTCTCTCTGTCTGTCATTCTCTTTTCTCTCTGCATTAAAAAAAACATTTTTATTGGATCCCTCTACACACCTTATAACAAAGCACAGTCCCCACTGGAGGGTGAAGCAGTGTGTTGCATTTTTCAAATACCCCCCCCCCCCCACCCTCTCTCTCCCTAAAACCAGGTCAAGCTGGAATGTTTTTCTACTATTGGTCATATCAGGACTGGCTGCAGTGCCAGTGTATGATAATCGCCTGCTCTTGGCTCCCCACACAGCAAAGTGATTAGGAGATAATGATATGCATGGGATGTACACTGTAACAGACAAGTAATGCTAGTGCAAAGATGGAGTGGGTCCTCAATTAAGCAGTACTTGAGAGTTTAGAGATACAGTAAATACTAAATTTTAGAATCAAATATAATTTGTTCTTTCTTGTTCATCTATTGTTTCATATAATGCAATTTTTATAGGATCCTGGCTCCACATTATAGTAGGTCATCAGTGACCACGTCCTCCTGCGTACACAGGGAGTGTCAAACAGACCTTTCTCAGCAGGCTGTGTGTCATGCTGATCTGTTTATTAGGATGCTGACTGTATCAGTGGATTATCAGAGAAATGAGCTCTATCGTTTCAACAGAGGTGTTTATGAGACAGCCCACAGAGTTCACACACCATGGAAGAAACCAGCTCTAATGGTGCCAGTTTTGTGTAATGCCCGGCACATCACAGCACAGCATACCAGCATTGTGAAACACTACATAGACACTACATAGATGCAGTGGTGGAAAAAGTACTCAAATGTTTTACTTAAGTAAAAGTATCAATACTGCAATTTAGAAAATTTAGAAGTAAAAGTCCGGAATTCAAAATTTACTTAGTACAAAAGTATTGGTATCATAATGTACTTAAAGTAGGCTACCAAAAGTAAAAGTACTAAAATATTTGAAAATAGCAAATCTACAAGCTCACAACGTGTCGCGCTGCAACACGTTGTGAGCTTGTAGATCGGCTATTTTCAAATAGCCTAGGTATAAAATAGGGCAAAAGTGGTTAATGTATGTTTCATAATATCATGATTTACATCTGAAAAGTAACAATTTTCATTGTAGTGGAGTAAAAGTACAATATTTGCCTCTGAGATGCTGATGTAGTGGAGTAGAAGTAAAAGTATTGGAAATTGGAAATACTCAAGTAAAGTACAAATACCTCAAAAGATACAAAACAGCTCTGATTATGTGTAACACTCAGACCAACATTACAATTCTGACATACTGTCTGTACAGTGTATATTCATGACAAATGTATACAAAACACACTGTAGCTGGGTAGTTTCATTATTGTGCCATGTCAAACAATCGGTCAGGGAGGAGCATTTAACCAATAACCACATTTGTGTGTCTCTCTAACTCTTTGTCCTTTGTCCCAAACAGCATGCCAGTTTACTCTGTAGGCCTATAGCCCCATGTGCCTTCACTTTGATGCTGTCCCCGTGGGTTTCTTCATTGGACAGGTCTTTGTCACACCGCAGTATGTTCTCAACAAGGAAGGCACCAGCCTCATCAATATTTATATTGTCCTATAAATAGACAGGGAAACGTGGATTTCAGTACATGGTTTATGCCTTTGTTAATTCAAAGTGTTTCGCTGTGTGCAGTGTGACAGCTTCCAGTTCCAATACTATATCCCTAAAGGTAAAGGTCAAAGATCTAAAGCATGACTTCTGTGATTTATGTTAATGTTTGCACACATTTTATGAGTTATTTTATGATCAGGGTTAAAAGATCAAACAGAACTTATGCTGCAGTGATTACACACATGCAGAGATTCTCTGGTCACTAATGAAGATACATATAAATATTACACACACCTTTGCTGAGGTTTCAAACCATCCTAGGAAGTTGTGCTCTTTACAGAACTGGTCAAGAGTGGTGGCTAGTAGTTCTCTGTCTCCTTCTGTTGTGTCACATTTGTTGGCCAGGAGAACAGCAGGGATTGGGCTTCCACTGTCCAAGACTACTTTGCTATCTAGGCATTGCTTCCACTCCAAGGCAGACTCAAAAGTGGACCTTTTAGCTATGTCAAATACAACTAATGCTCCCATTGCCTCCTTGTAGTACACCCTGGATAGATTCTTACATCGCTCTTGGCCTTGAAGAAATGGGACATACAAGGATTTTATTCTATATAACAAATAACAAATGACAATTTCGTCCTAAAATGTACAAATATGTACAGTATTAATTATATCTTCAATATGGGCCATTATTTTAGGCCACATATCTTTTGTATGTATGCTATGTTATGCATAAATATGCATGGTAGGCTACAGAGTGAGCCTGAAAGGAAAGAAAATCTCGGCATGTTTCCATGGACACTGTAAGACTAAAATTAGATCTGAGAAAAACGATTGCTGGTGTTACTTGTCTTGTAGGAAGTTACCATGCTATGGGTCTGAAAAACGCAGCAAAGTGGGCTACAGTGTACTTTGTAGACCTAATCATTGCATGATATTTCGAACTTTGAACCAATATAATGCCAGAGCCATGCAGTAAGGCTGGACTCAAATATATTTATAACTGTTTAGCCTACAACACGATCAAGCTGCTTACGCTAGGGAACAACAACTGAATACATATTCATACCTATGAATAACATGGGCTATATTATATAGCCCATGTTATTCATAGGTATGAACTTTGTTCTCTATTATTAGTCTATTCTAAATGTCTAATTATACACAGCCTCGTCGCTCTCACCTGCAATATCCCAAAGCTGCAGACGCACCACTGTCTTCCTGTCCCACTCAATTGTTTTGAGAGCAAAGTCAACACCAATAGATGCTTTATATGTTTTGTTAAAACGGTTATGGACATACCGGAAGATTACACTGCTCTTTCCAACTCCCACGTCTCCAATAACTACAACTTTGAACAACTTTTCTGTACAAGACATTCGACCCGACGCCATAGTACCAATATAACCTCCGATCACTGCAGGACGTGTAGTGTTGTAGACTAGGAAAAGCGCTCCTCGGAGCACAGGTCTCCGCCAGGTCAGGTAGGTTATTGTGGGCCAGCAATGTTCGGAATTCGACAATCAGGATGGAATATGAAAAATCCAACAGATCCATCTTGATCACTGTAGAGATAATGTGTACTGATTTGCATGATGTTTGGACAAAATGTGTAGGAGTAATATTTAAAAAAAAGTGTGCAAAAATCGACTTCCTCCTGGTGGCACTATAATAGGGCAATGTAAAAAGGGTGGCATTTGTTCCTCAATGTAGTGCAAATGTGCACGCAATCAGACACTGCTTTCAGACTTGCAACATTTTGTTCAAAACGGGCCACTCCTGCACACTTAAGATGTCAATCTTAGCCAATCAGGATGGAATATGAAAAATCAAACAGATCCGTCTTGATCACATGACTATAGAGATCATGTACCGATTTGCGTGAAATTTGTAGTAGTAATAGTAGTAATATTAAAAATGTGTTTTACAGAAGTCGGCCTCCTGGTGGCGCTATAAAAGGCAGATGTGAAAAATGGAGGGCTGTGGTTTTTCCTTGGCCTCTAGGCAGGGGCGGACTGGGACCAAAATTGAGCCCTGGCATTTTGGTCCGAACCGGCCCACCACCCCCCGGACCGTTTTGTCAACGGGGTGGGGGGGGGTGGGCGTTTCACTGTTTTAACCCAGCAACCCTGTGTAAATTACGCCACTGCTGGAAAGCATCCCAGCGCAAACGTTAACGTAACCAATAATTGGGCCGCGCGACCCGGAAATGTCCGTAATAATCTTTTTTTTTTTTTTTTGCATACCGGGCATATGACCGGTATGCAAATGGCCAGTCCGCCCCTGCCTCTAGGTAGTGTGCATACAGTGTGCAAGTTTTTTCACGGCAATCACATGCTGTGTTCATGATTTCAGGCATTTTGTTCAAAAATTTACTGTTTTTTTTTTTTTATCCGCCTCCTGGTGTCGCTATAACAGGCCCATGTGAAAAAATTGGGGCAGAGGTTCAGCTCTGGCATCCAGGGAGTGTGATGTGCACAGTTTCGCTGACATCAAGCCAACGTTGCTGGAGATTAGCTGATCACAGACGTATGCACACTCGGACGGATGGACGGACGGACGGACGGACAGGGTGCAAAACATAGTCTCAGCCATGCCTTTCGGCCTGGTGGAGACAATAAAGTAAAAGTAAAGTAGCTTAGCGTTTAAGAGTCAAAGCTCCAAATTCACAAAAATATGTTTGTTGTGCTCAGGAATTTTGCAAACATTAGCTCCAACTTACATAATAGTTTAACTTACTAGACCATGTCAACAGTTGTTGACATCAGATTCTTTAGTTTATTTTTGTTTTAATTCATAAATATGTTAAGTGGAATTTAGTCAATTTATTGCAATAGGTCTAGGCCAAGCACACATAGAGGGCCAAAATATGATTTTTACTCTATGATTACCTGCCATGAAAGACAAAACACAAAAGCATAAAAAATATTTAATTTACTCCCATTAAACAAGTTTCCTTCAAATGCTCTACAGTAAATATCTGTTTAATCTTGGCTAATATGTCATTTATATATTTAAGGCTGCAACTTATCAAATACCTAATTATAAATATCACTATTACTACATTAACAGCAATAGGCCTACCTCATCATCACATTATAGAGCTGATTGGCTATAAAGTCTTTAAGAAATGTCATTGACCTGCACAAACATAATAGAAGCATAAATAGTAAATTAATTATAGGTATTAGTGTTTCATCTGAATACCAAAATATGATTCACAATTTCTTACAATCACAAATACAGCATTTTTAGTAGTCTTATACAATCATCTATACAGTTATGAATTCAGATGGCTATTTATAAAAGATACAAACTTGCAATCTCGCTTAACTTGCATTTCAAGACAGTAAAAATGAATTACATGTACAAAAGGGAAGAAATAAAGTCTCAATGGCAAGAAAAATGTGGCACTTGAACATGTCCTCTGCTACATTCATGATACGGTGCACCTTCAGGCTGTTCTGTATCAACTGAAAAGTCAACTGAAAAATGGATTTCCATTTTTATAATCTAATCAAGATTTGACTGTTTAACTGCCCCCCCCCCCCCCCCTCAAAAAAATAAAATAAAAAAATTGCAATTACTCAAAATGAGGCAAACTCCACTCTAAATGCAAATATTGCCATTAAATGTTGAAAATGCTTTTGAATTTATTATTGACGAATTTGATTGTTCGACATTACAAACATACCATTCACTACCCTGTTTAAAATGAATCTCTCAATTGCTTTTATTGGTCAAATAAATGCTCTATTAACTATTTCTGTGCTGTGAATATGACATTAGTTCATGTACATACATACCGTAGACAATTAGTTGTTTGCCTAATAAGCACAATGTTTAGAGGAATAAGTTAAAAGCTTATGTTAGAATAGAAACACCTGTCTGTAATGGGTATATATTTTCACTACTTTAGGCATCATCTATAACAGCTTTTTCTACGTTGTAGGGCTTCATAGCCCTCCCTTTCCCTGTCAAATCTACGAAGCTGTAGAGTGAACTTGAATCTCATTCACATACCCCTAATACATTCTCCATAATTTCACATGTTAAACCATCAGCAAAATAAACAAGAAACACAAGTTATAATCAACTACAAAACATTTTTAGAACACCTGGTAATATCTACTTTGCACCATTACAGAGTTGAGGAACTTTGTTTGAAGTCTTTCAGAATGACAGAGGCATATGTCATGTTCGGAGGAGTGCACAAAACAGACTCAGACACGGGGGAGGTGGGAAAGGGGTTAACCGACGGGCCCAAGCAATCTCGAAATGGTGACGGAGGAGGCATCAAAGACATAGTATCCTCCATCGGTAGTTTAACCTGAACGAACTCCTCCTCCTCATCGTGAATCTGGGCGTTGTCGTATATGTAACCGTGGAGGAGGCCAAATTGCTCGTTCTCCATCTCGTCCTCCTCTTCCAGGGGGGGGGTGGGCTCATCGTCAAACAGGTCCATCTGCATGGGCAGCACAGCATGCTGCTGGATGAGGTGGGCCTGGTGGTAGACGGGCATGCCTCCGCTCACGACCACGGGCATGCTAATCACGCCGCGAAAATCGGGAACGTCGCGGTCAAATCTATCCACCACCGCGACCACCTCCTCCTCCTGAAGGTGATCCATCGTATCATGCTGGGGGAGAACGCTATTCTGCGGAAGTGGATGCTCAGGGCTATAAAGCTCCACCTCCTCCACATCCACCTCTTTCATGACCCCACTGGCGGGCATTTGCCCGTGGGCCATCATGATGGGGGGGGTGGCGGGAGGGTTGTATCTGACGGGGTCACACTCCTCCTCCTCGGCCACGTTGTATAGAGTCTTAGTGCTGAGGTCTGAGAACTCCAGGGTTGTGTTATGGTAGGTATTAGTTAAGGGTTTGATGACAGCCATCTGATTGGAACCCGCTTCCTGTCCCTTCACATGCACTGACAGTCTGTGCCACATGTGATCCCCTTTTGGAGGATGTCTTGCACCTGGTTCAGACCATGACACAGACTTGCCATTAGAACTATGAACAAAATAAAGATGTCTGTTATTTCACAGGAACCCAGAAAAGTGGAGACAGCAGCAGCATTTCTGGTTCATGTAAAAAGACTTTATCATGTGATGATATAATTTTATTTGTTTATTTCTTGAAATTACTCTACAATACTGCTTATAAGGTGGAATGTTATTTCATAAAGCAGATGATATGCAGGTTTTGTTCATATGCCAATTAAAACAAATAAACAGTAACATGTAGGTTTTCTGTATTCAATATTCTGCCATATTTCATCTGTGGTCCTGTGTCTGATCCCACAGCATGCAGGGATGCTTTTTTAATTAATATCGGCAGTTCAAAGGTTAGAAAAGCTGTGTGAATCGAGTACTGACCTACATCTCTCACACCATACAACAGGTGCACCTATGAGAGTGAATACAGTAAGACAACAGGTTGCCCTTTGAGAGTCAATTACAGTTAGACAGCGCCAGCATCCCTGAGGTGCCACATCAGCAAGGACTCACAGACTCAATTATACTCAACGAACCCACCTGCCATTTCCAGCATTCTTCTTCCTCTTAAACATGTTAAGCAGGCTGTTGCTCCGGCAAGCGATCTTGCCATCACCGACGTGCATGCGCACTTGGTCAGAGGTGGTGAAAGCACTACGCACGTTTCTCTCCGGCTTGGCGAGTATGATGTACATCTTTGGCGTGAACATACAGCCTAAAGCCACGGTCACACTGAGGCTCACTGAGAAGGAGGTGGTGATGATCTTATAGTTGCTGCCAAAGTAAATAGGCACAAAGGCCAGCCAGATGATGCATGTGGTGTACATGGTGAAGGCGATGTACTTTGCCTCGTTGAAGTTGGCAGGAACGTTGCGCGTCTTGAAGGCGTAGTAGGTGCAGCTCAAGATGAGCAGCCCGTTGTAACCCAGGGGGGCCACTACGCCGACGTTGCTGGTGTTGCAGATGAGGAAGACCTCTCTGATGCTGGGATAGGACTTGACGGGCTCAGGGGGCTCCATAATGATGAGGGTGATCTCCAAGATGAGCTGGGCGCTGATCAGGATGGAGGCGATGACCACCTGAGCCCAGGCACTCATGAACCTGGGCTTCCGGGTGCAGATTTTCTTCTTGCTGCCCGCCAGGATCCGGGCGATGCGGTTGGTCTTAGTGACCAGGGCAGAGTAGCACATGGCAGCAGAGGTTCCAACGAGGAGCCTCTGGAGGTAGCAGGAGGCCACAGTGGGGCGGGCGATAAGGGTGAAGGGGCAGATGTAGCCCAGGAAGATGCCTGCCAATATGATGTAGCACAGCTCACGGCTGGAGGACTTCACCACAGGCGTGTCACGGTACAGCACAAAGATGAAGGCCACAAAGGAGGTGACAAGGATGCCCAAGCAGGAGAAAACGACTTGGACAATTGATTCTGGATTGCTCCATTCAAGGTACCGCAGGATGATCCTCTCACAGCCTGCAAGGGAAGAGAAAAGAGAAGCACAGGGATACATATCATGGTTTGACAGTACCAAAGGATATGCAGAAAACCACTCATAAAAGTTCATATTTATAGAGATGCAAGAATATAAATGAAAGAACAATCTCATGAAATAAACGTTTTGTTTCCTAAGTGAAGTTTGCAGAAACTGAGGTAAATCCAATGCACAGAGCCTACAGACCCCGAGTATACCCTGTTTTCACAAGGTCGACTATCTGATTCTAGTTTGAAAACCTGCTAAGTCTTAAAGTAGGTTTTCAGCTCAACTATAAATAAACTCCCTTTCAAGCCATGGAGGGCCAGGCTGGGCTACAGAGAGTAGCCAAAGGAGAGTGAAGCCATTGCAGCAGGACAAAGTAAATCACTGTGGTTTACAACAAGGATCCCTTCTCTTGCTACAGATCAAGGACACTGAATGTTAGGCAATGCTTTAATTTCTGCAAGAGAGATATGTTTTTGTATTTTTTGTATTAACTTTAAAATAACAACTTTTGTTGTTATGATTCTCTGATTGAGGCAGGAAATGAATGACATTGAATATTAATTTACATCAGTATTTCTGCCAGGAGATCATGTTTTACTGACGTTGTCAGGTAGACATGTCTTCAGGAAGACATTACCGCTTGACATGTTTTCTAGCATACAACTAGGCTGATTAGCAATTAGCATCATATTTATTGTGCACGCTGACAGCAGGCCATGGACCACAGTTCATGAATATTCTACAAATTGGTCAATCACAACTATGTAATTTCTGGGAATTAATAATTGCAAGTCTCCAGGCTATGAGATAAGCATCACGTGAGGCTGTGGATCGGCACTAGTAAATCAGGTGCCGCCCTGTACGTCTGTCTGTTAACTAGCCAATTACTACACTCTTGTCCCTCTGGCTTATGGGATGTACCAGTACTAGCCAAATGCAGACATGCGAATGCACCAGCACAAGTCAGTGCTGGTGCCACCATAACATACATTAATTGACAACATACCCCAAAATCCCCAAATCACGAGTCCATGCACATTCAACTCAGTCTGAGATGTCTTATGTCAGTCTCTAGCCCCTTTCACAGAATTTAGAGTGCTGACGTTTGCCAATACATGCACAAAACTAAAATAGCCTACCACAGCGCCATCTTTCAATCACAGACTTGTGAACGAGCATAGGCCTACTGGATTTGACAATTGCATGTTTTGGTTGATTTGATTCAGACATCCCTACTGTATTCAATCTTAAATATGTAATGTGTGTGTATGGGTTGAGAAAACTGCCTCATTTCTCTCTCTCCATCACATGCGGAGTGTCACACACACACACACACACACACACACACACACACACACACACACACACACACACACACACACACACACACACACACACACACACACACACACACACACACACACACACACACACACACACACACACACACACACACACACCTCAAATCAGCTTTGATTTACTAGTGATACAAACATAATTTGACTTAAGAACTCTCATTTTGCAGATTACACAGACCATTGAATGACAGAAATCTTTTCAACAATGACATGCAGGATTGTAATAATATTGGCGCTGGGAGGGTCACACACAGAAATGGCTATGTATTAGGCTATAACATTGGAACATCATGTTAAAGATTTGTCTCCATAGCCTGTCTACTCTGGTGCACAGTAATGATGTAATGGCATCATATCCCTCCCCCCCATTGGGCTTTTCATACTTGTGTACAACTCCAAAACATTGCCATCACATGCCTCAGACAGAGAGAAAGATGGAGAGCGGTAGGGCATGCCTTCTGGCAGAGATTTACACTCTACTGAGCACCTTTCCAGTTGAATATATGAATATGAGAGTAACAACTCTGTGTCCTGTACTGAGCATGCTCTCTTTTCAGTTCATATGAAAAGCTCTTAATATAAAAGATGAACCGATAGGGAAACAGGAAAATCCTATTAAGAAAGAAAGTGTCTTTGAACAATGCAGAAGGCCTTTGAAAGTGGGCCAGAGAAGCGCTAAGTGAAGTAGGGCTGCTGTCGGATAAGTGGCGAAGATGATGAATGCTTCTCAGGTGCCATGGGAAAGCTTTGAAAATAGGACAGCACAGGTTTGTGAAATAGCACTGCAAAAATCACGACAGCATAAAGTGTGTTGAGCAGTGGGTGGTGGAGGGCAAGGGAAGCTAAACTAAACTTTCTGCATTGCAATGAATGGCACTAATATACAGTAGCTTCTGTTATCTCTGAAAAAACTAACTTACTGAATTTGAAATGACAGCATGTTATCTTTGTTGTACTGATCGCCTGCCAGATCGCCTGCCAGATCGCCTGCGCCCAGTAGGCCCCTACGGGGCCTACAGGGCGGGGCTACTGAGATGCGTGCCCTAAGAAGCACCGCCCAGCACCGCCCAGCACCACCCAGCACCGCCCAGCACCGCCCAGCACCGCCGCGGTGCTTCTTTCGCTCTACATTAGAAGAGTTGGGAACGTTGGGGGTTGTCACATTCTAACACAGCCCAAATACCCAATCTCAGCACTGGCCTCAGTGGCGCACCTCGCTAATCATTAGACTCCCAATCCACTAGCATTGAGAGTCTGGGTTCGACTCTTGCTTGGGACAATACTTTTTCAAACAACCGCAGACTACTTTTTTTCGCCGATAAAGTATAGTTTTGGACCGGACCATGACGGAGGCGCGCCGACTCAGCAGACCTTGAGGCCGAGGAGTCGCGCCCGAGCGCCTCCAGGCGCGAGTGCCCGCGACGACCGGCCGATGGTCTGCTAGTCGACTAAGTGCCGTCCGAGTTATGTACCGATAGGCACAGAATCGTAAATGATGTTGTGGGGACTGCGTTTTCCCCAACTCGTTTCACTCAACTCGCCTGTCTCTCCCCGCACCCGCCCCCCGCTACTGAGACCGGGGGTAAAAGGGCAGGTTGCGTGGGACGGAGGGTTCACAAGATGGCCGCGCGGGTCAAGGGTCGCGCCTGACTGACCCAAAGACCCGCTGTGTTTACAATCTGTTGAGTACCGTGTCACGCCAGCCTCTGGAGGGCGACAGAGCGCTTCCTTCGGGGAAGGCGGCTCCGTCGCCTCCTCCAGCCAGGCCAAGGGGCCTAGACAAGATGGCGACGGACTTTGTAAACACCAAGGGAGCAGCGTGGAATGCTTCCGTACTCAGTCACGTGACCCCCACGCTTGCACGGGCCCGGTGGATTAGGTGTCGACGTCACCTGTTTCCATGGAAACGGATGTCAACGACTCTTCACTCCTGGTGAGTTAGCCGTGACTATTACTAGCTATGGTACCTGCTAGGTTAGCATAGCCTCCAGTCAGGCTGCTGTTGTTTCACTTAGTGGCTGACTAGCCTCACTAACATCGACACAGTTAAAGAGCAGTGTTGTTTTGGTGCAGTGCTTAGACAGTCCCCTAAAACAACACCGCGGTGGCCATAGCTCTCCTTCGTTCTTGGTTAGCCAAACAACTACAGGTAGCAGCTAAAGGCTAAAAGCGACCTGTAGCTAGGCTAGACTAGACCAGGCTAAGCTTACAAGCTAAGCTAGTTAGCCCTTTGTCTACACTACCACGATGGAGGCTCAGGTTCACTGGGTGCTTTGAGACAAACATAACGGGTTTTCATAAGAGTATCTTAAACTGTTTATGTTGTTTTACACTGTCTTTGTGCTTTATTTTGTTGCATTAAAAATGTCCTAAAATACACAAGCACATTACCCAGCCCCGGCCAGGAGGTCACGACGCTAGGGGTCCCAGGGGGTCCCTGGGCGTCGATGGCCTCCTCTATGAGCCCATAGAGTCAGGCTGCTGTTGTTTCACTTAGCGGCTGACTAGCCTCACTAACATCGACACAGTTAAAGAGCAGTGTTGTTTTGGTGCAGCGCTTAGCCAGTCCCCTAAAACAACGCTGCGGTGGCCATAGCTCTCCTTCGTTCTTGGTTAGCCAAACAGCTACAGGTAGCAGCTAAAGGCTAAAAGCGACCTGTAGCTAGGCTAGACTAGACCAGGCTAAGCTTACAAGCTAAGCTAGTTAGCCCTTTGTCTACACTACCACGATGGAGGCTCAGGTTCATTGGGTGCTTTGAGACACACATAAAGGGTTTTCATAAGAGTATGTTAAACTGTTTATGTTGTTTTACACTGTCTCTGTGCTTTATTTTGTTCCATTAAAAATGTCCTAAAATACACAAGCACATTATCCAGCCCCGGTCAGGAGGTCACGACGCTAGGGGTCCCAGGGGGTCCCTGGGCGTTGATGGCCTCCTCTATGAGCCCATTGTGCCTGACAGGCCCTGGGACATTGTGGCACTGGTGTGTTTTCCACATGCCTTGTGTTACTTCCTATGTCAGACAAGTGTGTCTCTCTCATGCGGAAGATAAAAGCAGCCATGACTCTGAGAGAGGAGGTTCTCTCTCTCTCTCTTGAGCAAGGGCGCTACCAGAGAAATATCTACGAATCAGAACCGACTGGGTTTCTGTTCAAAGCTTTTTCTGGTGAGAAAAAAAGGGGGGGGGGGAGGAACGGCCCTTTCTGAATCTGAAGGGCCTCAACAAGTATCCATTTCATTGTTGACGACCGTGAAGCTGTTGCGAACGGTACGTCAGGGGCACTGGTGGACGGGCATCGACCTCTAGGTTGCTTGCCTCCACGTTCCAGTCTGGCCTCCACACAGAGAATTCCTGCACTTCGGCTACAAAGGGGAGTGTACGAGTACACGGTTCTTCCCTTTGGTATGTCATTAAGCCTGCGAGTGCTCGTGCAGTGTACCAATGCGGCCATAGCTCCACTGCGGCGACAGGGGATCAGTCTGTCGACTTAACTTCGACGACTGGTTAATTGCCGCAGGCTCAGAGGAGGAGGTGGCACGGCACACGGCCGTGGCCCTCTCCCACCTGACGTCGCTATGTTCACAATCAACATCCAGAAGAGCGTTCTGGTTCCATCTCAGCGGACCGCCTTCTGGGGGATCTCGCTGGACTCGAACACGCTCAGAACGCGGCTGTCCAAGGGCAGGTTAGACAGCGTCTTAGCTTGTGTGAGGTCTTTTCGCGTGGGGCTCGGTTTCGGGGTTGTTATGTCTCAATCAGAACATACAACACCACGACCATGTGCTATGTCAACAAGCAGGAAGGCTTGGCCTCCCTGGTGTTGGACGGATTAGCGTGCGAGATGACGCTGTGATGCGACTCACGTCTCGCGTCCATTCAGGCGTTCCATGTGCCGAGCCTCCTGAACGAACTGCTTTATGCTTTCCCGCCAATGGAGCTGATCCTCCCCATGTGGGGGAGGGTCAGGCTCCGAGGGTTGTTGATGTTGCTGGTGGCCCCAGCATGGGACACGTAGAGGTCAGGAGATAACTCCTCTCCTTCACGACGTGTCTTGGGCCCTCCTTGTCGGCAGGGACTTGCTGCGGCAGGGAGGGGGGACGCCCTCAGGACCTAGACCTATGGGTCTGGCCCGTGAGAGGGTGAATTTGAGCTCGTGTGGCCTTCCCCCTGACGTGGTGGCTACCATCCAGGGCGCAAGGGCCGTGTCCACGAGGAATGCTTACGATGTCAGATGGTGGTTGGAACAGTCACCAGTGGTGGTGGCTTTCCAGGCCTCGGTGTGTAGCATTCTTACTTTCTGCAGAGAAGGCTAGATCGGGATTTATCCTTCTCAACAGTGAAGGTGTTTTGGGCGGCCATTTCGCTTGCCACGAAGGTTTCGATGGCAAGACGATGGGCCAGCACCCCTTGGTGCGCCGGTTTATGTGCGGCGCCAGGAGAGCCAGGCCGGGTAACAGGCCACTGTTCCCAGCCTGGGATCTGACGGTTGTGCTGGAGGCACTATGCCGTCCATCGTTCGAGCCTTTTGAGTCTGTGGATCTGAGGATCATTAGTCTCAAAACGGTCCTCTTGGTGGCCCTGTCTACGGCTAAACGGGTCAGTGACATGCATGCACTCTCGATGAGTCCGGAGTGCACGAAGTGTTTTAACAATGACAGGAGGGTTTTGCTTAAACCTAACCTGACGTTCGTTACCAGGACCGGGGTGGCCCCGGATCCGGGTGAGTTGGTAGCCTTCCATCCGCCTCCCTTCGTTTCGGTGGAGGATAGGCGGTTGCATTGTTTCTGTCCAGTGAGAGCTTTGAAGCTCTATTGTCAGAAGACAGCGGCCAATCGCTCATCGACGTAGCTCTTTGTCTCTTTTGGGCCTTGGGGTTCAGAGGAAGGCGGTCAATAAGGCAACGTTTTCTAGATGGATCCGAGATGCCATTAGGTTGGCTTATGTGAGTAGTGGTGCCCCGGTCCCGGAGGGTCTGAGGGCTCACTCTACTAGAGGCATGGCTACATCCTGGGCTCTCTACAGGGGAGCTTCGATCCAGGAGATCTGTGGAGCCGCAAATTGGTCGTCCCAATCGACTTTTGCGGTTTTCTACAGCCTGGACGTGGCGGCGTCATCCTTGGCGCGTGCGGTCCTAGGCGTAGCGGCTGCCTCCAGGCCAGTGGAGGGAAGGGAGTATGCTTGGGGCTTTTCTCCCTATCTCTCGACTTCCTCTTGGGTTTCCATGGGACCAGCTGGGCTGGCTCCCAGGAGATGGGGCCCTGTTTCCTCGTATTGAGTTATGAGGCAGGCTTGTGTCTGCCTGTTAGTAAATAGGCGGACTCTGGAGTCTGTCAGGGCCTAGCTTGATTATCTATCCCGCACCCCAGCCCGGTGGGTTGGGGGCGCCCATCGGGCCATAGGTCACGTCCGTGTGGGCGGGACCTAGGGGCTGAGGGGCGTGCGGGCCTGTCAGGGTTGTGTGGCTCATTACCTCAAGGGGGGTTTATGAATCCCATAGTGAGTAGTAAACGGAGAACCGTGGTAAAACTAGAGGTTACGAATGTAACCCCGGTTTTAGTAGGTTCGGAGTTTACTACTCACCAGACACCCCTTTCTGTGCGCATTTGGCATGCAGAGAGGAGAATGTTAAAGGTTTAATGACATTCACTTTTACACCACATTCAAAGTCTTTGTCCTGGTCCTTCAAAAGTGTACAAAAAGTTTTAAGTGAAAATTCCATTCCAGTGATCAATGGCAGGTGTTTTTCTCTCACATTTCTAAAGCCTTTTCAACTGCAATGAAAAAAGAAATCTTTGCCTGCGGGTGTCGCTGGTGAGGGATTTTGCCTGTCAATCATCGCCTCTGCTCCGCCCCCCCCAAAGGAAAGGATAGGGGAGGGGAGGGGCGAGGAGGAGAGTGGGCGGGATTATTCGACAGTGACCTCACTGTCGAAGGGCCAAGCTCAGATTACTTTTCAGCCTAATTATTCAGAAAACCCCAGACCACAGAAAATCCACTGAATGTTTTAAGTTCAGGTTTTTTGGGTGTAATTGAGGTCATAAAACCCCAAATAAAACATTGAAAATAAAAAAAGTTAAAATGAATGTCATGATACCTTTAAGAGGAAGAGCCTATGTCACGGGGAGCTTTTGTACTCCCGGGTCTTCCGGACTCGTGACATACCCTAAGCCAATCAGTAATTGACATCGGGAGCGTGTGTGTTGCTCTGTCCATCGCCTGGGGGCGCTGATATCCCATAGTGAGTAGTAAACTCCGAACCTACTAAAACCGGGGTTACATTCGTAACCTCTAGTTATGAGCTATACATTCTGTGCAGGTGAAGTGTCAGAGTTTTGAAGCGCTCGTTTTCAATAATGCAACGTCCTGCTGCCTCCTGCATTATGTGCAAATTAGAAACAGGTGGTACAAAGGACCATTGAGTTATTTCCACAACAAGCGCTTCCAAACTCCATGCTGCTCAATGTTTTGCCACTCAGTCTAGATGAGGGGGCATGTCCTGGTGGAAAAGTGATGCATGTGCATACTCACTATTGGACGCTGTTCATACTTTCATGTTATGCTAAACGGGCCAGTACCGCACACGTACTCCAAATCTATAGGAGTAGTAGCAAGAAGTGTGTTTGAAAGAAAACACAAAATGGCCAAAACATGAAGCGGCCCGTCTGGGCAGAGGTTACTTCCATCTGGCCCTGGTCAGTATGGTTGATCTTTTTGAGCGGTGCAACCGCTCCTATAAGAGGGTTTAGGACCCATCCGTGGTGAAAGTTTTTCTTTCCGTCGTGAAAATGTGTCTTTCGCTGTGACGCCATGCTGTGGAAAACACGCCCATAGGCTAAGCTCTGCAGGATGCGCTGTGATTGGCTAGCGAGACGCATGATGAAATTAATAATAATGTAAAAAATTTAAGCACGTCACTTCGCAGGACGTGCTGTGATTGGCTACCGAGATGCATGATGAAATTAATAACCCGTACAGTACTGTGCAGGTGTGTGTGTGTGTGTGTGTGTGTGTGTGTGTGTGTGTGTGTGTGTGTGTGTGTGTGTGTGTGTGTGTGTGTGTGTGTGTGTATATCTGTCTGTGTGTGTATCTGTCTGTGTGTGTATCTGTCTGTCTGTCTGTCTGTCTGTGTGTGTGTGTGTGTGTGTGTGTGTGTGTGTGTGTGTGTGTGTGTGTGTGTGTGTGTGTGTGTGTGTGTGTGTGTATTGTGTGTGTGTGTGTGTGTGTGTGTGTGTGTGTGTGTGTGTGTGTGTGTGTGTGTGTGTGTGTGTGTGTGTGTGTGTGTGTGTGTGTGTGTGTGTGTGTGCGCGCGCGTGCATGTGTGTGGGTGGTGGTGGTGGGGGGTGTCCATCTCCTTCCCACTCTGAGGGGGAGGGACGGAGAGAGACGGCTGTCATTAAACATCTCTGGAGGAACGCAGCAGTACGGCGATGAATAAACAGGCTTTAATAGGGGTGAAACACACCTTCTAGTTCCACGTCAGGCCACCAGCCAATGTCACAGGTCTTGCATGTGAACTCATCCTGGACAATCTCGTTGTCCTTGCAGGCTGTGCAGATCCAACAGCAGCTCACCTCCCCTTTCCTGATCACCTGAATCACAACCATAATAACACAATCTATAATTCTAGGCATTTAGCAGCATTTATCCAGAGCGACTTACAATAAGCACGGTAATCACATACTGTACTGTACACTTAATTGTCCTTTAGACTCCACTACATTTCTAGGAAGGGTTAAGGTACATTATGACTTAACAACTTAATGCCTATTCCAAATGTAGTAAAAATAACCAAAATTCAAGCTCACAACCCGTCGCAGTGTAACGCTTGTAGATCTGCTATTTTCGAAGATATCTTATTTCCTTTTTCTTTTCTTTTTTTTACAATTCGTTTGGAAATGTTCTAAATTTCAATTCAGCAATGCATTGACATTAAACAGAAAATGTACTTGAGTATATATTGTACTTTGTCCACCACTGCAGAACACTGACTCTACTGTACATGCCAAACTGCTATTTTTGGCTTATTTGGTGAGATTTGGTGTAGAAAGGAAAAAGGAATTCAAGTAGAGTTTTAACTCAAGTCCGTTTCTCTAAGAATGGAGGGTTTAAGTGATTAACTCTGAGAGTTAAGAATGGATAAATACAAAAAAAATAGGATTTTACTTTGTGGAAGCTTTGTTTTCTAAATGAAAAATGGATTAATGAGTGTAAGATAAACAAAAAGGAAGTAGAGGTACGATAGTATAGCCAGAACCTTCCATGCAGTCGGCTACATCACAAATGAGATTTGGCCAACAGACAATTTCTTTCTTAATGCATTAAAGGTAGGGTAAGTGATATTTTTGGGTTAAAACAAAAACGTATGAAATGAAAGTTTCCTGCACCTTGATCTCTCCTTTCTCGCAAGGCTCGCTGCAGACTGAGCGCACCATCTCGCTGCGGTTCATCTGAATCATGTCGTCGTCAATACTGAGCATGCCCTTGTGCCAGGAGCCCACATTGATGTAGTCATATACACCAGGCTCCACATGCTGAAGGTTCATAATCTCATACCTGATGGTGGAAAAAAAGGCCTTGGGTCAGAGCAAATGGCAGGTGAAACGTCTCACAGTGTGTACAAAGACTTTAAATGTTTAAAAAAAATAAGCATGAACAGTATCCAGCATCATCTAAAATGTCATCTAAAATGTATAGCTACACATTCTCGATGACGTGTATTATTGTGTTATTTTTTATGCTGTGTTGATGAATTGAAAACATACTGTAGGACCACAAACAAGTCCCCAGGACGTTTTGGGGTTATCCTTTTTAGCCTTAATGTCTGACTGTACCTCGTGCTGTTTACATTTCTGACTAATAAAGTATTCAATCATTCTAAATGAGTGTGTAATTAATCAATTATTGTTCAATTTTAAATCATTTTCACCAGCATTATGCCTCAACGGAGAAAGTTTGACATACCTGCCAGGCGAGTCCCCATTTTCATCAAACCCTATGTTCTCTCCAGACACGCCTTCAAAGGTGGTCTGAAGCAGGGAGTCCAGCAGCTGGCTGCCATCAATGGGGTCCATGGCTTCACACATGCCCGGGCCAGGACATACACGGGCGTGCAAATCATGCAGGCCGTGGGCCATGGCCAAGATGGCATTGATGACGAATCCCATCTTGCTATCTTGAACGTAGTTGTCCTCCAGACTTTCGTAGCCTGCCAATGCATGAGAACATGATAAAGATAATGGTCTGCTTTCCCTTTGACAAACCTGTGAAGGATCAAATTGCAGTATGTGCAGTATTTACTTCAATGCTGCAAGCATTAGCGTGTTACGTGTTGTGTAGCTACAATATCCCAGAATGACCGTGAAATAGAGGCCGTTAACGGCAGGTCTATCTTGTGTGTTGCATGTGGCGCAAAACTGTTGCAATATTACAAAGGAGTGATAGGGTGTTCAAAGTTTATTTTAAGTATACTTGGGATTTGGAAACAGGATACACACTTCTCTGCTTCGGCGGGAGAGGGAATCAAAGAGCTGGGATCATTTGAATATGGCTTCAAATGATCCTTGTTACCATGGCATGACAATCCATTTCTGTATTTATGATTCAGGATTCAATTAGTCTTGAAACACTAAACTACTGATGTTACACATATAATAAAGCAAGGAAATAAAGCAATTAACTAATTAATTCACACCTTTCACTGTTTATATTTACTTCTTCCCAGACAAACATGGTGGGTGACGGAGACCAGAATGTTTCATATTCGGAGATTATGATGTTCAAACACACCCTATCAGTTCAATGTAATGCAAGCTAAAAGCTGTACAAGCATCTACTATTCAGTAGCTTTGTAGTCAAATATACTGTACTGATTGTACAACTTTATGTTAGTCATAATAATCATTAAAATCCTCACTTTCAAATTATTTTGGTACAGCAATGGATGATGTGCACAGAGTTGACAACTCCCTTAATTGAAGAAAATAATACATTTTCTGACACTGTGAGCACGGCTGCATTTGTAACTTGGCACACAGCCTGCCAGAGCGTAGGATACTTTGGCACCAAACTGTACATTTTGTATACACAAAAACACTGCCAAAATAATCACTTTTACTATACAGTATGCAGAGGGCAAGCTTGCTCTTATAGCTTCTGTAGCCCACTATATTGTAAAAAGAAAAGAAAGTAAGAAAATAATGCACAAGGTTTCAAGATAATTGGTTTAGCTTTCCTGATTGTTAGCCACCACTCAAGACACTGAACTTTGCCACAGTCATTTAATTTGAATACCAATGCTGAAATACAGTAGTTTTACTCTACTTGCCCATAGCACTATTTGGTTTAGGTTACTATTTTGAACATGATAACAACTGACAGAATTTAAATCAATTGACACAGCCCATTTTAATGCTGCAATTTAAATCACATCTTCACTCTATTTGCCACCTGAACACCTACGTTCCCCTTTAATATATCATGCTCAAGTAGTCCAGTGGAAACAGGGCACATTTACTTTTAAATTGAGTGTCGGGTTAGATTCACAAATGTACCAAGCAATAACTTACAGGGAGGGGTAACTTACACAAGGAAAGCAGGTTTATTAACATCATCCATTGCTGACGTGCTTATTGCTCTAGCATGTTAAATCAAGTCATGGCAACTAAAAGGAATCTGAGACTAGTGATGCTAGGACATACTGTACAAACTAATCAGTTTGGAGGAGTAGCAGCAGGGGAAAGCATCAGACAAGGACCACCAGTGATGACCTAGTTCAACAGCTCCTTCAGATTGACCACCTCCTTGCCTCTCACTCCCTGACATTCATCAGTAATGATTTTCTGCATGCAAAAAGATGACCAGCTTCACTAAATCAGATTTGTCAACTGGCAAATTGACAGTTGACTTCTTTTTAATCCACACTCAAGGACCGATTTTGCATAATTCAAAGACGTAATTTCACATGAATAAAATTGCATTGTGCAGGGACACAATTGGTTGTGTATCTAAAAAAAGTGTGTTATTACACAGTGGCTATGCTGTGCCAGCATGCAACTTAAGCCAGACCAACCAGTGTTGGCAGCTCACTTAAATGTTATTGGGCTGTTTTAATACATCTATCTAAAAAACAAAAATAGGTGTGAGACCACAGTGCAGACCAAACCAATTGCTGTGCTCTCACTCCTGTGTATTAAAATCATAAAAACATCCCAATAGCTTCATATATTAGAGGTCAACTGAAGTTGGTGGTCTATTGACATTCAGAATGAGACATCCAATTGACCATATTCACGCGTCCGACATTTTGCTTACTTTATATATCCACCACCCAAGTATGAAGTAAAAGCAAAAATGGCCACAGTGTGAATATGGCCAATGAACTATTTAAATCAGATGTGAAGAAGTCAACCTCTATGTATATTGTCAAAGTGAGGAGCATTATGGGTCCAGAGCGATAGACTCACCATCTTGGAGTTCTACACCAAAACAACGAGAACAACACATAAACAATATGTGACAGAACAGCAAACAATAACTGTATCTCTCACGACAAACAATGAATTACTGTTGTAACTTTACTAAAAAACATAAAGTGGACTGCAAGAATGAGTGGAAGCTTGACGTTTTTGCAGAATAAGGAATGTAAGCTCTGTTTTTGTAAATACTGCAAATGAAATATGTTTAGAAATAATGTCTGGAAGGGAGATGTAATGGGAAAAAAATGGGAGAATTTAATTGAAATTCCAAAAATGATGTTGATTTACTTTTGTTGCATGCAGAATCTTATATTTACGTTTATCAATACACTTGCTGTATTTCTTTTGTATATATTTGTTTATTTGTGGTAATGTGGGACATTTAAATAAGCAATAGTAACAAATGATACATTTGGTTTGAAAACGTAAATATACTGTAGGCTAATAGCATAGTGTTTTAAAAAAACATGTGTAAAATTAATTCGTGAAAAAATGTCAAATATATTTTTTGAAACATGCTTGTTGAGCATTGTTTCAAGTTATCAAGAGCTTATGCTTATGTTTGCTTTCACCCTTTCTAAAGTGCTGAAGTGAAAAGCATTCAATTACCTAGTCCTAGATCATCCTCTGTTGAGTCGAACGTCACAAAAATGAACAATATGAAAAACAATATGTATTATTAAGTTGATTATATAGAGAATATTCCCTGTTGCAAAACGAATAATTAAATAAACTGTTACAGCCTTACTTTAGGCATTTTGACACGCTACAGAACACACTGACTGAGCAGCTACAATAGACAAAGTGATATTCAGATTGTCATACGGTTTAAAAACAGAAAATCCACAAGACAGGTTGGAGTGTCTTGTGGAGTGATGGAGTCCATCATCAGAGCAAGTCGTCTGAGTAACTGTTTATCTACCTGAGCAGTTCCTTGCATAATTCGTGTTCTCCAGTGGGTGTCCGAAGAGGCGGCATTGAAAACGGTACTGCCAGAACTCTGGGAACCAGGGGTTGCGGGTGTTGGTACTAAGCTTTAGTTTCAGGAAGTAGTCATCGAAGGAGGTGACCTCTTCTGACTGCAGTTTTACAGTGATGCCGCCCACGGCCTCTTCCTCATATCCCTCCACAACTTCATCTCTGTCTGCCCACCCATCACTGAATAAGAGAGGAGCACAGCAACCATGTTACAATAGCATTTTGACAAAAGAATGAATCATCTCCTGAATTTAATTGCTGTCGTTTCATCGAATTTCTGTAGATATTGTGTGCACAAAAAAAAATTGTTATTTTTAGATAGAAATTGCAAAAAACTGCCTCAAAACCTGTGTTTTGTGTTATTTCCTCTGTGTACCATTTCCTCTTCTTCTGTCTCTCCTGCACTGTGACGACTGATCATTTTAGGCATCACCTTTTCCAAATAGGGCTAGGAGTGAAACATTTAAATTTCTAAAATAATCGTCTTATAGGGCAAAGTTTATGTGTATATGACATGCTGGATACAGTTTCAGCTTTAAGTATTGTCATTGGGGACTGCAACCTCTCAGCAAGTATGCAAGTAATTTAGGTCGAAGTGGCTTATTGTTGGTATCAGCTGAGCAAGGAGGGCATCCATCCTCCTTAAGGCGCTAGACCAGGGAGATGGATTGCTTAGGTGGCGCGCTACACCTACCATCTGCAACCAGTACTTATTGCACGTTGCCATGTTACCCATACATGCATGCATCTATACACCTGTTCCCACTTTTCTCATCAGCCTGCAACTATACCTAGCCTACTCCCCCCACACTCTCACTTGTTTCCACTTTCCCTCATCATCCCTGCGGATACTTAACCACTTTAACCGTGGTGTCCCTGTTTTGGGCATGTATTTTTTAAGTTCAGATTTGGTAAAAATGGCATAAATAGCATATTTACAATCTTACGTGAGCTTGTAGACACTATTTGGCAAACAGCGGTTAATTGGACCATTCCCACCTTTCCCTTTGCAAACCTGTACCTGAACCTGTTTCTATATGCCTGAACTGCCTGTTTGAACCTTTGGCTGATCATTGGATTTGGGATTCTTGTCTGCTCCTTTTGGAATTGTTTGACTGTGTTGGGCTGCTTCTCTGGTTTTGACCCTTGCCTGTCTCATATCCTGTAAGCCTTTGTACCTCAGATGTGTGTATTAAATCACTGAACTGCACTAGATCTGCCTTAGTCGTCTACATTTGTGTCCTTCCCCTGTATTCCTGTTATCCTGCTAACACCAGCCGTGACAGTATGTCATTTCCGAATGCTGTGAACAATTTCAGAACAGATTTCTACATCATACAGTGTTGTATCACTATTACTGAGTGAGGAATGATGGAGGTAAACAAGGGATGGAAAGTATTGTTAAATGGAATCTGCATAATTGTGGCATATTGTTCAAAACATAATAAATTCCAGGAAAAACACACTTACCTCTATTAATACGTTTAAAGTGCAGTACTGTTGTGATCCAACAAGACAATACTTCATTACTGATCCTCCAACATTGTGGGGAAACAATGAATACTTTATTGCTGTAACTAAAGTGTCCCATGTCAGCTGCATTACTGTGTACATTTTGTTGAAGTAGCATTTTAACTACGAATGGACAAAGGCTGTCATCTATGACAGCAGAGATATCAACCTAGCCATCTGTTTCTCAGCATCATACTCTCCATTCCAGCACACTGTCTGCCAAGAACCGGCATCTCTGACGTCAACGCACTCAAATAAAAAGTAGTAGTACCAACCGCTCTATGCAAATCTTTGACAATATTGTGAAGCCCAATCAAAGTATATCATTTAGACTTTGATTATTCTTCATTACTTACTGTACTTGAAATCACAGTTTGCCTGGCCATGGTAACAGCCATTTGCCTTAAGAGCCGAGGATGGCTGGCTGGTGACCAGCACCTCAGGCATTCTGATTGGCCCATTGCACAGGCCTGCATGTGTTCCGTTACTGCATTGCTCTAAAAAAGCTTTTTTCTTTTTCAGTAGTCTCCTTGACCCAGAAAAAAACCCACAGCCGCACCAAATTCATGTCCTCCTTCTCCTTTATGGAGACTAAGCAGGCAATGTAAATCAACTAGAAGAAGTAAGACGGACGCTACACTTTATTCAAGAATTCGAGTATATGATTCTCATCAGGACCACTTTTATCCATGCCCTAGTTCTCATCAGCGTTTGTGAATAAAAATCACTCATTTGTTAATGCACCACCCTCTCTGTATAGCGTATTAACCAACAACCCTATTCCCATTTCATTAAGCTTGCTCTGACTACTCGTGACAGGATTGGAGGTGAGCTGAGATTCGGCAGAGCAAAACGTCTAGTATAAGTGCTGATGTGAGCTTTGATGCTTGCTAGTCCTCGATCTGCAGCTTACGCTGGAGGTGCTGTCCCATATTAGCTCAGCCTGCCTGTGATCTGACAGTGAGAGGGAGGGCTCACTGAGTGAATGCATTATTTATGACTGAGCCTGACTCAAACATCTTCTGCTTTCAGAAGAACTCTACTCCTGGGTACAAGGGTAGAGGGAAAACATGATCTCAGTTCTATCTGAATTCTACATAACCTATACTGGGTCTTTTTGAATATTGTAACAGGTGATTTAATGTAATGGCAGTATTACTCTGATTTAGTTATGATCTTAAGGCAAGAACATTAGCTCAAGTTACAACCAGGAGAGATAAAGATTTGTGACCTGTGTGACACTGTGTGCAGGACACTTGCAGGGACGTGGTGTTTGGGGTTGGTTGGCTGTGGTACCATACTGTGTGTCCCCAATGTAGAAGTGAAACTTAGGTCCATGCAAATCACAACTGTCACAACAGGAATAAAACATGGAGGTGGAAATGCACTTTTGCTGTCAGCTGGCATGGAAATGCACTTTCAGTGCTTTCTCATTTATAATTTCTTAATTACATTTTTGTCTTTTCAAATTTCCTGCACCTGAAACCTGTGAGGAAACCACCCCAATGTACAATAACAAAAAACATGACCATGAGGGGTATTATTTTCTTCACTGCTGAAAATCTTTTTGCAGATAGGCCTCTGTGTGTGTTTTTTATTAGCTCTGCTAGCTCTAAGGATGGCTATATTGATTGGTTGGTCAGTCTATCCACTACTTGAATCCCAAAGATGATCTTGAAAACTACTGGCTGTGGATTGCTACGGAATTTGCTGTGCACCTTCATGTTTGGATGACCCCTACTGATTTTGGCGACCTGTGCCAACCTTAGGTCAAAGTTTCCACTTGCACACAATACTCACAAAATGTAATGGACAGATTGTCTTGAAACTTGCTGAGCATATTAATGCTCACCAGAGGATGGTGACCCTGTGGTTTTTCCTTTAGCATGTCCACTTTGACCAGCAATTGACCAGATGTGGCCCAGGTTTTACAGGTTTCTTACTAAATTACACAAATTTAACTTGTAGCCCTAATTTGCTCAGGCAACTCTTTCCACAGTTTATGGGCCCTGATGGGAAAAGGAAAATAACATTTGGCCTTTGATCTAGACTTGAAAACAGTCAAGAGCATTTAGTCTGAGAATATAAGACTACGCTTTTGTATAAGGTGACGGCATTTTGCCTATTTAAACTTGGTTTAAAACATTTATTGCTTTAAAAGTCATCAGCTATAGGTGGGGTTGGCGAAAGGGCCTACTCTGTGTGGAGTTTGCATGTTCTCCCCGTGTCTCCCAGGGTAGTTAATACCCTCACAAAAACATGTAGTAATCCTGGTCACTATACCGCCTCCCCCATGACAGCCGGGGCACCTGATGGAGGGGAAAGGAACTGGTTGGAATAACGTGTTCCTTCCACGCGCTACGTCCTACCAGGGAAACTCTCCCCTGTCAGGTGACAAGAAGGTCAGTTGGCTCTGAAGGAAGCATGAGCTCGGCCCTGGCCTCCCCAGGCTGTGGGGGACTGGTGTAGCGCTGGTGTAGGGCTGGTGTAGCGCCCAGGATCACTTAGGAAATTGGCACCGGGTGAAAAAAATGGGTTACAAAAATCGCGGGATAAAATTTTAAAGATAAAAAAAAAAGTCATCAGCTAAATCTTAAGATTGATTCTGAAAAAGGAAGCCAGTGTAGGGTAAACGAGAAAGTGGAATAAAATTACATCTGAAACAAACCTGCCAATTAGGAGGAACTCCCCGGCAACACCGAGACGTCTCATAGCCATGAGTATACCTCGGACAGTCATGCCTTCACAGAAGCAAACGACCACTCTAGCTTTGGGCAGACGTTCACGCAGCTTCCTCAGCAGCCTGTCATAGTGCCTCTCCCCGGCATTGCTGTAAATCTTGTCAGAATGGGCAATGCACAGGCCTTCTTGAGCTGCAAGCTCTTTGAAGGCTTCCATTCCACTTTCTCCATAGTTACCTGTGGAGAAAAGATGTGGCAAGATAATTTAAAAGTGTATGACAAGTTTGAATCATAAGAAAAAGAAAATAAGTAGACAGGTTTTCATTGAACAGGCAATATTTTTTGTGTTCCACATACAAATCTGAGACTATCTAAGCATTGAGTTTTTAGTTTTTGTTCTATTCAGAGAAGATTTGCTGAGCATACATGCTCTTTTTGAACATGTACGTGTGTGCTGCTCATCAAGTCACATTCACACCTAGGACTTTCCCCGCATAACCAATTGGGGTTAAGTACCTTGCTTAAGGGGCACCACAATGGTACTGTAGATGTTGACGGATGAGGGGTTGCTGCATTCTTTTTCCCTGCCCAGATTTTTCTAGCTGGTCCAGATCACAAACCTACAACTAATTAGTGTTTCAAAGGCATTTTATTGCAGAGGACCATTTCTAATAATGTGCAAATGATTTAATTATTATAATCCAGAAGCTAACAGTTTAGGTCCTTGCACTTTTAAATGGGTGCAATTTGCATTACAAAATATCTTGTGTCAAAATGTTTCATTATCAACACATAAATGATATGAAAAATTACATTGATGTATATTGTTCCAAATCAGACATGCAGATATGATGAAAATGTCCTTTGTTTTAGAGTGCTGCAGAGTTCTGTGCTAGAAACTATGCAGCTTAAAGCCTAGAACAAAGTACCACTATTTGGTAATTGGTCCAGAATCTCTTTGTAAAGGGGGACGTTGTGGTAGTGGCTGATGCAAGCAACTAAACAAGATTACAGATTGTCCTGAGATGGCATCACCCAAATGATTATTTTTTGTAGTATTTTTCTTTATTTGCTGCTAACTTTGGTGGTATACTCTCTCTCGCACTCTCTCTCTCTCTCTCTCTCTCTCTCTCTCTCTCTCTCTCTCTCTCTCTCTCTCTCTCTCTCTCTCTCTCTCTATATATATATATATATATATATATATATATATATATATATATATATGTAGCCAATGTTCTGGATTTCATTCCTACATTACACACCACACTTTCTTTTTTTTTGCAATTATTGTCATTATAATATAATATAGGATCGACAATAATACAGAAATGCTGTATTGATGACATTTCAAAATAAAAAATGCTCTTGGCTTGTACTAACACCATATAAATTCAGTTTCACAGATCAGCCCAGAGCTGGCTATAGTCACATAGAGTATGAAAAAAACAACCTTTCACTTAGGTGCAGTAAGGCCCCTGCATTAGATAGGATCATAATTGAGCGATGGAATGCGCAACAAGTAATAATTATATTATTGCTACTTAATGAGACAATACTGCCTGTAGAATATTTATACATGTACTAAGTGATAATGCATTGGTTAAGAGCACTGGCACTACAGCACACATGTGCCAAGAGAAGGACCAGTGGCCAGAAGGCTTCCAGAAGCTTCCTGCCTGCCTCCTTCTTATGCTGTTTCAGTCTCAGCCCACTTACTGTTTGCACAAGAAGGAAAATGGCAAGGGGGAGTTCACTGCCCTTGTCTCCTTTAAAAATCACAGCAAGCATAACAACTGTCAGGAACAAAATGTGCCTTACCCTCAGTATGCACTGCTGACACATAGGTCCAGTTGTAACGTTTGACAATGTCTAAGATGGCTCTGGCTTGAAGAGTATCAGAGGGCACAACCCTAAGGAAGTACTGGAACAAGGTTTTGTCACTGAGATCAATACTGGTTGCAGAGTATGCGATCTGGGGGATGTTGAAAAGTTGCAGAAGGTTCTGGACCTGAATTGCGACTGAGCTCGAGCCAGGCCCAATGACCCCTGCAATGGGCTTCTTGGTGGGTGGTGGCTGAAAGGTAGGACCTCCTTCAAGGCACCTCAAGGATGAGCCTCCATCCTTCTCATCCCGTATGGAGATGAGTGAGTCTCTGATGAATTCGATACTTTGCTCTAAAGCCACAGAGGCATGCCAACAGGAGTCTCTGATCTCACAGCCCAGAGTGATGTTGGGTAACAAGTTTGGGTCTGAGTTGATGCGGTCTAATGTATGGAACATTGCCTCTACCCTTTGGATCCCATATTGTTCCCGGACCTCGCCACATTTCCTCTCGGCTACCCAATCCGCAGAGGGCTGGTGGTGGACGGAGAAGAGTGCACCGATGATAATATCCCCATCCATTCTGGCCACCAAACGCGAGGCGGCCCTTGGTGCCGGAGACCTCTCATATCTGTTAGTGGCCGATACAAAGGCCTCAAACAGTAAAACTGTTATTGTAGTCAGGTAGATCATATTCCACATTGTGTCACAGGTGATGATTGTAGAATCTTGTCCACTTGGTCATAATGGAGATCCATATATCCACTTCTTTATAAAAGAACCATCAACTCCGCCATTTCTCCCTCAATGATGTCCTCCTGCAAGATGAGGGATATTTAACTCATGTGTTTATCTATAATGTACAGCTTTGTTACCATTGAACCCCCCCCCCCTGAAATAAATACATAAATAAGTAAATAAATAAGTGAATAAATAAGTGAATAAATAAGTGAATAAATAAGTGAATAAATAAGTGAATAAATAAGTGAATAAATAAGTAAATCAATAATATAACACACAAAAGACAATGCCAATGTCTCATACCCCATGACATTATAAAACACACAAAAACATTAAAAACGCTGTTAAAGGATAAAGATAGAAATAGTAGGCTAGTAGGCCAACATCAAAAGACGTAAGATAAGACACTTAAAGCTTTGTCAGCGGGAGCAAACGTTATTTCTGTGTTGATACGTCGATGTGTATAGTTATTCGTTTCAGCACCATGGACAGCGTTGCCTTGTCTCTTAAGCCAGTGGTTCTCAACTTTTTCATATCAAGGACCTCCAAAATGATACAGTACTGTATGTATTTGGCTGCGGACCCCCATCTTAGAAATATTTTGTGCCAGGGATTTTTCTAAAATAGCAGATCTACAAGCTCATAGCAGGGCAGCCATGCTATGAGCTGCTATTTTAAGCTTGCATATCTGCTATTTTTGAATAGCCAAACTCCAAGTATAAAATATGGTTAAAGTGGTTAAAATGATTAACATATTTTGGTACCCCCCCCCCCCCCTACCCCAAGGCCCCCTGGGGGTCCCCAGACCCCACTTTGAGAATCAATGTCTTAAGCTACACTCATGCCTTGAAGTTGATCAATTTCAGTGCGAGACTAAACACGAACGATAGTATCCCAATTAATACGATTATAGACTGAATATATCGCTCATATTATTACCGTTTGACATATGAGTGTTGCTACTTAACGACAGCTTTTGATGTATAAACTGGAGCACTGTTTTAAAGACAGGAATGCAAATGCACTCCAATTAAAGGGTCGTCTCGTCTTAATTGATGTGGCCGACTGAATCTTAACAAAATATAGATATATTCAAAGATTTGCAAAGATGTGCAAAGATAGCAGATCTACAAGCTCATGGTGTATTTTTGAATAGCCAAAGTATAAAATAATGGTTAAAAGTGGTTAACATCTCATGTTTTTTTTTGTTTTTTTTTACAAAAATGCATCTAAATTGTTACCCATGCCAGCTAAACCACAAATCCCATAGAGATCTATATACGTACCTTCACCAGGCAGTGATCAGGACAGAGCATAGCTGTGAGTATCCCAGTCTCGTCTGAAGCACACAGACTGAAAACACTGGGCTTCTTCCCCTCCCAGACAGTGCTGATCATATGGTGCCCCCTTCCTTCTCCTCTTCATCACTGCGTTTTGAAAGCAGGTCACAGCGACTGCAGTGCTCCAAGGAAACTGGATTCACAAACGGCGACGGTCATTTCGAATTCTAATCCTATAAATAAACACAAACAAAGATTCGTCGTTATTTTAAGCACACCACAAGAGCGCAATTTTGACGTATAAATGTCGGCTATATATAGCTATTTCGGGGAGTTGTGAAAAGCAAAAAAAAAAAAAGAAGAAGAAAAAGCTGCCAAATGCAGGGAAGGGGTGGTATATATACTGGAAATTAAAACTCTATGGGGAACCATTAAAACTTCGAATCTCAAACATTAGTCATACTGGGAGTCTACAGCCCTGTTTCAAAAACAGTGGTTCGAGACCCATTTGTGGGTCACAGGTAAATTTTAGAGTAAATATCCCCTTTATTTTTTTTATTTACAATATTTTGTATTTAATTATTTTTAAAAAACAATAAAATAAATTCACCCCCAAAAATCTAAAATTTTCATGAATCATAAACTAATTCAGACATTTTTCAAAATAGTATACCAAAGATCGAAGAAGTTCCATAAATTCAAAAACAAATGTTTAAGAAGTAGTGAAAATAGCCGATATACAAGCTATTTTCACTAGTTTGGGTCACGGGGAGACATCAAATTTCTCTTTTTGGGTCTCGAGCAAAAAAGTTTGGGAACCACTGCTCCACATGATTTGATGAAGGTGCAAGTCAACGGTGGGGCGTCAATAGATTGAGATAGCTTTGCTGCCATCTAGTGCATCCCACCGGTACTGCACATCACCGGCTCTGACCTCACTTCCTGTGTTTAAAAATGGTGGACAGCAACATTGAACATTTGTATACATAACAGTAAACACATTAATGCTGCAATTAAGAATGAATTCCTGCGATCCCTAAGTAGAGGATCGTTCGATATTGTGATCGGAGCCGATGCGTCTGTGTGAGAGCGACTAAAAAGTAAACGTTTCTGCATTTTCTTCTTGTTAGTAAATTGAAGAGGGCTGGCATTACATATCAGAGCATCAGTCTGTTATAACATGTGTATTAATGTAATATAGTAGTGTACTTGTTTTGTTATAATATCAAATGTGCAGAGCGAGAGAAGATAATGTTACGTTTTGTTAAACAAACATTGATTGATTGATTGAATACTTTATTAACAGTTTGCAAATAAAGCACAGAGGTACAGTTCCATACAGTAAGGATGCTAAAAGGATTAAAACTCAAGAAAGCACTATGGCATGTTTCCATTGGGGTCCTGTCACTGTGTATTCTATTCATCGAATTTGCGGTCTGATTGACTTTGAAGTTTATTCTCACTTTTAACTGTTATTTTTGTATGAGTAAACTTGATAGCTATAGTATGAATGTTTTTCAATCCACCATCATCATCCGTCCACATTACAACCTCCACAGTCAGTACAACAGTGGCTTATTGATATTCAACCTGAGAAAAGGACAAATACTGTAGATTACTTTATTCATGAAATATATAACTAAGAATTGTGTGGTGGCTGTCAATTTTACATTTCTTTTCTTGTAGCATTTCATCATGAGTAGCCGGAGAAAGAGGGCTCCGCCGGTAAGGGTGGATGAAGAGGCCAAAAAGAGGATGAACTGGAACATGCTGGAGGACAGGAAGAGGGAAGAAATTGAGGGAGATGAACAGATTCCCACCTGCTCCCTTCTCCTTGCTGACCCTACTCCCGTCCACTCAACTGGCGAGGAGGACACAGAGGCGAGCTGTTCCATCCCTGCAACTTTTTCAGAACAAGGCGAGGAGCTCCCTAGCACATCACTGGATGCACCCTCCTTCTCAGCACTCCTGGCACTCTCCGTGGTGCCTGTTTCTAACTTGGATCACCTCTGGAAGGCACTGATAGGGGAGTTCAGCATCCGGCCTGCCTGGGTCCCCTCTGACTGTGAACAGAGGGCTTTCACCCTCCACCGGATGGGAGAACAGCTATGCCTCACGTTCACCAGCCAAGAGGAACAGAGCTCTGACGCAAAATCTGTAGATGAGACGTGCACAGCAGAGTGTAGCCTCAGTAGAATCCTGGTGGAGGACCTAGACTGGTTACAGAAGAGGAGGGTTGTACAGTTGTGCCACCAGGCAAAAGAAGACTCTGTCAAGGCATGTATGATAGAGAATATCATGTACAATGCTGCTTTTGACTTCTAACCATGATGTCATGCAAGGTATTTCCTTGACAATGGATGCTGGATTAAGTTTCCAATAGTTTGTATGTCTTTGTTTAGTTAGTTGACTACTGACTCTGGTTGTGACCAGTTTTACTAACAATGGGATGCTGTAGTGAACCCGGTCACATCGTTTCATTCTTTAAATTCTGATTTGCTACTTCATGTTGCAACTTGCAGGTGGGGATATACCTGCTGGAACCTGGACTCGGAAAACCAGAGTTCCTAAGTGAAGGAAACGCTCGGCTAAAGAAGGCAAACCAAGTGATGCAGAAGTTAATGGAGTATTTCTATGACTTCATTATTCCAGGTAAGTGACTCTTGACCAATTAACCCATTTAAATACAGTACTATGTTAACAACAGCATTAATTTCCACTTTTGCCTTTTGAGGCCCCCCTTAATGCTAATGTGATCTAGCGGAGCTCCTCAGTGTTCATACCTGTATGTTTATGTAGCAGGTTGATACTTAATATTTAAATAAACTTGCGTTGAATAAACACGAGATAAAAATAAAACCTGCATTCTTTTCTGCTGCATTGTTTCCCTGTAGAGGTAGTAGAGAGTGAGGAAGAGGAGTGTGACACCGATCTTGAGAGGCAGAATGTTGAGGAGCTCTACGATTACGTAAGACACCTGCGTCAGCGAGACTTTCAGGAGGTGACTTATGATGTCCAGCACAAGGCTCTGATACCAGTTCTCAGGCCCTATCAGAGCCAGGCTGTGAACTGGATGCTGAGGAGAGAAAAATACAAGAACACTTCCCCTAAAGGTGTGTTTCTCCTGATCTCACAGACAATATGAAAAATCTTAAGCCCTATATACTTTGTTGTATGACGAATTGTGAAAATAGCCAATCTATGAGCTTGTGGATCTTTTTGAAAAATGTTGGGAACCAGGGACATTGTAATTACTGTATGTGGTTGCACTATCCGGTCAGCTACTAACACACCCCGGAGATAATCACTTTACCTTTTCAGATACATTGTATGCAGATGGTAAAAAGTGTCAACAGCAGAGACCTATAAGCTGACTAAATGTGTAATGCACAATTATTGTAGCTGAATAACAAACATTTAATTTACAGAGCAGTCATTGCATTTCTTATGGCGTGAGTTGATCACCTTATGTGGAAAGAAGCTGTTCTACAACCCATTTACTGGCTGGTAAGACCTCTAGTGTATTTCACCTTGTTCAGATGTATTTTGTGACTGCATGTTTATCTTTATTTATTTTGTTTGTATCCACTGTATATTTCTTTTTTTCTCACTTCCAGATTCCATTAAACATTTTTTAATAATCATTTATTGTACATTGTCATAATAGTGGAAGTACTGTATATTTGTACTTACTGTGCTAATGCGTCTTTCAGCCTGATACGGGAGTATCCCCTAGCAGGTGTGGAGTGGCCTGGGGGGATCCTGGCTGATGAGATGGGACTCGGAAAGACGGTGGAAGTGCTGGCACTCATCCTGTTTAATACTCGCCAGGGCCTGGAGCAGGAGACCCTCACCTTACCTGAGGTGAGAACCTAAGAAATGTCAAGAAGTGGCCTTGAAATCTGGGTTGACAAATCAGTAGAGCTCTTTCTTCACTCAACAATTTAAGGCAAGGTGCCAGGTAGATAATTTGTTTGTTTTTATTGATCTCTCTCCCTCTCTTCCCCTTGCCCCCCTTCTTCTTCTTCCCTTACTCTTTTGGAAATAACAAAAACGATGGAGCTTGCACAAAAACTAATTTCACCCACTGTTTTACACCCGTAAACTTGTGATATGAGCATAAAGTTGATTCTGATTCTGATTCCTTGAGCAATCCAGGCTGCTTCAGTAGAATTAGTTAGTGGCCAACAGCAATAGACTGTTATGAGAAGCCAAGTGTGAATATGTGCAAATGTATGCTTGTTAAGCGGAAAAAGACCACTGAATCAGTAGAAATGTAAAAAAAACATTTACTCTTTTGATATTTGCTCAGAAACATTGATTTATTGATGAACTAATACATTTGTTTGCCTCTCATTGTTTCACAGGGACAATCTGTGAATTATTTTATACCCCCTCCATTGGAAAAAGATGAATTTATCCACTGCAGGTCAGAAGCTCAGCCTAAAGTGAAGATTTCTTATCCTAGTAAGTCACTTATTTTGGTCAAAATAGTTGTTTAGAACTAGCTTTTAAAGCACTGCCTGTTGTCTGCTAAACTTCCACATAACAGTTTTATAACTCTTTATTGTAGCTGTCCGTGTTATGCTGCTCACTGCAATAAAGGAGATGAGAACAGGCAAAGGAGCCTCTGTGAACGCCATCTTTACCTACATCCGAACCACTTACCACTATGACCTCCTAAAGAACCGCAACCACATCAGGAAGACCCTGGCAAAGCTGATAGATGAAGGTGTAGTGGATCGTGTTAAAGGTCGCGGTTTAGCAGGCTCATTCAAGCTAGGAAAGAACTACAAAGAAACGAAGAAGATGTTGGCAGGGGCAGCCAAGTCGGTAAGAATAGAAACCTTTTGATAGATGGATGTGTTTTGCTGTAAATGTTACTTTCTTGCTGCATCTAAAGGGAATTCTGTCATGTTTTGTTTTTGTGTCAGAACTCCAAAAACAAAGCAAGCTCGCCCAGGAGGACGTCACAGAGAAAAGTAAAGGAGAATATGGATGTGGTGTCACAGACTGCAGAAAACCCGCAGAGCTCCCCTGTCTCTGAACGCCCTGTAGATGAGGAAATCAGCAAGATGTGTGACCAGGACAAGACATTTGAAGAGAGAGCAGATCAAACAGATGACTGTTTGTGTCTGGACACATCCCAGGATGCTTCCCCTGTTTATACAACAGACCCTGCAGGTGAAGACGTCAAACAGACTTCAAAGGCATCGCAGGATATAACCGAATCAGAAACCGCTGATACAAAGACAACGGAGGACCTATCCGAGGAAAAGGGAGACGTTACGCTCTTGGACGCGGGAGAGGAGACGTCACCCCCCACCCGGTCATCCGTGGTCCCCTTCAACACCCCAGACTACCGCTTTGAGTGCATCTGTGGTGAGCTGGGCATTATCGACTGCAAGGCCCGCGTCCAGTGTATGAACTGTCAGTTATGGCAGCATGCCGACTGCGTCAACTACAAAGAGGAGAGCTTGGAAACCACTCCTTTTTACTGCCCCCATTGCCTGGTTGCCATGAAGCCTGTTTCCACGGGCGCCACTCTCATCATTTCTCCCAGCTCCATCTGCCACCAGTGGGTGGAGGAGATCAACAGACACATCAGCTCCTCCTCACTTCGAGTGCTAGTAAGTAGCTTGATTTGTAGATGTCAATAATTTAGTTTAGTTTTTGTGTTCATTAGTGATTATAAAGACCTATAGTTCCTCACTAGTCAGTTGTTTGTTCATTATTCATAAAGACTCCCGGGTGCTGCCCTCTGGAGTTCACATGCCCACTTACTGTACACGTTTGCCTTAACTTAATTTATTTTATTTTTATGCAAAGTATTTGTGCCCTTTGACTCTTTGCAAATTGACATATATTTGAAAGTTATGTCATAAATCCATTTACCTGACTTGTCTCAGGTTTACCAAGGTGTGAAGAAGCATGGTTTCATCCAGCCTCACATGCTGGCTGAGCAGGACGTGGTCATCACGACTTATGATGTGCTTCGCTCGGAGCTCAACTATGTCGACATCCCACACTGCAACAGTGAGGATGGACGCCGCTTCCGCAACCAGAAGCGCTACATGGCGGTGCCGAGCCCCCTGGTGGCCGTGGAGTGGTGGCGCATCTGTCTGGATGAAGCTCAGATGGTGGAATGCACCACTGCAAAGGTGAGATGGACAGACAGCTGCTGTTCCTGAAAAAGTCAAATTTACACTTTGTTGTAACACCATTATGCCTCAGCTTTTTTTTTTAAAGAAGGAAAAAATAATTTCCAGTTATTTTGGTGATACAAGTATAAATTTGCCATTATTAATGTGTTGCCTGCTGGTCCTGTAAAATTCTTAATTGTGTTTATCAATTTCCTGGTCTTAAAAAGTCTTAATTACAGTTAACATGTACAGTCGTGTTTAGGTCTACAATTCAGCCTCAGAGGTTTTAAAAACCCGTTGAGTCACAGATTTGAAATCCACCAACGTCATACAGAGGTGTATTTTTTTCAAAGTTTTGTTTCATGTTTATTTCCCTGGTGAAATTGGTCTTATATTTCATTGTAACTGCTATTAAAATGGTCTAAAATGAATAAATTTTAACTTGGCCAGAACATCCAGTCACCCTGACACATAGAGACACACGGGGACTACAAATTTCACGCCCACTTTTGAGACAGCGCCGCTACTCGAGGTCCGTTAGAACGATGAACTGCAGCTGCCAATGCATTCCCTATGAGAGGATATGAAAGTTAGCCTACTTTTAAAATGATCCTGCATTAACTGAAGACGATATTGATTTAAATAAAAATATGTTTCCAAATGTATGGAGTGTCTTTGTCAACATATCTTCTTGTTTTCTTAATAGTTGATGTGTTTCACATTTAATTTGCCACTTTAACGAGTTACCCATAATGCTAACACAGCAGAGGGTAGACAGCAGACAGGCATTTCAGTGACATCACTGTCTTTACGAGCGCCGAGCGCCGACCGACAGCGTACCCACTTTAGAGGCAGGAGAGGCGGTCGACTGCCCAACTAAGATCTCGCCTCCCCTAAAAAAAAAAATAACCAGAAAATGTGTCATTGCGTGCTTAATGTCCTCAAAGTCACGCATCCAACAAGCTTTGAACTGAGCAGATTGGACCTTCTGTTCCAGAGATAATGACCAAAACCTATTGAAAACGGCCACTTTCGCCAGTTTTCTGGGTATTGAAAACCTCAAGGGATGCGTCCGTGATGCGACCACTTAAAGTCTGGATCTCCGATGCTAGCGGTTTTGACATACTGATGGAGTATATTATAGTATATTGTGGGTAGTATATCGAGATGAAAGATATGGGACATTAAAAAGGACAAATTAAACAAATGGGACAGATTATTAGAACACAAAAAAAATCGCTACAGCCTCAGTAGTTAACCAGTGAAATGACGGTATTTTACAATGCCTCTCATAGAGATTGCATTGAGAGCTGCAGTTCATCGTTCTAACGGACCCCGAGTGTCAAAAGTGGGCGTGGATTTGTAGGCCTTCCGCTTCCGGCCGTGTGTCTCTATACAACTGATTTATACAATTCTGTCATTTTCTTTCTTTCAGTAAGTTTATGCTCTTTTTCTTGCCCCCCCCCCCCCCTCTAATCAGGCAGCAGAAATGGCTCTGCGCCTGGCATCTGTTAATCGATGGTGTGTCAGTGGTACTCCAGTCCAGAGAGGATTGGAAGGTGAGTAGTATATCTAAATGTAATCTCTAATGAGGCTTGACTTTATGCTTTATACGTGTTTGCATTGACATCAATGCAAACATAATCCCATAGACTCCAGTTTTGGACAAAAAACAAGTTCTCTTATGAAGCCTTTTATGAAGATGGATGACAATTATAGTTCTGAAATGTTCCCCCTGAACTATGAAGGAAAGGTCAGAAAATTTTGAAAAGGGACACTTTATTGGGTCTTAAGGAGCATTTCACCCCTGGAAGAAACTGCAATCACTCAATGGTAATAGTATTTGTAGTAGATAACAGTAGCGCAATTTAAAATTTGCAACCTATGGCCAGAAAATTTATGAAATCTGTGTGTTTGACTAGGGTTTGACTGGACTGCTGCATTACTACAATGACCATAATGCTTTGGTGCACTGCCCCTCCTAGTGTGGGGAGGGGAGGTTGCATGTGGGTGTGATCTCCAACAATAACATCCAAACAGCATGCCAGTGTTGCCATGTCTGCTTATTATAAGCGGCTTCTTTCTAAAATGTAGTTGATATTTGGGCTTGTTTCCAAATGTTTTGATTGTTGTTTAAACCAGTGGTTCTCAAACATGTTCATGTATTTTTCCACAGACCTCCATCTGAAATTATAATTTGTGGCAGGGAGCCCCTAACAAATATGTGTCAAAAATATTCCACATTTTGCACTTTTTCCCCCTCAAGATTATTTTGTAAATAGCAGATCTACAAGCTCACAATGGGTCGCGAAGCGTTGTGAGCTTGTAGATCGGCAATTTTCAAATATATAATATCCCATGTCTAGGTAAAGTGCTCTTGGCATAGTTATTTTTCTTTTGGGCTTGTTTTCATAGACCTGGCTGCTTATTTCTCTCACAATATCTGGCAACACTGGCTGTGCCTTGCACACGTTCATCTAGTTACATATATGTCCAAGGATTCGTTAGCGATGTCATATCACTGACAAATCCGTGGTATCTTTATGCAGTTCTACTTCCGTGTCGCATAGTATGACATCACTGTCTTATCCTTTGTATTATGATCCTAGCCTTTCGCAACGGTGTTTGTTTACCAGCGCTGCCACTCCACGCTGTATTTTTTTTTCCAAGCTTGCGTTTATGAAACACTACACAGGATTATTATTTCATGTCAACATTCAAGTACAACTATCAGAAGATAAATCAGGTAAAGTAATGCCTCACTCTGCAAGGGGGGTTGCCCGCTGGCCGCAGCTAATGGGAGTGGCCGAGTGGGGAAAGAAGGTTGAACGAAGTGTTAGGGACACCCCATTCTTTGGAGCTGGTCTGACTGAGACGCGCCGAGACATGTAGTGCGGAAAGGAATGAGACCTAACTCTCGTGACGTAAATAACGTCACGATGTACTCGAAGATTACTAGATATCTAAAAACACGGATTATACACAAAAAAAAAAACAGGATCTTGTTTCTTGAGTCCTAAACTTCATTAAAATGGGTTAAAATAAGTTTTCGGTGAAGTGTCCCTTTAAAGTTTTTTTTTTTTTTTTTACATTCCTTTGTATCATTTATTTGTTGTATCATATTTGATACAAGGGGTATTACAAATTACATTTCAAGTCGGTTTTAAAGGTATCATGACATTCATTTTCACTTTTTTTATTTTCAATGTTTTATTTGGGGTTTTATGACCTCAATTACACCCAAAAAACCTGAACTTATAACATTCAGTGGATTTTCTGTGGTCTGGGGTTTTCTGAATAATTAGGCTGAAAAGTAATCTGAGCTTGGCCCTTCGACAGTGAGGTCACTGTCGAATAATCCCGCCCACTCTCCTCCTCGCCCCTCCCCTCCCCTATACTTTCCTTTGGGGGGGGCGGAGCAGAGGCGATGATTGACAGGCAAAATCCCTCACCAGCGACACCCGCAGGCAAAGATTTCTTTTTTCATTGCAGTTGAAAAGGCTTTAGAAATGTGAGAGAAAAACACCTGCCATTGATCACTGGAATGGAATTTTCACTTAAAACTTTTTGTACACTTTTGAAGGACCAGGACAAAGACTTTGAATGTTGTATAAAAGTGAATGTCATTAAACCTTTAACAACTTTAACATTTCTTTTAGACCTGTAGTATCAAATATGATACAAAAACTTTGACATCGTAAAGGACTATAGACCTGTAGTATCAAATATGATACAAACACTTTTGACATCATAAAAAACAAACTCAAATGCTAAATTTTGAGAGCTCATAAGTGCATTCAAGTTATCCAACACTTATTTCAAAATATTAGTAAAGATATACTAGGAAAACGTACCGGAACTGCTTAAAAAATAATTGTTTGTTAGTAGTGCATCAACCTCTCCTGTTTAGTTGATGGCAGCCATTTTGGGTCAGACCACCTGAGGCTCTGTAACTACCTGCAGTGCAAATGGTATGGTCCAGGGGGAAGTGGGGATGTGTCAGATATGATACAACAGGTTCTTTGTCCAAGTATTGATTACACTGATTTATTAAAAAATAATTAGTTGTGTGTATCATATATGATACGTTTGGCGTTATAGGGCTAAACTGATTTTGTTTTGCTTTACGTAGACCTTTATGGCCTTGTGTTGTTCCTGGGGGTTGATCCATACTGGGTGAAACACTGGTGGGACCAGCTGCTGTACCGTCCTTATCGCCGTGGAGACACAGAGCCTCTGTACAACCTGGTTGGTCAGTTGCTTTGGCGATCGGCAAAAAAAGATGTCATTGATCAGGTAGGTTGTAAAAATACATTGCGCAATTTAATGTGCCATTATTATATTGTACAAATCTTTGATGGATACTGGTTAGCTAATGTGACAGAAGAAAATACATCTGTATTGTGTCCATCTAAAGTGTCCTGATGTTGCGTGGTTATTTGCTAACACATATATTTGCTGTAAAAAACAACATAACTTTTTTTTGTATGTTACACCATTCTCGTTTCACGTTTTCTGTTTTCTGAATTGAGCTACACAGCGGCCATTTTGCTTTCCTCATACATACAACGTAAGAGCAAAATGTGCCGCCGTGTCAATATGTTCATTAGAGTTGTGCATTTGCTTCTTTTTTTTCTAGAGGTGTGGGAGATGTTTGTTAAAGATTTTATCTCTCCTGGTCAAGTTTGTAATTTTTGTAAATCTTTTCTCTTAGCATTTTATCACTCCTCAGTTCTTTCTTGCATTCCATCTTTGTGCAAATACACTCAACTAAATCAAACCTTCCTTACTCTATGTTGCTGTTCTTTCCCAGATCCAGATCCCCCCTCAGACAGAGGAGGTGCACTGGCTGCACTTCTCCCCTGTGGAGGGCCACTTCTACCACCGCCAGCATGAGGTCTGCTCTCAGGATGCACTGGTCAAGCTCAGGAAGATCTCTGACTGGAGCTTGAAGCTGGGCAGCCTGGACCGACGTACCGTCAGCACCATCCTGTACCCGCTCCTGAGACTCCGCCAGGCCTGCTGCCACCCACAGGCCGTCAGGGGGGAGTTCCTACCTCTGCAGAAAAGGTAGATGCTGTAAACAGCCGAGCGACTGTCCTATATACCAGTGGTTCTCAAAGTGGGGTCCAGGGACCCTTAAGGTTACTTGGGTGGTTTCCAAATGGACCCTTACAAGTCTGTTACCCTCAGAGTTATGGGGTTTGTTGAAATTCAATAGTTTGAGAACCATTGCTAATTTGCTACAGTATAAACATTACTGTAGGTGAAACTCGTCAAGTTGTCCATCCTGCTAAAATCAGGAGATAAAATCTGCTCACTTCATGTAAGTCATTCTGAACATTTATATAAATTAAACTAAAGCAAATTCAATTCAATATTTTCTTTTTTTTATGTTTATGTTGGATCACAGCTGTGTCGGATAATTAACAATTATACCTAGTCTGAATAGAGTATCACAGTATTATCAACAATAATAGATCACAAAAGCCTGTGGCAAATAACCCCCCTTATGGCAAAAAGGGGGGTAAAATCTTACTCACTCTCCTTTTCCCTTGTAATTTGAGCTGGATGGGTTGCTAAGTGGGTTTTGTCTGTGTCCTTTACCCCCTCAGCACCATGACGATGGAAGAACTCCTGAAGTCCTTGCAGAAGAAATGTCGAGTAGAGTGCGAAGAAGCCCACAGACAATTAGTGTGCGCTCTCAATGGCCTGGCCGGAATCCACATTATCAGAGGTACGAAACCCCCCTTGCTTTCTCTAAATAGTGTACCGCCCCACTTGGTGTTTCCCATGGGAAATGGGAAACACAGAATGCATGATCTCATCAACGTATCGTACCCCCCCACCTGCTTTTAGCGCCCTTTTCACTCTGTTTACATGTTTTGTTGCTGAGTGGTACTGGGCTGTTTGTATAGAGGAGATCTCAATAGGTTTATATGTGTAAAGTCATTGAATGTTGCTAATGATGTTTATTGACCTTTGACACCTGCAGATGAGTTTGCAGAGGCGGTGGAGATGTACAGAGAAGTGCTCCGCTCATCAGAGGAACACAAAGGCAGGCTGAAAACGGATTCCTTGCAGGTATCCCCGTTATGTGTTTTCTTTTCCTTTCCTTTTTTTTAATCTCTGATAATCATTTGAGTTTCATTCTGTCATTAGTTTTTTATGTATTTTATTTAGAGTAGCCAATTCTTTTTAACCCCCTTTTTAGGTCGTTAGTCCCGAGTTGGTGTTGGCCAGACCGCACTCTCGCATCACATAGCAGTCGTTAGTGCTAATGAATTCCTCCCCACACACATTTCTGTGTTGTCACCGCTGTTGTATCCTACTGACTCACCCGTTAGTGAGGAGCCCCCACCGGGAGGACGTAGGGCCTTCGTCCTACTCCTCCCGCCCAACACTCCCTGTGTATGTGCAATGACCAGTATCGCCCTCCCCGCCAGGCTTCCCTCCGCCAACATGGGCCAATTGTGTTCGCATAGATGCCAGACAAAGCCGGATGCACCACGGTGGATTAGAACCCACAACCTCCGTGGAGGTGGGCAGGGACTTTACCACTGCATTTGGAAAAAAATAACATTTTATAAGACAATGGCGTGAAATGAAAAGGATATTGGGTGGTTTGCAAGACAACATTTATTTTGTACAGATTGAAGTATGCTTTTTTGTTTGTTGTTGTTTTTTTTTACCATATAATATATACGTAAATATCTTACAAACCTGTTTTAAGTACATATCATATGAACTTGTAAGTTATGTAAATTAATCTGCACAGTAAAATCGAGTGTTAATATAACAAATGGACCCGTGCCTTACTGGTCCATTCGGTTCCATTTGTACACTCTTCAGAGTTGAATGACCACTGAGGATTTTACTGTGTGTTTGACCTGACATGGTTCTGTCATTGCTGTCTTTGTTAAACAGAGGCTACATGCCACCCACAATTGCTGTGAACTGCTGAATGCAAAGCACCCTGGGATACCTCCTACTCTGAGAGATGACCGGCTGAGTGAGGAGGTGATGTCTTTGATCAGTCAAAGCCTATATTATTTGTCGGTCATTTTATCCAATGACATAACATACCACATCTTACTTTTTAGCACAAGTGCATACATTTTAAACACAGATGGCCTAATTTGTTTGTGTGTATGTGTGAATATGTTTCACATTTTGTGAAGGGTCCTAGATCTCAGTCAGATCTACTGTCCTGCTGTCCCTCCATATTTGACGTCATCATCATGACGTCAGGGATCCACAGGGAAGCCACACCATTATTAGACCTCATCTATTTTGTGTTGATAACTAGTTATTTTCAGTGCGCGATGTGGTTAGAAGAGCGTATAAATGAGGCTTTATGCTTGAGCCATTGATCGAAAACCTGGGAATGACCCTTTAGTACCACTCATCCTTACAGTATATCACTATGTTTTACTACATTTATATTGGGGCATATATTCATATACCGTATATATATATATATATATATATATATATATATATATATATATATATATATATATATATATATATATATGTTTTATTATTACCCATTTTCTCCCCAATTTAGTCGTTATGCCAATTGAATATATGTTCATATATTTGTATACATCATTACTACATATGAATGCCCTCTGTGATCGAATCGCCCATCACTGTATTTTGCAGGCAGAGCAGCTACGGCAGCACTACATGACCAAATACAACTCTGAGGTGGCTGATGCTTACCAGGGTCTCCAACCTGTGCTGCAGAACATCAAAGAGCTCAAACGCAAAGTAATAGAATGCCTTTATATCACTCTTTCGTACAGTTTGTATCTGCAGTGGCATGCTATTTGCTCTTTAGCCAATCATTATATTTGATTGCGAACGCGGAAGGAGGCGCGGCGAAGCCGACCAAGTGGAGCTTACTATGTAACCATGCTCGGGTTGTGAGTGTGTGTGTGTGTGTGTGTGTCTGTGTCTGCCGCGCTCTCATTGGCCCCCATGTGACTCGAAACTCCATGCTGAAATGCCAGCAGCTGCACTGCCTGTATGCAGCCGCCAGAGTGCGCCAGAGTGCACTACTACAGTGTGGTTGAAATATAGAAGCCACAGTCAATCTGCGTTCGCTTCCAGCGTTCGCGCGTCTTACTTGTACAGTATGGTTTATACTGTTGAGGAGTGATGAATAAAATAATCAAGCTGTTATTGATGTGTTTCTTCCCAAAGCACTCTATAGGAATTTAATTGTTACCTGAAATGTTTGAAAAATCGATGGTTCCATCAGCAGCAGTGTGACTTTATGAATGAATTACGTAAATACAATATTTTTTACTGTCACATGAGCAGTAGTTTCGTTATAATAGTAAACAGTATAGTATATTCTATATTAGTATAGTAATAGAATTTATAAGTCGCTCTGGGTACGAGTATTGGCTGAATGTCTAAAATATACATGCATAAAACAATTTTAGTCTTTTAAAATGATCCCATTTCATCTGCCAGGTAAATCTGCGCTCTCCCTGGTGGTTGGACGTCATAGAGAAAGCCATCCGGTCCTCCATAGATGACGATCTGGTTTCCCGCATCCATAACGAACTGACATCAAGCTACAAACAGCAAGCCCACAAGCTCTCCATGGCTGACAAGTAATTAACCACTTGAACACCAGTATCCATATTCTGGGGGGAACGTTAGCCAAAAATAGTGACGCGTTGTGTGCTTGTAGAACGGCTACACCAAAGGGATTTGGTGTTGAAAGAGAAAGGTCTAGCGGGTTTAATTGGTTATACGTCTGTTGTATAAGATGAGATTAGAATTTGACATCATCTTCTCTCACAGCTATGACAACATCCTGTACAGAAACTCTGCCAATTAAAATACAAAAGTGACATACTGTATGAAAGATAAGAAACTATAAAGTAGTGGTTATGTACTGTATGCAAGCCTGACTGAAAATTAACATGAAACTATAAAGTAGTGGTTATGTACTGTATGCAAGCCTGACTGAAAATTAACATTTAATTTTAGTTATTCTTTAATGGGAATTGAGCTAAAAGCTCAACCCCACCCTTCTATGAAATGCTCTCCATGAGCTTGGGTTTTTTCTTAATCTGTTTTGATTAAAAGACAATATACCGGTATATACATATAGATTGAGATACAACGAATTACATAAAAGCAAATAAGCGATAACTAATTCTCCTCTAAAAACATGATTTTAAATTGAACATGAACAGTAGTACCAAACAAGGTAATTTTGTGAGGTGCCATTATCCTTGTTCTCGGACACACCACTTATGTCGTATATTATCAGTGATAAGGTCGCAGGCCTGCCTTGGAAGAGAGTCTTGAGTCAGAGTTGAAGATACTTTGTAAGTCTTTATTTGCAAGACAGCGATTACAGCAAGGTGTCTGTCCTTGGATCGAATGACACAGAGCACACAAAATCACATCAATCAATACAATTTATACCTTTCAGTCAAGAGATCATCCCTAACTTTCCAACTCCTCCTCTGGTTCTTATTTGACCAGTCACATTCAACCAAGCTGGAGGCTGGACAACCCAAAACTCAGCACTCCCAGTCAGTGGTTGAACCAATTTGCATTTACAGAGAATAGCCATAACAGGGATAAACATGTATTCTACTTTAAACCATATTTCCACATGACACTTTGTAAACCATCTTACTCAACATGTTAACTTTTGAATGAATCCAAGAACCTGTATACGTTAGTGATTGTAGACTTTGGTTCGATGAACTTGAAGACATTAAATTGTCGCTTTGTGTGTGAGCAGTAGTCAGACTGGCAACTTCTCAAGAAAGGAACTAGGATAATTGATATGATAATGAACTCAGAGATAACAATGATCTGGCCAAAAGGGTTATTTCAACCCCCTATTTTTTACTGTTCTACTGTAAACACTCAACTTTGAATAACAGGTGAAGAAGGCCCAGGGTGCCCTTCCAAACAATGGATCAAAAGGTTTCTAAGGTGGCAAAGAATGAAAGGCCAACAGATCTACAGAAACATATGGGAGAATAGCATTTGAATGTCTTCGCAAAACAAACTTGGTAACTTTATACTAAAACCAGTGATCCAAAACACAATACTTAATAGGGGAGATATGGTTCAAATATTCCACAGTAGTACATCAAAAACTGCCAAAATTAGTCACTGAACCATTTAAACTCTTAGGGAATAAAAAACTGAGTGTAGCAATAATCTCTGTACAATAGTGTAAGTAAACAGCAGGGATGGGATTGAAGCAACACAAAAGACGGGGAGGAAAAGCAATTCTCCAGTGGAAATTATTACCACATTATCTGCAGCATCAGACATTAGTCCTGCAAGCTCTGTGGTCCAAATAAAGCAGCAGCCTGTTAGGCCAGGTAAACTGTGGCAATATGCTGTTGGAGAACTGATAAAACCAGGGATGTGCTTTCTGTCCAAGTGTAATGCTCTGGTGTCTAAAAACTGTCGCACACCTCTGAGACTTTGCTGCTGAGCTAGTTTACCATTGCATCCTCTGGCTGGGTCGTAGTCCTGTCGGTACTCATCTCTTACTCGTCCACCAGACTTGCCACGGCTATACTGCCGTCCCTCAATAAATCCAGCATCCCAGTCTGTTCGATTGATGCGGTCATCCAGCCTTGTGCCGTTAATAAACCGCATGGAATGTTCTGCATTTGCACACATGTAGTATTCAACGAATCAGAGCCTTCTTCTTGACCTTATCCAGGCCAATGACGATTCTACAGCTCCACTTCTGGCAAATAGCTTATAAACCTGTTCCTCAGTGGTAGGACAAGTTCCCTACATACAGTGTTACTCTGCTTCTCAGCTTCTCTCTTCATACCGGTTACCCTTAAAATGCTGGTCTCTGTATTGGCTTATATCAACACACAGTACAAGTCACTATGCAGGGCATTTCTTTAACAGACATTGTTAAAGGTATCATGACATTCATTTTCACTTTTTTTATTTTCAATGTTTTATTTGGGGTTTTATGACCTCAATTACACCCAAAAAACCTGAACTTAGAACATTCAGTGGATTTTCTGTGGTCTGGGGTTTTCTGAATAACTAGGCTGAAAAGTAATCTGAGCTTGGCCCTTCGACAGTGAGGTCACAGTCGATTAATCCCGCCCACTCTCCTCCTCGCCCCTCCCCTCCCCTATCCTTTCCTTTGGGGGGGGCGGAGCAGAGGCGATGATTGACAGGCAAAATCCCTCACCAGCGACACCCGCAGGCAAAGATTTATTTTTTCATTGCAGTTGAAAAGGCTTTAGAAATGTGAGAGAAAAACACCTGCCATGGATCACTGGAATTGAATTTTCACTTAAAACTTTTTGTACACTTTTGAAGGACCAGGACAAAGACTTTGAATGTGGTGTAAAAGTGAATGTCATTAAACCTTTAATACATTGCTGTTTTTGTGTTATTTTCTGTGTTATCTGTGTCCCTTGGTAGCGCCTTTGTTTTATTCTATTGTTGCACTCATGTAGAACTTTGAGATTGTTTTACAATGAAAAGCTTATTATAGGTGAAATCATTATAATAAGTCCAAACAAAGATGGCCAATAGTTTGGGGTTGTCTGATCTTTTTTGTACACTATAGGTTCCGCGATGGGCGCGGTCTGCAGTTTTTACTCACCACTCAAATGGGGGATCTGATGAAGTCCCAGAAGACTGTGCAGGATGCAGTGAAAAAGCTTGAAGGACCTTCTTCAAAACAAGTCATTGAGGAGGCCACCATTTGTCACCTGAGGCCTGTGCGTCTGCCACTCAACAAGTATGACAGACATATTTTGGAACTCAATGTGCTCCTTGTTTAGTTAGTACTATTTTGCGTAAAGATTTAGTCATTAACTTTGAGCTCAAATTGCAAATACAAATCTTTTTTGCTGGTGTAATTTAGATCTGATGCTTTGTTCCTGCCAATTTCATAGTTAATGTTTCAACTTGACTCACACTGTTTGTTCTCGCTCTTTTTTTTTTACACATTTTAGTTGTGTTTTCTGCAAAGCAGATGAGCTTTTCACAGACTACGAATCCAAGCTGTTTTCTCACACGTAAGTTGAGAAATACCACCAGGTCCATCTGAATCACAAAAACATTCACCATAGATATCTTAGTGAATATCTTTCTCTCCCATTGGTTCTGGTTTCAAAATGTCTTTGCAAATGTGTTATAAGTCACCTTATTTCACGTTGGCTCTTTGCACATTTTGTAACTAACCTGCTGTTGCATTGCTCAGCAACTATTTCTCATTATTGCTATTCCTACTTGAATTCTATCTTTATATAGTATACAGTAGATGTATATGGTCTTGTGCTGCTTGTGAGTGTTGCAATTCATGCTACTGTGACATCACAATAAATACCCCAGGGATAAATAAAGAACTCTGTATCTCTGTCTCTCTTCCAGGGTTAAAGGTCAAACAGCCATCTTTGAGGAGATGATTGAGGACGAGGAGGGGCTGGTGGATGACCGTCTCCCAACCACCAGCCGTGGTCTGTGGGCGGCCAGCGAGACTGAGCGGACCCTGAAGGCCATCTTGTCTTTTGCTAAAGCTAAACGCATGGACCACGACCTGGTGGAGGAGGGCAACACTTTCTTGGAGCTGTTTGAGAACTGGAAGAAAGAGTACAAGGTATCATAAGCACTTAACAAATGATTATTCTTAGTCCGTATTGTTCAGCCTTTTTTCTTTATATAAATGGTACAGTGAGACAGGAAAGCAGGAGCAGAGAGCAGAGAGGAGGGATGACAATTAGTGCAGGTTTCCAGCAAGAATTGAACTTGGGATATAGGAGCTATGTGGTCGATGCTGGTTAGCTACCAGTGCTTCCATTTGGTTATTTTATGATAGAACAGTGGAGAGATGATATGTGGTTACACTGTCAGCACACATGCCAATGAAATGCCAATGACACACTCTTCATGCACACCCACTCCAGTGAGCCCATAAACAGTAAAAGAAAAAATCCAACAAATCGGAAATCAGGGATTACAACAAATCCTTGTAACCCCCCCCACACACACACACACACACTCACACACATTAATTGATTAAAATGAATTTGATCAGTGAAATCAATAAGGGATTGCAGCTTTATCATGTTTCTTTGGCTAGTCTATCACATTGAAAGATCAGATATTAGTGCACTCAGTGCAAATATATTGTATGGTCCTGGAAATGGATTGTTTCCAGCTTAGAAGGAACTCTTGTGTCCCTCCTCAGGTGCTACATGAATACTGGATGGTGCTACGGAACCACGTGTCGGCTATAGATGAGCTGGGAATGGCTACAGAGCGGCTACGTGTCCGCCTACCTGATGAGCCCAAACCCAAAGTGCTGCATATCATAGAGCCTCATGAGGTGAGCAAGATATTTGAAATGTTATGTTGACTATTCTATCGATATACATGCTCTATATATTATATTTATATGTCTTAAGTTGACATATTTAGTTTCCCATGTTGAATAGCTTCTTTTGGATAAAATGTCTCCCATGTCTAAACCACGAACCAGGGGTTTATGGTCCAAACGTACATCATGGGACAGTTCTGAATGCTTTGAAAATGTGGCAATAGTAAAGCTCTAGCCAGATGAATGGTAGTGGTGGTGGGTGACAAACTGTGAATCACTGCCTAATTAAGTGCTAATGCCAAACCACTTGAGAACCAGTAGTCTGGACTTAAGTATGTTAATCGAGGAATTACAGGGTTACACTGACCTCTTATTTAGAACAGGCATTGTCCATTTCTTGCACATTGTTTACACATCACACATCTTATTCCATTGTATTTGTGTCCTCTTTTCTTTGATGGTTCTACTTTCAGGTTGAGCAGAACAGAGTGAAGCTCTTAAACGACCAGGCAGTGGCAAAGTCTCAACTCCAGAAGAAGCTTGGCCAGTTTCTTTATCTCACAAATCTTGAGAAGGTAACGTCAGTTAATTTTAAGGCCGCTACACAGCCTTCAAATCTAGATCCCCATATACAGTATGGGCATGTCAGCACTCAAACAACTGGACAAAACAACAGTGTGGCAGACAACGGTACAAAGTCTAAATATACCGTTTTTAACAATCCTTTTGTCCGAGTAATCGTACCCGTTGTTAGAGTACCCAGTGCGGTACCCGTTAGGTTAGATACTACAATCAATAGGTTATTCATAAATGGGCACCAGTCTACTCTGAAACAATGCAAGTCTGGAACAACGCAAGTTGGGAATGCATGTCCTACCCGTTTATGCAATACCCCGTTGTTTTTGTTCTACTACTTGTTGTAGTATACACTATACTAAATACTGTATACTAATCTTAGCAGTGGCATTGCAGTGTGTTAGTTTTAACAAACATTGTGGAAAACCAAGCAAACTGCCAAGCTACTGTTCACTTCTTGGCCCAAGTAATCATTATTAATCAAGGCAATTGCTTTGTTCTTTGTATTGTTTTTTTTTATTATTATATTTTTAGAGCCCAGAAAGTCACGCTCTACTTTTAAAACAGAAGCTAACAGAAGTCCTTATCATTGGATTCGACCTAATGTAAATAAACATGTCATGCCTGCCACTAAGAAATGACTTTAAAAAATCTGACCATTTCAATAATTGCTCAAATGTTATTTCATTAATTCATTCATTAATGAATCCATTTATGATGATGATGATGATGATTATTATTATTATTATTATTATTCACCACATAGGGGAAGACGAATGCTTTGTGATTACTGCACTACCTCCTTCCTCTTATGACCAATCCCATAATATCCAACATTTGTTGTCTGTACAGAATATGTTCTTGTTGTTAATCATTAAACTTTAATGTGTGATATGACTTTGTTAAAAAATAGCACAACAAAATCACTATCTCAATGCCTCAAACATACATAATGAAGGTCATAACACCAAAATGTTGAACATCTTTTGAATAGTTTTAATTGCAATTAAGAGCTTGCCTACAGCAATTTTTTTCACACTGAAAATACACGTAAATTATCTTGTTTTAGTCCCAGGACAAAGCCACTGGAGGACAGAACCCAGAACCGTGTCCCATCTGTGCTCGCCCTCTGGGACAAGGGGTGAGTAAGCACTATTTACGTACATGAAGAGCTTGACTGACACATTTAAAAAAGTGATTATTTGACTTGATGCAAATTTTAAGATCAACTCATTTGAATGTATTTTGTAAAATAGTTAACAGATTATTGACCTACTCTTTTCTAAGTTACTCAAACATTTATAATTATTTAATGAAATGAACTGCAAATATTATACCGTTCTGCAAATTCAATGCTACTTTATTTGTTGATGGATGCGTAAAATCACCAACAGGACATCCCGGTTTACCCACCCTTTAATTCATCTTTACATCATCATTTATAGTGATGAGTAATGTTTATTTAAAAAGAACAGAACTCCTACCAGTCAGTCAGGAACAAAAGTGACAGGCAATTGAAGGATGGAGGGAGTAGACGTCATTCCTCTCTGTAAAACTGACTTGGGCAGTCAAGTGGGAACTGAGTGTACTTTGAGAACTGAACTAAAAAATGTGCTCCTCGGAGCACAGGTCTCCTCCGCCAGGTCAGGTAGGTTACTGTGGCCTCCTGGTGGCGCTATAATAAGCCAATGTGAAAAGGGACGCCATTTCTTCTTAGGCCTTGCACGGCAATCGGACACTGCATTCATGATTTGAGGCATTTTGTTCCATAAATGTGTTTTGCTAAATTAGACCTGCTGGTGGCGCTATAACAGGCCAATGTGGAAAGGGTGGCATTTCTTCCTCGGCGTAGTGGGAATGTGTGTGCAATATTTCACCGAAATCGCACGTTCATGATTTGAGGCATTTTGTTTAAACAGACCTATCCAGCAAACTTTGGAAGCCAATGTTAGCCAATTAGGATGGAATATGAAATATCTGACACTTCCATCTTGATCACATGAATAGAGATACTGTAGTGAAGGTTTATGGGCTATGTAGTCAACAATATGGGATGTCATTTACGACACGGGAGGCATAAAAGTCCTTTTAGGTTTTTACTTATGGAATGCACAGGCACGGTTTACAGGTTGCTCAGGGTGTGGTTCTACATGAGAAATAATAAAATAAAACATACAGACAATCAATATCAATGCAGTATTTGGCAAACTTAAACAAACAGTACAAATGTGTCATCAATAATACAACATAAGTAAACTGTGTGGGATATACTTCAAATAAACATAATAAACTATGAATCTCTACTCACACGTGGTCAGAGACGCACACTCTCTGAAGACCTGAGCTGTACTGAGCTCACAAACAAATTAAACTACACCTGTGCTGACACCTATCAGTCAATTAAACACACCTGGTGCTAGTTGGTGTTTGACTCATGAGGAGGTCACTCTGACCTCTGAATTACTGGTTGAGCCTTTTTGCGAACGCGGAAGTTGGCCTCCGACCAAGTGGAGCTTACTATGTAACCGTGCTTGGGTTGTGTGTGTCTCTGTCCGTGTGTCTGTGTTCACGCTCTCATTGGCTCGCGCCCCCATGTGACTCGAAACTCCGTGCTGAAATGCCAGCAGCTGCACTGCCTGTCTACAGCCGCCAGAGTGCGCCAGAGTGCACTACTACAGTGTGGTTGAAATATAGCAGCCACAGTCAATCTGCGTTCGCTTCCAGCGTTCGCGCGTCTTACTTGTGTACAGATACTGTGTACTGATTCGTGTGATTTTTGGACAGAATCTGAAGGAGTAATAGCAAAAAAATTGTTTTACAAAAGTCAGCCTCCTGGTAGCGCTCTAAAAGGCAGATGTGAAAAATGCATGGCAAAGGTTTTTCCTTGGCCTCTAGGGAGAGTACGTGCAAAGTTTCACGCAGATCGGTGCAGTTATAGGTAAAAACACGAATCAGCCCGTTATAGCGCCACCATGAGGCTGATTTGAACATTTTCAAGTGGCATTTCTTCCTCAGCCTAGTGGGAATGTGCCCGGACAATTTCACTGAAATCGCATGCTGCGTTCATGATTTGAGGCATTTTATTCAAAACAAACCTATCCTGCAAACTTTGGAAGCCAATCTAGCCAATCAGGATGGAATATGGAAAATCGGACTGATCCGTGTTGATCACATCACTATAGAGATACTGTGTACCGATTTGCATGATGTTTGGATAAAATCTGTAGGAGTAATGTAAAAAAAATGTAGATGTGAATGGAGGAGGTGGTCAATAGGTGATTAAGCCAATCACTAACAACAGTGGCCATTGTTTTCACCAGAGGGAAGATGAACAACTTACAATAAAGACAATTTATCCAACGACCCAGACAAATGGAACAGCAAGAGACAGTATACATCAAACAGAACACTTCTTCTGAAGAATAGACCCTTTAAAGGTCAATTTTTACACTCTGAGAAAGTGTTAGCCGCTTAAGCCCTATATACTTAGCAGACTGCACAACAAATAGCTAAAATAGCTGTTCTATTTTTGCTAGTTTGTTGAATTTAAAGTCAACTTTTGAAATATTTTTTTCTATCAATGACATGCCCAAAATAGGGACGCCAGGTTGAAATAGTTTAAAAGAACACTGAGGATTTGACTGTGTAGTGGTGGTTAACAGTCATCATTCTGCCTCTCTTTCTCCAGTGGGCTGTGTTGACGTGCGGCCACTGCTTCTGTAATGAGTGCATCGCCATCATCGTGGAGCAATACAGCGTGGGCTCGAGGCGTCGTGCCATCAAGTGTGCCATCTGTCGGCAGACCACGTCACACGCTGAGATCTCGTATGTGTTCACCGCTCAGTCCTCCAGCCAGGACCAAGACATCCCGGTCAAGGTCAGTCAAGAACGGCACTTTTTTATTATGCTCTTGATCTTGATTGTCAGCTAAGCTTGTAAGTAATGGATAGATGCACAGATATATAGAGAATAAATCATATAGAAAAATATGTTTAATAGCATGAATAATTGTTACATGATTTATAACCGTTATAAAGTATTACAATTAACAAGTAGTGTTGGTATAAAAGGGCAACTTTGACAATTATACAATATGTAAAATAATGCATTTCACATAACGCTAGCGGCGATTTCCAGTGCCTTTGAGAGTGAGATCGCCACACATACTGTACATGTTCAGTTCACAATGGGAAATGTTATGTCAGATACTCAATGTCCTTCTCACGATAGAATGATAGGCTTAAAGTTAAAAAATAAGCTTTAAGTCCTGACATTGAAATGTTATCCAATCTGATCTTGTCTTCCTAGTGGAAAGGTACTTTTCTATCTTCTCTTATCTTTCTATCTTTTCTGTGATAAATCATGCTTATTTTCTGTGATAAATCATGCTTAAAAAGTAGTAGTGTCTTTCCCTGGGGAAAAAAACAACTAAAAAACAGTTGTGAATGTGATGCTAGACAACAAGATTGCTTTATGTATTGTTTTTTTTGTTGTTTTTTTTTACATAAATTTAACTACTCACTACTACAACAGTTGTCATGCCATTGTCAAACAAATGTATACTCTGTCGCACAGTGGTGTTGCTGGCTGAAAATGGCTAATATCACGATTACTCAAATCGTGATGCATTGTGTTGTTGTTAGCTTGAAAATTAGTTTTATTCTGCGAAAGGAACAGCTGTGCAACAAAGTATAACTTATGTATGACAGTGTTGTGTGCTGCAAATAGCTGATATATAAGCTCACAATGCGTCGCATCGCGGCGCATTGTGAGCTTGTAGATCAGCTATTTGCAGCACACAACACCGGCACACAACAAATTATAACTCAAGCTTTAGGATATAAACTCCCTTGCTTGTATCTACTGTATCAGGGAAGCCACTCTACCAAAGTGGAAGCAGTTGTGAGAACTCTGAAGAAGATTCAAGTAACTGACCCCGGCGCCAAGTGCCTCGTCTTCTCCACGGTAACAGTAAAGCCTACTTAAATCTGTTATGGAAGAGATCTTGACGATGACAGGTCCATATCATTTAAATTATTTGTTGACTGTGTTGTTTTGTTTCTGCAGTGGCAGAGTGTCTTAGACATTATCGCTAAGGCTTTGTTTGACAACAACTTGGAATTCTCACAGATTAACGGGATTCATAAATTCCAGGTTTGTATTTGCTCTCAGATTTCAACTTTTAACACTTTAGAGAGATGGAAAAGACAACTTACGCTCATAATTAACAAAATATACAATAATATATAGTATTAATGTAGTTAACTGTCAAAAGTGCCTACAAATAAAATGCTGAAAGACAATAATGAAGATATGAACATATGAAGCAAATCTCAATGTGCTACAGAGTAAAAATATTTTCAAAAAAACTATATAAAACTCAAGGGGGGGGGGTTCTGACTGTCCTTCCCAAGAAAGACTTTGGTGTGGACAGTCTTATCAGTGTGAATCTAATTTGTGATATTTATTTATGGATAAATGGGATCTACATAGTCAATTGACTAAATAAACATATCCATCACATACCCCACCACTATTTAGTACATTAGTGCAGCTGTCAGATATTCCTCTCACCTCTCCTCTCCTTGATAAGGCAGCAGCATTATTCTGCAGTATTTGAACTGATGCATCATTAATCTCAATATCCACAGGAGAATCTGAGCTCATTCAAATACGAGGAGAAGATCAACATTCTGCTCCTTCCACTTCATACGGGTTCCAATGGGCTCAACATCATTGAGGCCACTCACGTGTTACTGGTGGAGCCAATCCTCAACCCAGCCCACGAGCTCCAGGCCATAGGCCGGGTGCACCGCATCGGCCAGACCAAGTGAGAACCAGGAACGACATTATTGTCTCCGCCAGGCCAAAAGGCATGGCGAGAGAGTATGTTTTACCCTCTGTCCGTCCGTGTGTGTGTCCGTCTGTCCTGTCCGTGTGTTAGCAGCTAATCTCTGGCACCGTTGGCCCGGTCGCTGCGAAACTGTGCACACACACTCCCTGGATGCCAATTCAGAACCTCTGAAATTTTTCACATGGGCCTGTTATAGCGCCACCTGGAGGCCAATTTGTGCAAAACCCATTTTTTTACATTACTCCTACAGATTTTATCCAAACGTCATGCAAATCTGTACACAGTATCTCTATAGTCATGTGATCAACACGGATCTGTCCGATTTCCCATATTCCATCCTCATTGCCTAAGGTTGGCTTCCAAAATTTGCAGGATTGGTCCGTTTTGAACAAAATGCCTCAAATCATGAACGAAGCTTGCGATTTCCGTGAAATTTCACAAACACTTTCCCACTAGGCCAAGGAAGAAATGCCACCCTTTTTCACATTGGCCTGTTATAGCGCCACCAGCAGGTGGCGCCTCAAATCATGAATTCCAGTGTCCGATTGCCGTGAACGACCTAAAAATAAATGGCACCCTTTTCACATTGGCCTATTATAGCGCCACCAGGAGGCCACAATAACGTACCTGACCTGGCGGAGACCTGTGCTCCGAGGAGCACTTTTTCTAGTTTGAACTCATTCACTGCCAGAGTAAATAAATCCCAGACTGCCAGCGATTTTTTCGTTTATCTTACCTTTTCAACTAGTCACAGAATATTTATCTCCAGTATGATCGATCCCCCGATCGTTGCTAACCACCGAAGGGTTTCTATGAGCTTCCGCGAAAAAAAGAAAATTTTCAACACTTAATGTGAACACATTTGGCGGTGATCACGGGCAGAAAGTCAGCACAAGATTGTGTCCTTGTTATTGCACTGTCAACTGCTACTGGTTGGTCAGGGCGCCTGATCAACAGGAAGGGGATCTTGGACAGGGTGTCCTCGAGGGAACTGGGGACGATAGCGTGAACCTCCTTGTGCGTCACGCTGTCCTGGTGAATCTCCTCACTGTCAGGTGAAAAGAAGCGGCTGGTGAGTCCATGTGTATCGGGTGGGGCATGTGGTTGTGTACACCCTCCCTAAACTAACAGAGGCAGCGTTGACAGGAACCACGGTACACAGCAGGAATTGGCAACGAGTAAATTGGGAGAAAATAGAACGATAAGAAAAAGTTGTTTGTTTAGGTGGCAAGGCACTTTCTCTTGGCAGGTTTCCCTAACCCACTTTATCAATGCAAGGGGGGCATTTAAACCATTGATAGTGGCGTGCATTAGCCTTTTGAAACATGGTAACTAGCCCAGTGCTCTAATTCCCATTTTCTCCACTGCCCTAGACCAACCTTTGTTCACAGATTCCTCATCAAATCCACTATTGAAGAGAGAATGCAGGCAATGCTAAAGACGGCAGAGAAAAGGTAAGATCCACATCAAAGCTAAAATTGTATCTAGTATAGTATCTCTAAAAAGTTAGTTTAAATGCAATAACAGAGGCGAATTAGCTAAAGAAATATATTTAAGATATTGCATGGCATTTGAGCATTTGTATATGTTCTTCCCCGCCAGCCACAGCACCACCGCTATGAAACACTCGGAGGCTGCCGTCCTGACCGTGGCTGACCTCGCCGACCTGTTCACAGAAGACAGCGAGCCTCTGGAGTGAATCCATCCACTGTACTCCACATAAGCAAACAAAGACAGCTCACCTGACAGACAGATAGTGACGATAATACATGTTCCGTATCCCTTTGCACATTCCACTTTTATATACAGTACATGCATTCCAAATTTAAACGATGCACTTCCAAAAGAAGGATTTTGAGCAAACCAGTGTCCACATATTGCAGTTAGTTATCTCTCGAATGTCTTTTAGAATAATAAAACCTCTTTGCAGTAGCCCATGGATATATTTGCTGAAAATGTGTTAGTGTCTAGCTCAATAAGAACTTCAACTCTGAATACATGTTTTTGTGGTTGCTTTTACTCAATTGCACTGAATTACTGTTTGTCTTGATCTAATGAATTATGTCAGAAAAATACAACATAATATGATGGAGGAAAACACACCAAATGCTTGGATCACAGAATAAAAGTCTGCCCATGGCAGAGTTTACAAATGTGTTTCGACCTGCTTCTTTTGTTTGACCTTTCTCCCGATTGCAGCCATTATGGTTTATTTCCCTGTTGTAAACAGGGAAGCAGGAAGGAAACCATTGACCTTCTCTAACAAGTTAGAGAAGATTACATCTTAGGACTGTGTTCCTCCAGTCGATCCCTTTTATGCCAGTTGTCTGGTGAGACAATACAGCACAACCCTGTCTTAACAATTCAGCTTGTATTATTTGCAAGACAAGACAAATACGAGGTTCTGTTTCTTTCAAAATCATCTTGTAAAATAATCTCATAAATGGAAAACTGTGGAGGCAAAAGATTTGTCATTCAAATCATTGTCATCTGTGATATTACTCATGGTTTATTTGGGAATCAATATCCACAGGCTGATAGTAGCTGTACATACATTATACACTTTCATTTTTTTCCATGGTGTTTACAGATGTTTCGTAATAATGAATTCAAAAGTGTTTAATCTTGATGTGTTTTATTGTCTCTTCCACCCCCCATACACACGTGCACACACACACACACACACACACACACACACACACAAACGTGGCGTTTGGCAGTGTCAGTGAACTGCCCTTGACTCATAATGGCCTTCCGTCTGACTGACTGGGATTCCCGCACTAGTAAAGATTTTGCCGTGCCCTTTAAAATAACACAGACAAAAGATGTAGACAACAAAAGGGAACCATCCCCAGTTGTTCCTCTTTGCATGGTTACCAGACTTCTTGTTGCTCCCCATAGTAAGAAAAAGTTGTAAGATGTTTACTAAAGGGGGCATCACCGCAATAGGGGAGTTGGATGCGTGTTACCTTGGACTCCCCCCGGATCCCCCTATTCATGTGCGGAATCTCATTGTTGGTCAGGGACATCATTCAGACTGGTGTTTTAAGGCTGGAGGGAGGCTCCCCAGTCCATTCGAACAGTTTTTCGAGGGCTGGAGTAAGAGGAGAGGGGGTGTACTACGTCTTGCGGTGGTGACAGCTAGCTGTGGGCGAAGAAGTCCCAGAAGATTCACACATTCAGGGGGGAAAGGGACAAAACGGGTGTAGAGCGAGTTAAGTGTTCGCGCTGTAGAGACGCCAAATAGAGACTCCTTGGAAGATGCCACCTGTGAGTTTGGTGTTTGTGTGGTGCCTGCTCACCGTGAGGATGGGCGCGTCTGCTGTCTATCTGGAGCCTGAGGAGCAGGGTAAGCTATTCACCTGAGGTTGGGAAACTGCTTGTGCTGCACATCTGTCAAGGGGTCAGATATGTCCTTGTGTTGGCCCTGAGGTATGTTTCATAAAGAATGGATGGATTGAACTTACACGTGTCATGGTGCACAGTTGTGTCCGTGAGGAAGTTATGAAAACCTGCAGCAAAAACATTTATAATTATATGCCACATATACAGTGAAATTCAGACTGTTAATTTTCATCTTTTTTTGTACTTTCATTATTATTCATTATTTAGCGTTTGTGTGACTGTCAATGGTACTGATGCTGTATGAATCGACCTAATGTAATCAAAACTGCCCATCTGATACAAACCAGGCTAACTAACAATCTTTTTATATGAGATAAACCGAATATTGTGCCTACTGTAAGTGAGGTATAAACTGTTTCTCTATAAACCTCTTTCTCCTTTCTTCTAGAGCTCAATGACACTGTTATTTGTACTAACGATCATATGGAGGTCGTAATTCCTAGTAGCTTTTTCCTCAACAAAGTGCCTCCAGTTCATGTAAGCGAGTGAGCACCAATACAACTCTATTCAACAATGTTGACCAAGTACTTTGCATAATCATGTCTGTCATATCTAGGCTAATCGTGTTTATCTTAAGTGCAAATATGTGTTTATTGTTTGTTTCTTTACCTAGGTTTGGGACTTGCATTTAAATGATCCAGAGTGCCGTGGTGTTGAGAGCGGAGATGATTACATTTTCAGCATTAAGACAAACCTCTCCGACTGTGGAACTATCATGGTATGTCTTCAACACTTTACCTAGACGTTTCTTTGTGTATTTCTTTGAAGATTGAAGATTTAAGCCATACTTCGGAGCATGAATTAGGCATTGCACGCTATAGACTAATACTAATCAAACTGTGCAGGTGCTCTTGTCACATTTGACAAAAGGAAAATGTGCCAGCATTACGTTCATAATATGAAGGAAATTTACAGTTGATACCCCCATTATTCCATTATTGACAAAATAAAATAGCCATCATAATAAATTATCTAATTTATGATGTCCACGGTTGTCATGGGAACTGGCCACCGTCTGGACCTTTGTAGTGGTAGAAAAGGAGCTAATTGGGTGAGGTAATTGCTCTTTACATAGCACTAAAAATAACCGTAGACCAGAAAATATACTTTTCCCCCCTTTTATGTCGCAAGTGCAGACTGTGGGCCCCTGTGTCCAGATTGCTACTTTGGAATTAGCTCATACCAGGCATAATAAGGTGGACAGAGAAAGGCACAAACTCTGAGAGAAAGGAAGGCAAAAGGGAGGGGGGAAGTGGCATATGTTTATACAGAGAAGGGTAGCGTTGTTCCTTTTCCCCATAAGACCAGAATGTCATTCAGAGCAACAAGTGGTAGCTGAAAGGGCCCTGCAGATCTACATTTTCAGGATTTATATGGAAATGATGACCGTGTGTTTAGATTGGTGAATGGAGGGGCCATAATTCTCTGGCCAACCTTGCTGTCTTGCCTTATTATTTCCCTCCAAACACTCACACAGAATGGCTGCACACTGCACCGAGGACAATTCTAACATTGGCAAGGTATAAATCCGCACTTCAGGACACGAGTGCCATTGAAGGCCTCGCTGAGAAAGCATATAGGGGGCATGTTCTTGTTAAGCAAGTAAAAGGTTAACATAGCTTTGAAGTGGTAGGACTCCGCCCCCGCCTTCTCCATAGCCCCCACACACACACACACACACACACACACACACACACACACACACACACACACACACACACACACACACACACACACACACACACACACACACACACACCTCTGTAGTTTTATAAGACTTTTTGCATAGCGGTTGAAGAAAGTAAGCCTGCTTTGTATTAGATGCTGTTGTTAAAAGAGAGGAATGCCATAGCTGCCAATCCCCTTTTCACCTTGAACTTGAGCTTTTAAACCCAGTCTCGGAAAAATAAATTACTGATAACTGTGGTTTACAGGTCATCCATTTCCTAATAAATGTGACATTGTTCTTTGGTCATGTCCCCTCTGATGTTTTTGCATCCGTGAAACATCAAGGCTTGGTATTATCTTGTAATAAGTGCAAGTGTCAGTGGGGTTCTCTTGAGAAGTAATGCAGACATGTCCTTTCGCTGTAGAAAACCAGTCTATAGTGGTCATAGTGGGGGGTTGCATATTTACCAAGAGGTAGTAAAAGGTGTCTGGACCGTTAGGGGCACGGGAGGGGGGCAATTCATCCTACTCAGTGACCACGGGGCCCATACTCCATTTCAGCTCAACAGGGGCCCAGACACAACTTGGACACAACCTTTTCAACCAGTCTGCATTTTATGGTTTCAACTTCGTCACTGCCCTGCAACTGAGCATTGAAACTGTATCATTCACATTTACAGTGTGTGAAGGGATTATTATTGTTAAAGTTATGGCTTGGTAAAGAGCAATGCCAAGATTGGTGTGTTTTTATTGAAGCTTGAAGAAGCATGAGTGTACCACTGACCACTCGTGGTTATCTGCAGGTGCCATGACATTTCTCCTGTTACTTTTAATGTGGTGACTGTGGCTGGAGGATGCCGTAGCCCTTATCATGTTATGTTTTTCCATTTGCCTTCCTATGACACTTTATACCACTGCAGCCATATTATATGCCTTGGTCCTTTAAAGTGCATAGTTGAATATTCCATGTACTGTACATAATGTGAGAGTAATATATAGTCTACTCTATCATATTGCACTATTTGCACTGCTTGCACTGCATGTGAAGTACTTCTGTCTTTCTACTTTATCTTTGCTTTATTTTATGTTTGTTCAGCATACAGTGAGACTGAAAATGGTCAATGCCCCAGCATCAATGTCAAAAAGAACAAATCTCGTTGTTTAAAACATAGACGGATGGATCAACATTCCGACTAAATTTCTGCTTCTTTTGTTCTCTTCAGACCTCAGATGACACACACATAAAGTTCATAAACACCATACGCAATAATGATACAGACATTGTTACCAGAAACTACATCAACATCACCTTTGTGTGCCGTTATCCGATCAACTACATGGTCCAACAGCCTAATGGAGAGAATATGATTCGAGTGGATGTCAGGTAAGCAATAAATAGTAAACACTCTTCTTTTTTTTCTGTGTCTAGATCAGGGGGATCCCAACCTTTTCCAGCTTGAGACCCAGTTTTGCAAAGGACCCAAACTTACAAAAATACATTATGAATTAATCACTTAAGCTCTATTTCAAAAATAGTGAAAATACCAGATCAACACACTCAGAACTTTTAAAGAAAATAAATTGTATCAAAGGTGAAAAAGACAATTGGATATATCCACGACCAATAGATATGGGTCCATGACCCGAAAGAGGTCGCAACCCTATGTTTGGGAAACACTGGTTTTATGGTTCGATATTGGTTTTGTTTTTATATTAAAATGTGAATCTTAAACCTTCTTTCTGCAGAACAATCACTCTGAACACAGAGGATGGGAACTTCTCAGTATCAATGTTGCTGTTCAAAGATGAGGACTTCGAGGACAGATGGACTACCGTGCCCTCACTTACCCTGGAGGACAACATCTTTGTGAACGTTTTTATGGTAATTAGCATGGACTGAAAGTTTTTTTTTAAATTTCAAGGACCTCATAACTCTGACAGTTACAGACCATTTGGAAATCCCTCAAGGTTCCTGGACCCAATTTGAGAACCACTGCTCAATGTGGAAACTATGTGGAAATATTACTGTGGCATTCTGCTACTAAAGCCAATTAATTTGAATTTAGCTTATGCATGTAACTCCCTCTCTTTCTAGACAGCAGTAACATAGAATTGGCTTTGGAAATAACCTTTGAACCAATATTTTGTTACTGTTAACATTTATTTGGGATTGTTAAACTTAATTGTGAGCAACAAATATACAGGAACTTTAAGTAGACTCGAGATCTACTGACATATTTACTAACCATAAATATGTTCAGTTATGGCGTAGTTCATTTTATATTTTCTCCTAATAACAAATATGCAGTAAATAATACTTTACTAAAAAAACAAAATCTGATTTATTTTATTTTTATCATAACCCGGGGCACATACTAACATTTCTTGCACAAATGTATTTGTTAATGTTAGAATTAATTATGGTGTATGAATATTAATATTAAAATCACACATCTAATGTGTTTAATGACCAAGGAAGAAATGTTACTAAGAATTATAATTACATCAGTAGAATACAATTTACATGCACAATGGATGGAATGCCCGTATTACATTAATCCCATGAATACTTCCACTTAATCACTTATGCCCTATATACTTCATTGTACAACGCATAGCAAAAACAGCTGATCTATAAGCTCACAAAGCGTTGCTTCGCGAACTCTGGAATTATTTTCTATTCTTTTCATTTTTTATTATTTATTTGAAAGGTTTCACCTGTAATGACATTCCCAAAAAGGTTGAAAGTGGTTAAACCACAGGTGGAAAACATTAGATGATTTTATCTTTTTTAAACTATTCACAGCTATTTCTGGACTAGGTTAGGCATGTTGCTGCTAGTCTATGTTAAGCAATGTGTGGTGTTGTAAGAGGTTCCAGGCCCAGCTGGAAATGAAACTCTGTAGTCACGACCAGATTGTAATTTGAGAGCTGTTCCGCAGCTCGACGTTGTTATCAATCAGAGATTTATTGGTCTCGTGCTCATGTTCTTTGAACAGGCCCTTCCTTCCAAAACAGATCCTAGCCTCTGTGTTTCTTCACATCCCTCTTGCTTCCCTCCCCTCCAGCAAACATGTTAAGCTTGTTATGATCCCAAATGTGCCACTGCAGATACCAAGAACCCCCCCCAACCCCCCATGCAACTGTTGTTTACTGGCTGTGAATGTGTGTTGTTGACCCGCTATGGAAAAATATTTACCTTGTGTGACTTGAATGACAGTTTTGCATTATGGATGATTGCATCAGATATATTCCTGACTCCCTGGCTGTCTCTGTGGATTTAGATACCGGCTCATTTGATGCTGCGTATGGAAAGATGTTGGGCGACACCAACCAGTGACCCATACAGCAACATCCAGTACACCTTCATCAGGGACAGGTCTGTCCTAAGACAGCTTGAATAAAACCAGCTGTGTTTATCTTATCTTTTTCATTTTTTTTGCTTTATTAGGAGCCGAATTCAAAAGTCATACCACATAAACACATTTTTCAAATAATATAATTGAAATATGTTTTATTGTATTCTCACAAGATAGAAGAAAACTGGAAAGCCATCAGTGTCAATAGTAACCACATCCCTATTTTATCTCTAGTATCACAGCTGATAAAGTCAAGACTCAAGTGTTGACTCTTGACCATACAAGTTACAAGTTACAGTATACTTGAAATACTTGAAAGATGTCTGTGCTTGTATCACCATGCTCTGGCTTCCTGTTAAATAAAAATACTTGCAAGTTGGCACTAATGCCTCATTTGCGTGCAGCGTACCAAAAATAGAAGATCTACAAGCCACAATGTGTTGTGCTGGGACACATTGTTAGTTTGTACAGTAGATTGACACCAGCGTTCAACTTAGTAAAAATCACCCTTTACTCCACCTAGGAGAACACTGTTGAAATCCAAAATAAGAGAATTAGTTGCTTAGAGAGCAGTCCAGACAACAACTCTTTGGGCCAGGTCATATGACCCTGCCCCCTCCCCGTTTGAGGCCATATGCGTTTCTGTTCAACAGCTGTGCATGCCCTTGACAACCAGGCAGTATATTGTACTGTTAACAACAGCAAGGCAATGAAATGCACAAGGATTTCACAATGCCATGCAATGGGGGTGATCCTCAAAGCGATCTGTCTTATGCTGTCTCGGTCGCACTTAAAATAATGTTTACATTGTTTTGTTAGCTTTGCCGTTAATCAGAGTGAAGGGGTGCAATTCTTATAATGAAAATACAACATTTTCCCTTTCAATTTGCACCCTTTGAAAATATGTACTGACTGTTCCTTATGACATTCTGTCTCTTGTACTGCCAGGCCTTTCTGACTGATTTCTCTCTGTCTGTCTGTCTGTCTGTCTGTCTGTCTGTCTGTCTGTCTGTCTGTCTGTCTGTCTGTCTGTCTGTCTGTCTGTCTGTCTGTCTGTCTGTCTGTCTGTCTGTCTGTCTGTCTGTCTGTCTGTCTGTCTGTCTGTCTGTCTGTCTGTCTGTCTGTCTGTCTGTCTGTCTGTCTGTCTGTCTGTCTGTCTGTCTGTCTGTCTGTCTGTCTGTCTGTCCGTCTGTCTGTCTGTCTGTCTGTCTCCCACAGCTGCCCAGTGCTATCAAGTGAACAGACACTGACAGTGTTGAAGAACGGCCAGGGTCCAGAGGCCATGTTCAGGATACAAATGTTCAAGTTTGTGGGTAGCTCTTATACTGATGTCTTCCTCCACTGCAATGTCCAAATCTGCCACAATACACCGGGATTCTGCCAGCCTGTGAGTTGAGTTCATGTTGTGCCCATTCCTCAGACAGGTAGTCAGAGGCCAGTTCAGACAAGTTAGCCTATATACAGCTGATGTCTTAAAATAGACCAAGGAGTCGAGAATTGTTTTCCAGCTGTATCCTAGTGTGGCACCCGACCTAAGTTGACTAGATTCTAAGCCCGAATGGTCTTCTCGTCCTTGATGAATAAACAAAAGTCTGACACACCATTTGACAATGAGGCTGTGTTGACGACTTGAAACATGACAATGAGGCTGTTGATGCCCCTGTGTTTCTGTCACTCATATGCCTGACAACACAACTCTTTCCCACAACAGAACTGCTCTGGTGAAGATCCCTTGGGGAGGACACGGAGAGACATCCCTTTGTCCCATACAGTGTCTTATGGACCTATCAGACGGGTTATGTCAGAAATGGACCAACCCGGTCTGAGTATGTTTCCAACAATGGCAGTGGCTTGTCTTTTTTTCTCTTTAATTTGGACAGGCTGATCATGAACACATAATATTAAGACACACTGTTTATTTTGTAATTTGAAACTTTTATAAATTGCATTTTTGTGTAAATAACTATGAACTGCATACACTTCTGTAAAGTAATCCATATACAGGACAAATAATAACATTTTACATGACTTTTTACTTATTTTACAAGTTATTTCAAAGATGGTATTTTATTTCATTTTCCATAAAACTGTGATCCTCTCTAATCTGATCTTCTTTTTAGATTCATTTGTTTTATACTTTCACAACTTGTAAACGTGATTCAACATTAATTCATATGAAGAATGTGCTACGATTATCTCCTTTCTCTTGGCAGATGCTGGAGGTGTGCCCCCTGTGGAGACCTTTGTTCTCGGAGGGCTTCTGGTTGTCCTGCTGCTGGTCACAGGGGTGTTTGGGAGGTTATGGCTTCGCTCCAGACGCTCCTACCCTGCACAAGAAGCACAGCTCACCCTGTCCAACATTCACCACATCTCAGAGGTGGCCTCGTGAACTAGTGGCAAACGGACAGACGACCACACACACATGTGCACTACTGACACACTGTTCCTCTGCCTCCCTCTCTTTACCTCCCCCATCACACACTCGCACAGGCACACGCACACACACACACACACACACACATACACACACACACACACACACACACACACACACACACACACACACACACACACACACACACAAAGATTAGCTAGGGTGTAAATAAAACCTCAGTATGGAAATACTTGAAGGATTTTGTGAAAGGAGATGTGCTTTATGAAAATCTTGAAAACTTTTTTTCCTCTATCTGTCAAAATCTATTTTCATGTTTTGTAAGAAAGCAACAAAACTTAATAAAGATCTTTGCTGTCCCTGAGTTTGGTCATTTATAAAAAGACACATGTTTTTCTAGATTTTGAATAAATTGCATGTAGTGATGATGACATGAAATATACTTTAGGGTATTCCCCAATCCCCAGACTTGTCTATTTACGGTGTGTTCATAGGTCCCATGTCGCCAGGCCAAACCTTACTGGTCTCTGGCCTGGTGACGCGCTACTCTAGCGCCCCACACTTAGTGTTGCCATGTCCGCTTATTATACGCGACTTTGGGCTTGTTTTTCTGTAAAGTTGCGCTTGAAAATATTGATAGTTGCGGGTTGCGTTTTTTTGGGCTTGTTTCTAAAGTGTACTTGCTTATTTAGGCTTGCTTCCAAATGTTCGAATTTTTATTTAAACCAGTGGTTCTCAAATATTGTCATGGAAATGTTTTGTGCCAGGGGAGCATTTGTGTTGTTAGAATGTTTCAAAAACATTCAAAAATATTCCACATTTTATTGCAAGAGTTTTTGAAAATAGCAGATCTACAAGCTCACAACGCGTCGCATCGTGACGCGTTGTGAGCTTGCTGATCGGCTATTTTCAAATGGCCGATGTTTAATGTGATCATGTGGCCTAAGTTGCTTCTTTTGGGCTTGTTTTCCTAGACCTGGCTGCTTATTTCTCTCACAAGACCTGGCAACGCTGCCTCACACTTGTAGCCAGCCACACAAACGGCCGGAACAGTAAAGGTCTAACTTAGCCCAACGATAGCCGCTAGTAGCCTGCATAAAACAAGACTTGAGAACACATTATTATTACTGCATATCACCGTCTTTACAGCTAAACATTTTTGCATTATAGTTGAGGAGTGAATTGGCATAACGTGAAGACAAAGGCAAAGCGCGTTGGAGCGCGGCTTTATTCCGGTAAGTAAAGCACATTTCTAGAAGCTACCCCGGGGAGAACTTAGCCAAGGTAGCTGCTATCCAGCGTTAGCCAGCTGGCCATGTTGTTGATGTTGTTGTGCTTTGTGTGACAAAAGTTTTTTTTGCAACATCATAGCTTATTTAGTAACGCAACTGAACGGTAAAGTAAGTTGTAGATATCAAACCGACCGAGTTACATTGATAAGTCATAGAAGTGTTGGCTGGGCTTGTGTTTTTGTTTATAGCAGTTAGTTTGCCAGCCAACCTTGCGTAATTAGCTGCTTTAGACTGTTGGCAGTGACTTGGAACAATGGCTGTGCTGTGTGTAACTGTGGTGGTGTGTTGTTGTGACTTGCCCAACACCGTTGTGGGTTTTTTTAAGTTAATACTTTATGTCATCATACTAATCAGACATAAGCGTTCAGTACCCTTTAGCTTAGTAAAAAAAAACACAACTCTTTCTCCCCTTACCTTTGTCGTGACCATTAGTCCGCATAGCAGCTTGTTCACATTCTTTAGGTTTTGTTGTCAGACTTGTCACCAAATGCCATGAATGGACAGCTCCTGCTCTGAGCCAAAGGTGAGGGGTCAAGTGTACCCTGAGGTCTTTGGGGAACTGTTGTGACCATGTAACTCAAGAGGGGTCTTGTGAAATGTCCTGGGACATTTAAGATTTGGTAAACATAATACTGTCAGAGACAAGTTCAGGAGCTACATTACAAAATGATTCACGTGTGGTAAGGCTGTCACAGGTGTGTCCATAGGATAATGTGATTGTAACATGCACATACATGCATTATGCCAAGGCTCATTCCATCACTGTCTGTGTCTGCTGCTTTGACTTACAGCATGAATATGTTTGTTGTTGACAAGATTTCTAGTGTTATATCAGAAACTTTGTGAAACAAGTGTTTTGTTTTGTTTTGTTTCAGGGTTGACAACCTCACCCCTTCTTCCTTTAAAGGCACCTCTTTGCTTTGGAGTAACCACATGACAATGGAGGACCTACACACTCATTGCCTCAAGTGCATCAATAGAAGATGCATGGTCAGACCAGAGTTGGGTGTTTCCTGTGACCTCATCGGCTGCCACCTTGTCTGCGGGGCTGTTTTTCACGCATGCAAAAAAGAAGAACATCGTCTGCTGTGTCCTTATGAAAGGGTGCCTTGCCTAAACACTGGTTTTGGGTGCCCGTTCACCATCGCTCGCATCAAGACGGCAGAGCACCTTGAAACATGCCCAGCGAGCGTGGTGTGTTGCACAATGGAGTGGAACCGCTGGCCCGTGAGCTATGCTGACCGCCAGTCCTACGAGAACTTGAGCAAAGACTTTGATGAGGTGGAGCAGCTTGATATGGCATTGGCCTTGCAGGACCAGAGGATGCTACTGGAATCCCTGAAAGTGATAACAAATGTGTCCAAGAACGGTGAGAAGAAAGTGAAAGGTGAAAGTGAAAAAATGGCTGTAGCGTCAAGTAAAGCATCAGAGGCGATACTTGGGAATGGAACAGTGGACATGGAAGAGGAACCCTACAATGAGCTGTACAAGGCATCAGTAGAAACTAGTAGAAGCCTGGCCGCCGCCTTAGACATCCTCACCAATTCCAGGGATGTTGATGCAATCATTGGAAACTTGAATGGTGAAAAGACTGATAAGAATGGGACGCTTCACAGTGGAGAAAATGGACACAGTGATTACGCTGTTGAGGATTTGAAAAACGTAGACATGAAGGAGAGTGACTCTGATTCGGACTGTGAGCTTGGGGCTGTAGGCGGGGTGGATAGTGTGGTTGGGGAAGAAAATAACATTGGCTGGGTAGAAGAGAGTGATTTTGTTGAGTTGTATGTTGAAGAGCCGAATGACAACGAGTCAATCGATGACAATGACTCAATTGATGACAACCACTATGTCAGGCCAGAGATGCCTTATCATTCCATCCCTGCTGTGGCACCGGAACCCCACGGACCCCAACCAGCACCACTTCCACCTCAGATGCCGTTCTTGCTGCCTGATCTTCACGTACGAAACAATCTGTTTCAACACCTGCCTATTGAATACAGGTGCTTGGAACGTAAGCTGCATAATGTTGAGGTGCTAAGAGGAATGGGCGTGTTTACATTCAATGGCAGACGAGCACTGGTGTCTGATGGTTACCCGTTTCGGGCAAAGATGGCGGACAAGTCAGTAGACACTTCTGATTTGGAGGTTGCAGACGACCCAATGGGGCTCCACGGCATTGATCTCATCACTGCCGCCTTGCTGTTTTGCTTGGGGGACTCTCCGGGCGGCCGAGGAATCTCAGACAGCAGGTTTGTAGATGGTTACCACATTGACTTTGGTACTCAGACATTCTCTTTTCCCTCTGCCATTCTCGCAACCAACACCATGGTTGGAGACATCGCTTCAGCCTCGGCCTGTGATCATGCCAGCCCGCAGCTTTCCAACCCGAGCCCCTTCCACACGCTCAGGTTGGATCTGGTCCTTGAGTGTGTAGCCCGATACCAAACCAAGCAGCGTTCCATGTTCACCTTTGTGTGTGGCCAGCTGTTCCGGCGGGATGAGTTCTCCTCTCATTTCAAAAATGTCCATGGGGATATCCACGCTGGGCTGAACGGCTGGATGGAGCACCGCTGCCCCCTAGCTTACTACGGCTGCACCTACTCCCAAAGACGATTCTGCCCATCCGTGCAGGGTTCAAGAATCATCCACGACAGGCACCTTGGTTCGTTCGGAGTGCAGCCCAATGTGCCCTTGAAAAATGGGGGCAGTTTCCCCAGAAACACCTGCCGCTTTGGCTCCCAGTGTGACCACCTCACCAGTCTTCCGTTTGAGTTGTTGCAGCATGTAGCAAGCTTCCTGGATGGCTTTAGCCTGTGCCAACTGTCTAGAGTGTCCCGAACCATGAGAGACGTGTGTGCCAGCCTATTACAGATGCGTGGCATGGTTGTCCTGCTCTGGGAGAAGAAACGATGCGCTGATGGATCACATTCTTGGCAGATAAAAGAAAAGGTTAGTAATTTAGTCATTATCTCCGCCAGGCCGAAGGCATGGCGAGAGAGTATGTTTTACCCCCTGTCCGTGTGTCCGTGTGTGTGTCCGTCTGTCACCAGCTAATCTCCGGCACCATTGGCCCGGTCGCTCCGAAACTGTGCACACACACTCCCTGGATGCCAATTCAGAACTTCTGCCCCAAATCTTTCACATGGGCCTGTTATATAGCCACCAGGAGGTCGATTTGTGCAAAACCATTTTTTAAATATTACTCCTACAAATTTTATCCAAACGTCATGCAAATCAGTACACAGTATCACTATAGTCATGTGATCAACATGGATCTGTCCAATTTCCCATATTCTATCCTCATTGCCTAAGGTTGGCTTCCAAAGTTTGCAGGATTGGTCCGTTTTGAACAAAATGCCTGAAAGTATACACACAGCTTGCGATTTCCGCGAAATTTCACACGCACATTCCCACTAAGCCGAGGAAGAAATGCCACCCTTCTCACATTGGCCTGTTATAGCGCCACCAGCAGGTCTAATGTAGCAAAACACATGCCAAAATGCCTCAAATCATATGCCAAAATGCCTCAAATCATGAATGCAGTGTCAATGCAAGAATAAATGGCACGGTTGGCACCCTTTTCACATTGGCCTATTATAGCGCCACCAGGAGGCCAGAATAACGTACCTGACCTGGCGGAGACCTGTGCTCCGAGGAGCACTTTTTCTAGTTGTTCATTTCTTTCCAGTTTACCAGGCATTTTGCAAAGGGTTGATTTGTTTATTTGGATTCACAATTCTCCGTTTTGACTGACGCACCATTGTGTAGACGTACATGTCTGTTAAAGAAATGTGATTTGTCTATTCAAATAGTGCATGTGAGAAGTAATACATTTATTCTCCCGTTTGCCAATCAGGTGTGGCGATTCAGCACAGCCTTTGGTACAGTGAACGAGTGGAAGTTTGCCAACATTGCCAGCATGGCTGACCACCTCAAGAAGTGCAAGTTCAACACAATCACACGTCGGGAGGAGGCTATCCCTTTGCCTTGCATGTGTTTCACCAGAGAGCTCACTAAAGAGGGAAGATGTTTACGCTCAGTCCTCAAGCCAGTAGCTTGAGCAGATACAGAATATTTTTTTGGAACTACCTTTACTCACCCATAACTCCAAATACTATTATTTTACTCCACTGTTTACAAATAATACAAATTTACAGCCTCACAATTCATGTACAAGTTGTTTGTTGTCATAAACTATCACTCCTTGTATCACAAGTTCAGACGGTTAATATTGGAGTGAAGAAGATATTTCAAATATGTCATTATGGAAATTACGTATTCCTGTGTTTGGAAGCCCTGCAGGACAAGATGGTGCAGTTCAGGACAGTAAAGAGCCAATTCAAGTGTAAGCCTGGTATCTTCCACTCAAAGAGAGAGCTTGATTAGATTCAATGCCGCCTCTGTGATTTGATAAACTAATACCAATGTACTGAAGATTTAAATTTTGCATATGCCAGTGATGTGTATATAATAAGATGTTTCAATGTAGAATTTTTATTTTTATATTAAGAAGTTAGTATTGTGCTGTGTTGGCAATGAGAGTAGAGCCTTAACGTATGATGAACACTTGATTTCTAGTCATGAGGGGGTTCTGAATATCTCAGTGAGATTTCTAAACTGCTTCCTGCTGGAACAAATACTGCTATCTTATCTTGCACGGTTTTATATCTTATCCTGACACCTAGAGTGTGACCAGCGTTACTTTGCTTAGATCTCATAGTTCTCACTAATAATTCATCATTTTTAGATATTGACCAAACATCAAATGTGCACAGGGCATGCTATTTTAAGCAGCTGAACAATGTAGCAGTTAATCTCCTAACCAGCATGTCATCACCATGTTTGCTATTTGGATATTGAGGAGCTTTGTGACCCAGCAGTTGACTCTGAATTCATTGTTTTGTGTGATCAGTGTGATTTTAGCTGATGGGTCTTCTTCCTTAACTGTGTTCTAAGTTCTGACAAATGTGCTGGCACATTGGACAGGATGAGATATCACCCCAGCCATTAGCCAAATGCTGGTAAATTTTGGCCGTGGTTGTTGTGTGAGTTTGCCTACTCAACCTACCACTTTGGCAGCTAACCAGCCATTATTATTATTAGTTTGTTTTTATTCGGCTGTTTGGCAAAATAGCTTAAGTGCCAGATGAAGTTTGCCACCGTTGCTGGTGGGGAAAAACTTTTTTTCCCTGCCCTATAATGTAATAATTCATAAAATCCTGCAGGCCAGGTGTGAAGAAATAGAAGGGGCACAGGCTCTGATAAGGATCATTCATTTTCAGTTATTTCTCATGGTCATTCTCTTGGCACTACATAACCAATGTGTACAAATGTTCTTGGTGTCTCAGGGTTGTAGTGTGAAGCTGCATCACGAAGTGTTGGCCTTCGGCCTGTAGCCTTAAGCCTGATTTATACTTTGTTGTAGTATAAATTTAGCATTACAGAATCACTGAGAGCTACACAATGAAGACACCAGCTACTTTATTATCATGGAGACTAGGGACTGACTGGGATACCACTCAGTATTATAGCCTAATTGTGTGTATTGCAGTGTTGGATTAACAATGACTTCCACGTCTGGAAGAGATGATGGCTATTCATCATAGTCCCAATTATTTGAGTAATGGAGCTCACGCTAACTTAACTGTTAAATTGAATGTGTTGTGAAAGTAAGCCGTCTTGGTCTCAGTCAACACTAAGTTTAGCAGTTTACTGTTAATTTAACCATTATTTGCTAAGTTGGAAAAAAAAGGTCTAAGAAATGTAGGGTTGTTTTTTTCTTCTCCCCCTTATGTGAAGAATAGCTCTGCTATACTGTATGGAAAGTAAGTTAAAAATGGCACTGAAAAATAGCCAATAGTTAACGAGGAAACATTGAAACATTGTTTTGTGTGTTCATATTTTGAAGGAGTTTGCTGTACAGCCTAAACACTTTGTTGTTGAAACCCAATTCTCATGTGTTTGCTTTACATTTTGTTTTGTTTTTTGTTTTACTGGTACTCTTATTTGGATTGACATGCCTGTATATGTAATATTGTCTAGGCTGTAGAATTTCAGATTTTTTCTTTTGCACATGATGCTATGTACTGTAAGAAATGTAGTGATGGTTGTTTTTGCTCAAGTAGCAGGGATTTTTCTCCATTTTGTTTTGCATGTGAGTGACAAATTGCATAGTTTTCTTCCTTCTTGCTCTGCCTTAATTCACAGGGTTGGTACGTTTTCATGACATTTGTCACCTTTTTTTCTACTAGTACCATAAGTGTCCCATTCGCACATGTTCAGTTCATTATTCTCAATGTACACTGTCCTTCAAAGGCAAACATTTATATTTTTGGCATTTTGAATGACAAATGTAAATTTTATGTATTGCACATGACAAAATGTATGCCAGTAAATGTGAATAGAAGGCATACTACCTACTAATGCAACAACAACATTTGACAGAAAAGGAGATCACTGCTCCTTCAGTTGCTGTTCTTTGGATTTTTTGGGGCAGTAACGTTTTTTAGTTTTTTATTTTGAGATGTGTTTTTAATGTCAACCTAATCAGGAAAGAAAATGTCTGGGTGTGTTTGGGCTCACAGCAAATCTACATCAGTCAAAAACAGTTTTTCAACTGTAAAACGGTTTATTTCATGGATTGTGTTTACAGGCTCCTCAAGTGTATCATAATTTCCTTGAGCATTAAAAGTTTTGTTTTCCTTTAATTTTTTTAATGACGTAACCTTGGTACTGCTGTCCAAAGTATTTTCATTCAGACTGCTCATTTGCTCAGTTGAACGCATAAGAAGTAGCCAACCTATTCCTCTTTTTCCAACTAGATGGCGTCAAAGTGCCATAATACATTGCCTGCTGTCTACACTATCTGAGTTGACAAATTTCACCAGTGGTGTAAAGTAAGTAGTAGCTACATTTACTCAAGTACTGTACTTAAGTACAATTGAGGTATTTTTTACTTTACTGGAGTATTTCCACATTTCTTACTTCTACTTCACTACATTACAGAGGCAAATATTGTACTTTTACTCCACTACAATTATTTGAAAACTTTGTGAAATGGGACTTTCTACATGAGTACTACTTTTGGTACTTTAAGTACATTTTGATACCAATACTTCTGTACTTTTACTCAAGTACATTTGGGATGTAAGGCGGAAACTGTGTGTGTCTGAAGCCAGGAGATTCAAATGGCGGGGGCTGGGATGGGGGTGGCTGGAACATACCACTAGGTTTAAATAGGCTATGTCTGACATTCGGACTGCTCCACTCCTTGTCCTCGCTGTTCAAAGATGACTTTTAGATAATTGTCATTACGCACAAACCTTAAAGGTAGGGTAAGTGATATTTTTTGGTTAAATCAAAAAGGTTTTGTTAAAAGGTTAAAGCATTATATTTTGATAGTAATCACACCATTTCAGCCAATCAGGAGAGAGTACCCATTTATCAGCTTCATTTTTATAGTGTTCCAGTTCCAATTTTATCTGCTCATTTCTTTGTGTCACCACTTCCAATTTCACTCGTTGAATCTGTATCCTGACTGAGTTCTCTGTCCCGATTGGATAAAATTGGTATCCTGACTTGAAAAAGCATTTTCTGTTTAATAAAGAGCTGGAGAGACATGGAGACTCATGTTACTGAACAAACTCTTTAGCAATGAGTACTATCAGAATATAAAGCTATTTAACACATATTTTAACAAAAGAAAATCACTTACCCTACCTTTTAAGAAGATTTATACATAATTTAAAAAATCACAACCCATTGTCCTCAACATAATAATGGTGCTTAATTTAAAATGTATGTGACCCTCCCCTCCCATAAAATGGTCTCACCTAGAGCCTTCCAGTGATCTCAGATCAGCCTAGAACCTAGATGAGAGCGGATAGCAGGGACATCTGCTCCGAAGATGGAAAGTTGAGATTTTAAGTGCCTGCAGTGGTGTTTACTGATCCTTGGGGCCAGTAATAATGTTTTCAGCTTTGAGGGTTCAGGTGATAATGCTAATGACTTGAAACCCTAGGGGTAGGGGGGGGGGGGTATTAGTAACTCTGCAGAGACAGAATAACATCATGACACTCAAGCAGAAGGTTGACCAGCAAAATCCTGGCTGACCTTTCACCTACATAAATTTAAAGGCAAAATTCGGCTTACTCAAAATAGTAGGAACTCATGAGTTCATTCAAGGATCAAGAATGTTTTTTTTTGTCACTGCTCATATAGGTACAAGTAGTGAATATCAAATGTGCAACATCAACATGACAACAAAAACAATGATAAAGCTAAGGTAAACATGTAAGAAAAAGGCCCTTGAAGAATTATTATAGCAACATCAACATAACAATAAAAGATTATGTGAAATAAGTTATAACCATGTGTATAGATACTGTGTAAATATAAAATAGCAGCAACATCAGCATAACAATACAATTGTGCAATAAGGCATAACCATGTACAGTATACCAATACGTTATATACATTGTACAAATATCAGTTTGTGCAATCTAGGAGTAACTACAGTTCCAAGTGCACACACTTAATTATTTCCTTTCTTTCTTCTTATATTTTTTTGTTATTTCCCCTATATTCCTTTTTGTTCATGTCCTTGTGGCTCTGACAGCCGCCGGTTAGAAGCTCTTCTTGTGCCTGTGAGATACCTCAACCACTTGCCACTCTGCATCGTCACAAACAGTCCATTATACTTTCATAATACCCCTGACAGTGTGGTCTGGGTGGTAGCAGAGTAGAACAGGCGCTGCCTCGCCTTCTTTGCCACAGACTGTGCATTCTCCAGGTCAGGCCTTCAGTGATGTGCACACAGAGGAACTTGTAGTTGCTCACTTTTTCCATTGGTGCCCCATCAATCAAGAGTGATCTCGTGATCTCTTGATTGAAGTAGGACCTCTGACATTCCTTGCTAAAGTCCACAATCATCTCATTGGTTTTTCGACGTTCAAGAAGAGGAAGTTTGCCTTTTCAAACTTGCGTAACTCAAGTTACAGAGTTCTAGCATAATTTATGTAATTTGTGAATATGCAAATGGTTCCGACATGGTTTGATAAGCTGGGCAATCATGTTTGTTGGCACAGGGTAATAATCTTACATAAAGTTTTATGAGAGTAAACCTTAACCATAATTTTATAATGTTTCATGTCCAAGTACTCAGCCGGTGGAAATAAAAATGCTGGGAGCAGGCTCACATTCCATTCCAAAAGAAAAACATCTCCATGAATTCAAGGCTTCATGGAGTGTGTAATTGATAGAAAATAAGTAATCTTTGGGTGAACTATTCTTTTAAGTGTCTTGTTGAGGGACACTTTGTTGAGACCTGAGATTGAACCTAGGATGTTTGGCTTGCTAGGCAGGCTCTCTAACCATTCAGCTACCACATCGTCAGCAGAGATTCTAAGGCAGATCTACTATTTAACATTAAAGGGGTTTCAGGGGAAACTAGCAAAATGAGGAATAATATAATAAAAGACTGTCTTGCTAATAAAGCATCATGTCTCTCTCTTTTTTTTTTTTTCTTAAATCTTTATCCCACGATTTTGTAAGCCTATTTTTTTACACCCAGTGCCAATTGTCTATGTAATCCTGGGCACTACCTTCCCTCTGCCAGCCTAGGGAGGCCAGGGCCGAGCTCATGCCTCCTTCAATGCATGAGAGCCAACTGACCTTCTTGTCACCTGACAGGGGAGAGTTTCCCTGGTTGGACGTAGCGCGTGGAAGGAACACGTTATTCCAACCAGTTCCCTTCCCCTCCATCAGGCGCCCCGGCTGGCCAGGGGGAGGCAGTATAGTGACCAGGATTACTGCATGTTTTTGTGAGGGTACCTACCCTAGGAGACACGGGGAGAACATGCAAACTCCACACAGAAAGGCCCTTTCGCCAACCCCACCTAGGGTATGGGCACTGATATATGGTATGTCTCTCATTTTTTACAATCTATTTGATATTACCTTTATATTATTTAATAAATTATGCATTTCATCCTCTATATATTGTCCAGCAACCTTTATGATAAAGGCGAAAAAAGATAGTAGACCCGTGGGAGCCAGATTGCTCAGATGCCAAGGAACCTGTGCTGGGATTCAAACCCATGATTTCGTGCTCTGAAGTCATGAGCGCTTCTGACTGAGCTATGGATAGAGCAGCTACTTGTGAAGCAGAAGTCACACCTTCAACTCCCACCCTCGCCAGGGTCAAAAACTTTATATTTGAAATCCAAACGTTTATGTAGATGAATGAACGGGTAAAAAATGGAGAAAGTGCAAACACCAGCTGGTTGTTTCTCATAAGACGTTACCATATTGATTTTATCCCACTGTTGAGGGTTAGGGTTATGTTCTATATATTTTGTTTAAGACTTACAATAGGCTGCCTTGCCCCACCACTGGAATACAGTGACTGATATGAATTAATAATATACTGGATCATACATAAAATGAAGAATACCTTGTGATGTCAGTGACATTTTATTACAAATAAAAATAAAAATAAGTGCAGTAACAATACGTTTTCGTATAGCAGTAATTTTGCATGTACAATATAAATATAAATATATTGTCTGTCGGACGGAAACCTCATTATGGCCAAAACTGTTACTTTTCAGCATAAACATTCTAAAATAGCAAAAACAGGAACCCCCTGGGAGCCCCCCCAAGGACCCCACTTTGAGAACCACGGCTTAGCGCATTTGGTACCCCTTGGGCCTGCTTCCGGTCTCCTAAAAAGGCGTCCGCCCACTTCACGCAGATACGCGAGACGCGAGACTATGCAGATACGGGAAGTAAATCGGAGATGGTGTGTCTTGCCGATTTTTGTTGCGCGAGTCTTGGTTTTTTTCAAAGAAAAGTACCAAGTACCAAATGCGTTAAGCATTGTTTCTCAAATACTGGAAATTACATCTACTCTGTTAAAAATGTCCTGGGGGGGACCCCCAGCGTGGTCAAGAGCCCCCCCCCCCTGAGGTTGGCAGGTATGCATGCAATGTAGAGATTACATGGAATCCATCTAATTATATCTGCAGTGCCATCCACGGGGGTCCCGGTGGCGGTAATTTACAGTGAAGAGGGTCTTTTAAACCCGTAACTAATAATTTATATATGTGTGTGTGTGTGTGTGTGTGTGTGTGTGTGTGTGTGTGTGTGTGTGTGTGTGTGTGTGTGTGTGTGTGTGCGTGCGTGCGTGCCTGCCTGCCTGCCTGCCTGCCTGCCTGCCTGCCTGCCTGCCTGCCTGCCTGCCTGCCTGCCTGCCTGCCTGCCTGCCTGCCTGCCTGCCTGCCTGCGTGTGTGTGTGTGTGTGTGTGTGTGTGTGTGTGTATAGTGTAGCGTTGGTAAGAAGGCACAACTTCCACTTCTAAAGGAGCTTATTTCTTTGGTGCAGGGGGTTGTTGGCCGGACTGATAAACCGTGGGTTATGGGTTCGACTCCAGCTCGAGGCGCTACACTTCTCGGCCATTACAATATGTATGTATATAAATATATGTCAGTCAGACACTTTTTATAATATAAAAGAAAATCTGTAATATATTATCAAACATCTAACAACAATATGAACTATAGTGTTAACAGAGTGACTCCTGACAATTATTATTCATGGTCACACTCTATTTCAGTAATATAATTAAATTGATTATATCTTATTGTATTTATTTCATTTTATTTGAATGCAGGGTCATTAAAATGAGTCCATATAAAAACACATGTGTTGAATTAACTGTGGAAAAACTTGAATAACTGGATTAAGTAAACTTGGCTGTTAGCCTGGGGTCTATTCCACGAAAGCGGAATTAAATTATCCTGGTTTGAAAGGCAAATCCAGGTTTGACAAGCCTGCGCTGTTCAGCCTGGTTTATTCAGTTCCACGAACGCCAAGCCGGGCTGAGAAGGAGAGGTTTGTCGAGCCAAGATCGTTAAACCAGGCTGAATGTGAGTTCACATATTCCTATAAAAGACCATGAAAGTCGATAGCAGAATCCTTGAACTTGACCAATCATGGAGCCCAAAACCAGAGCAGCGTTCTTCTCTGTGGCTGAACAGCAGCACTGCAGCAGCTCATGGAATCATACAAGGAAGTAAAATGTATAATAAGCAAGAGAGGAAACACAGCCGCAATAAATATAGATCCAGGGAGAAAGCGTGGCAAAGTATTGCAGACAAATTAAATGCACAAGTTGTCCAAAAATATGCAATTAATTTATATACAAATCCATAAATATATAATTCAGTTAGGCTTAAACATAAGGAGTTTAAATGAATGTTGGAATTATAATTACACACTAGAATAATTTTCTAATTTCTAATTTCTAAAATCGAAGATCTACAAGTGAAAAGCTTGCCTTTTGGCAGCCGGGGGTCCCCGGTCCACAGGGGTCAACGGGGGGCCGGGGGTCAACGGGGGTCCGGGAGTACCCGGCCCCCCGTGTACTCCCGGACCCCCGTTGACCCCCAACAGAGGTCCGGGGTATACGGGGGTCCACGGGGGCGGGGGTCCACGGGGGTCCGGAGGTACACAGGGGGCCGGGGGTACACGGGGGTCCACGGGGCGGGGGTCCATGTGGGCGGGGGTCCATGGGGGGCCGGGGACCCCCGGCCGCCATAAGACAAAAACATTTCGGGCTTGTAGATCTTCGATTTTCGCATAAGAATTGAATAAGTGTGGAAAAACTTATTGGTTTATGATTGGAGTCATTGGACTAACAGCTATTTCACAAAACTTGAAGAACAAGGCACTGGATTAATAAAGCTTGGCTGTTAGCCTGGTCCGGACCAGGCTAACTTCACAGCTAAATTGCCATGGTAACTAAGGCAGGATTGCTTCAATTTTCTTTTGTGAAACAGGATCATGGATAAACATATCCAGGTTTACTGGCTAAGTTAATCTGCCGAGCTAACTCAGTTTTCGTGGAACCGATTCCTGGATAATTTAAGCCAGGATAGCCGATTAAACCCGGTTTATCCCTAATCCAGGTTTCGTGGAATAGACCCCAGGTCCCTACCAGGCTAACTTCACAGCTAAATTTCCATGGTAACCAAGGTAGGATTGCGTACATTTTCTTTCGTGAAATCGAGTCATGGATAAACTTATCCAGGGTGCTCTCTGGCTAAACTAATCTGGCAAGATAATTCAGTTTTCATGAAACCGATTCATCGCTAATCCTGGCTAAATTAAGCCAGGATAGGTGTTAAATCCAGGCTTAACCCCTAATTCTGCTTTCGTGAAATAGGCCCCAGGGGTGATGAGCTTACCACTTTGAATCCTGATGTTCTATTTAACAATAGATACCTGCAGCCAGTTGAAAGGCTGAAAACATATCAGATAACAGCATTGTGAATCATCATGTCAGTATCATACTGACATGATACTGACCATCATACTGATATACTGACCATGATACTCAGGGGTGTAGTCAGACCTGCCAACCCTTCTGTTCTCACCAGGAGACTCCTGTTATTTGACCCCATCTCCTGGACGTCTCCTGTTCTTCCATTTCTCCTGTTCTTATCCTGTTTTGGGGGATTCCACCCTTTTTGTATGACCCCCCCCCCCCCCCTGGAAAAAAAATCTCCTGTTATCGGACGGTCTGAGGTTGGCAGGTATGGGTGTAGTGCTACTTTGGTCTTCCTCTATGCTCCTCCCTCTCCTAGCAGAGAGGTGGTGGGCTCCCTCCATGCTCCTCCCTGTCCTACCGCAGGCTCCTTGCCTTACAAAGACCCAAAATAAAGATACTCCGGGATCACGATTCAAACTCACAACCTTCATATAGTGAAACTCCACCTTTGCTTTTGTGCCACCAAGCTTTTCATACTGATTAGATGTTTGAGGTCATATTTGAGCTTTTAGGGAGAGGTGGCAGGTCAAAAGATGAAAATCCACAGCAAACACCTCTCCCCCTGACAGAATGATTGAATCTAGAGATAGACCCACTGATGATCAGGGTTCATTATAACACAACTAAGTTTTAGGTTATTGTTTAAAACTAACAAACACATTTTTACCCATATTTACTCTCTTATTAACAGCAAACACAGAGATGTTTGTCATTAAAATGTATTTCTGTTACTGACATACCGTAGTCATTTATTAGTTTGAGTATCTCTTCTCGTTCTAATTAACCAAGAGTATATAAGATTTTGTTTAATCAAATACATTTGTCAATTGTCACTATGTACAGATACAATTTTTTCCTTCCCGATGCCGATACCCATAACTTGCGTATCGGTCGATACCGAGTGCCGAGACGATATCAGTATGTAAAAAAAAATCTAGGACAGTGGTTCTCAAAGTGGGTTCAGGGACTCTCAGGGTTCCGTGAGGGGGTTCCAAATGGACCCTTACAGATCCGTAACTCTGAGAGTGTACAAATGGAACCAAATGGACCTGTATTTGGTTCCATTTGTACACTCTCAGAGTTATGGGGTCCTTGAGTTTGAGAACCACTGATCTAGGAATAAATACAAGTAGTAGTAGTGCAACATCAACTGAAGCATTCAAAATACAAAATAATTGATTACTGTAAATGACATATCGTCATGTGATAAATTATGTGGTATGGGAGTGGCATAGACTGGCACACCAATACCGATACCAGCATTTTTGGCAGTATCGGCTACAGCCAAAAAGAATCTACCTTTAAGAGGCAAAAGTCACTAGGTCCTGCTCTCAGTCAGATTGTCAGAGAGTGGATAAATCTCAACAACTATAAACAACAAACCATATATCGAAATCATCCAAAAGGCAAGAAGTTCTAAGAAGACTGAGAAGAATAAGAGGGCAAAAATGTGACATGACATTTATTGCATTACATTCAGTTAAGGCCAAACCGCACCAATGCAACTAGTCGCAACTCCTTGCAACAAAACAGTTTTAAGGTCAACCACACCAATGCAACTCCTTGCAACTGCCATTGGGGATAATCGTTGCAAGGAGTTGCATGTTGCAAGGAGTTGCATGGCGGGCAGAAGTGGGGGAGCACCGCTCAGGGTGTAGTGCTACTTTTAGAAGTGGCACTACCGATTATGGATGCTGGTGTTCAAGTGGTTTTGACCAAAACCGAAATCCTATCATTTTAAAAGTGGGGGTCAATACAATACATAATAAAAATAAAGCTTACATTTTAATTGGGTGTGGGGGGTGGGAAGGGACCTGATCTAAATAGTCGATGAGAACTACAGGCACCAAGAAGGTAAGCACCAAAGAACACTTTTAAATTCCAAGTTTAAAAGTTTGGAAAGCCCAACACACAGAGGGAAGTGTGCAAGTTAAGCAAGTATATGTACATTTATATATATAGTTTTTTTTTATCCACCCCAAACATTTGAGGAAGTATTGAAAGCTCCAGCTAAATATGTTCAAGTGTGAAGTCACCGGTGGTGAAATGGAATTACTAACATACTCTTGGTGTCTGGGCAGGATATAATGTGTTTGAAGTGTATAACATGTTCATGATATTCTTGCTCACCTCATTCCACAGTTCACAACACAATGGCATGGTTTCATTCCAAAATGAGACCCAAATTAATTCTATTTGTCTAAAACAATGGAATGCATGAACGTAAATATCTTTATTTGTTAAAGTTACACACTACATGTTATGACTGAGTCATCTCAAGTCCTACAATAATTACATTTTTGTAATTAAATATTTTTTTAAATACAGACTTCTCAACTTAGAGGGAGACAGACAAAAAGCATGTATATCCTGTTGTACTGTGGAATTTAAACAATTGATAGTGTATGTTTTCTTTGGTGTAAAGCAGAGCTTGTGAAACAGACAAGCAAGCCCTAACCTGGATAACAATATCCAGGCTGCTGGGTAGCTGCCACAGTGGTAGATACAGTAGTTGCACAATGCTATCTTGTTCCCTCTGCTTACCGGTAGCTAAATAACCACAGAGGCTGTAATGTATTCACTGAATTTCAAAATGTGTGTAGCAACATTAGCAACAGTATGTGAGTTCAACACATCAGTATTAGATACTCAATTAGTCAGGGCATTTGAAAAGCCATAAAAGCGGCATTTATTATTTAAGAATAAAATATGTTCTGTTCAAATACATTAATTTGCGTTTCTAATTTAAAGCTGAAAGTACTAGAACAGTGAGAACAAAAAACTGTCTTGGATTAAAAATACTGTACATATTATATGTACTGTATATGTAAATGCTCTTCTCATTTACAAATCAGGAAACCGAGCAACCATGATAACACAATTTCATTTGCATACTGTGTAACAGACTGAGCTACAAGACCTTTTCTCTGAGACCAGCTAGATGTGAGAATTAAAAGTTAACACTTTTCTTTTCATAATGTAAAATTAAACCAGTAATGAAAGCAAAACATTGTCATTCAAACTATAAATACACAAAAGCAAAACCAGGCAGGAACTTGATTGAAATTAAATAACTATTATCTCGGCCACTGACATCACTTTTAAGAGGCAGGAGTCAAATCTCCACTTGAGAGATATACATAACACTGATACCTTTACTTATTGCAGCAAGGGAAACAACAGCAGAAGAAGCGTCTGCATGGATGGTTCTTTTGATATTTCACAGCCTTCTTGATCTGACTCGCAGCCCTGACGACATAGTCCTGGGTGGCACCTACGTTTGACTCTATATTGTCCAGCATGCACCCCTGCTCCTCCACCAGCATGGCCATTTGAAAGAAGAGGTCGTGAATGTCCCGGATGCGACCCTCCAGCTCGAGGAGCTCCTTGTGGCGATTCTCGATCTCTGTTAGGGCCGACCGGGCAGCTCTCCCATCAGTGAGGAGGTTGTCAGAGAACACGTTCCACTTGCCCGTTTCTATCATTTCATCAATCTGCTCTCCAGTTACTTGCTTGCCCATAATCTCGGCTTGCCTCTGGATGCGGGTTTTGCAGTTCTCTTTCTGGGCCATCTCGGCCTCGTTGTATTCAGACATGGCCTCGTGGAAGACACTAGTCAGAGAGATATACTGTGAGCGCACCATGCGCACCAGAGCCGCGGTAGGCCCATATTCTTCCTCCAGCTCCTTGCTCTGTTTCCCCAGCTTGTCCAAACGTGCATAAATGGCTTCCCCTCGGGCCTTGATGCTACGTCCAAGGGTGTTGGAATCTCGTTTGATGCTGCTCATCCTTCTGACGGATGTGAGGAATCTGGTGTTCTGCTTCCCAAGACGTTTCACGTCCAACCTGAGCAGGGAGATCTCCTTCCGCATTGACTGGGCCTCCTTGTAGATGCTGTCCATCACATCTTCTCCGTTGAACACAATGGCCTCTTGGTCCAGCAGCTCCAGGCTCCCCTCATGCTCACTGGCCTGTTGCTCCTCAGGCCTGCTCTCTGAGGCTGCAGGCTTGGGAGCGACACGAATGAGGTCACTTAGTCTGTCCTTCATATTGCCTGCAAAATGGAAGGGAGAGCCTTTGTTTTATATAAAATAATGCACTGATCATAGCGTTTGTGCTTAGGACTTGCTTTGGGGTAGCCAGGATACATGTTGGATACACAAATGTAATGGTCCATTTAATTTACATAGGTAAAATGGAAATGTGCCTTCAGGCATTCTGGCAAAACAGTGTAAAACAAACAGTTAAGTACAGCTAAAATACAACAGCAATCCGTAAAATATATTTTGACTATTGGGACCTTGAGTCTCCTGCCAGATGGCAACTGCCGGAATGATGAGAAGGGCATAAACCTGGGTTATATTTTTGGTTATAACTTATGGACCAACTGTATACAGTAGGTTTGTTCTGTAGTTGCAATTATTTGTCTCCAATGATTTTGCTGGCCTGGTTAACCACCTGAGTCAACTTGTTTCTGTGTATTGAGAGGTTCCCACTTCGCTTACCAGGAGACCATGTTAATGGTCAAAACCTGACAGGGTGTGTTGGCTTTTATTAGTTTGACTAGTTATTTAAAGTGAGTTATTAACTTATTACTCATTTTGTTCCAGTTCTTCATGTGCTACTCTGTTGGTTCTGCTACCTTGCCATCTCTTACATTACTTAAATTTGGTTTAGCCAAGCTATTAGCAAGGACATTATGCAAATAAATAAGACAATTTTGAAGAAAACAAATCTTTCAATGGCCTATAGGGAGTTTAGATGATCTGATCACATTACTAAATCAAATGTTTTCATAATACTTTGTGTCCGTCTTATGAGTCATAATTAGCTGGCCAAGATGTGACTTCTAGAGGCAGATGGCCGTGACCCAAATAGAAGATGTGTGTCATAGTCTCTGAGGCTAAATCTTTGAAGAGGAAATGGTACTTCCTTAGAGCCATGGTCTTGTCGCCATCACAAAATGTTGTATTATCTGTGTATACAGCAATGGTTCTCAAACTTTTACAGTTCGAGGTCTCCCCCCAACTCTGACAGTGTACAAATGGAACCAAATGGACCCTAACGGGTCCATTTGGTTCCATTTGTACACTGTCAGAGTTACAGACTTCTAGGGGTCTTGTAGACCCCCCCCCACAAAGGAACCCAGAGAGTCCCTGGAATCCACTTTGAGAACCACTGGTATATAGACCTAGTAGGCTATTTGATGTAGGCCTGGCCCTAGACTCGAGGATAATTTTAACATGCATTTAGGTTTCTAAAAGCATCACACGACTTCAAGGACTGAACAGCATCCTGGCCACAACACAGTTCAGCTACAGGCACATACAGGCACTGTAAAGGGCAATGATTTTTTTTTCTTTTTCTTTTTCTAAACAAATCACCATCTTAAAGAGTCAAAAGTAGACACAATTATGCGTAATCTTGGAGAAAAATCACACCACCGACACACAAAATAATTCTGTAACAATTACACATATTAGCCTACCTTATCGTCCGTTCCAAAGATCCTACCACTATGCCCTCGCAGAAGCGCGTCTTAAGAAGAGTACCTACGCAACCATTCATTTCACCATGTCTCTTCGTAAGAATGAACAAAATGTCAACATCTACACAGTTGAGTTGCTGGGAGTTCCCACAGTGTGGGAGTGAGTCCAGTCAAACTTTCCTCACACACTGTAACACTAATAATGAGAAGAGAACAGAGACGCTGCAGCAGGTGCTGCAAACCAACGCGGAAGATCACGCCTTGTTTCACCCCGTTCCACTATTCACCACGGATTTCGCAGTGGTGTAAAAAAAAGTACTCAAATTCTTTACTTAAGTAAAAGTATCAATACCGCAATGTAGAAAATACTTTGTTACAAGTAAAAGCCCGGAATTCAAAATGTATAAAAGTACAAAAGTATTGGTATGAAAATATACTGAAAGTAGTAAGTATCACATGTAAAAGCACTCATTATGCAGAATGTCCCATTTCAAGTTTTCAACATGTATAACCATCTTTTGAAAATAGCCGAATCAAAATCTACAAAGTAGCTAGTAACTAAAGTTTTAAAATAATTGTATTGAAGTAAAAGTATAATATTTGCTTATAGATCATAGACATGTAGTGGAGTAGAAGTAAAAGTACTGAACATTGGAAATACTCCAGTAAAGTAAAAATCACACCCAGTGTGAAGTGGGCGGTGTGGTCACAGTGGTCATCACAGTGATGGAAGTTCACTTAAAGAAAAGTAATATTGTGGACCAACCATTGTACACCCCTAACTTTAAAAAAAACCATAAATGTGTTTTTTTAAAGTGCATAGTCCTATTTATTTTTGGGCGGTTTCACCGCGGTTTCACCGCCCAAAAATACCTCAAAATTGTACTTAAGTACAGTACTTGAGTGAATGTACTTAGTTACTTTCCACCACTGCATATTTGCAGGGTCCCTCCTGACAGAAAATGACACATCGTGTGTAATTTATTTTCCTCCTGTTTAGTGCGCACACTGGAGGTATCGTTCGCGAACAAACCGAGTCAGTCGAATGAACGGCTCTTTAAAATGAACGGGATCCTGTTTGCAGTAGGGAGCCGTTCCTTTTCTCTCTATATATATAATATGTATTATATTTATATTTATATTATATTATATATTATTATATTACATTCATTCTATTATATATTAATTAATTATATATTATATTAATTATTATAATATATATATACAATATGATACACAAATTATTATAAAATATACAAATGAGCCAGTCTTTTGAACGGCTCTTAGAAAGGAATGGATCCCCAAAATCTGGCTCCCTTCAAAGAGTCATAATCCTATCTCTTATTAGGCTATTGTAATAGCCTACAAATAGTTTATTTGTAATACAACTAAACTTGTTGTTCAAATGTGGTATACAAATTTAGTATAGCACATTTCAACAACAAGGCAATTAAGTGTTACACAAAACATTGAATTATACCCTTGAATACAAATACAAAAAACTAGAAAAAGTGCTCCTCGGAGCACTGCCAGACCCCTAGTGGTTGAAATCTGAAGATCAGAGCACTATGTCATGCGAAGCTTGGCCAATCAAGGGGACAGGTAGGAAAAGAGGGACAGGTAGGAAAAGAGGGACAAACCGACCGACAAAGCCTCATGTAGGCCGACCCCCTGGGTCTGGCAAAAATAGTTATAAAAAGCCAGCTACCTCTGGTTTGTATTGCTGCTTCGTTTCCTAGAGGTATGTTGCTGAGTATCCGTATCCCAGATGGAACTGAACAAAGCTTGGGATTCCTTTGCCTTTTATGTCGTTGGCTGTGGTGCTGGTGTCATCACAGTGATGTCAGTCATGTCCATATATGGAACAAGCGATGTCAGTCATGCCCAAAGATAGGGCTATGACAGTCAGTCTTGGATGTTTCAGTTAGCTCCATATATGGGGCTCCGGGAGGGGTCTCTGATGTCAGAGCCTGGTATGTCAGTGCCTTCGGCCTGGCGGAGACAAGTTGAATTCACAAAGACTCACAAAATTGATAATACAACAAGGCCTCAACTTCTCAGTTTTCAGTTGATCAAACATCTCAAACACACCTCTGCTGTCAAATTAATTGCTAAAAAACTCACACCTGATCATAACAATTATGGTAAATATATACATATGGTTAAGTCTTTGCCAGACCCAAGGGGTCGGCCTACATGAGGCTTTGTCGGTCGGTCTGTCCCTCTTTTCCTGTCCTGTCCCTCTTTTCCTCTGCACACACGTCATGCGAAGTCCGGCCATTCAGATTTCAACCACTAGGAGTCTGGCAGTACCAGGTCTCCTGGTTCCCTTGTTTTCTGTACAAGATTTAAAGAACTGAGAGTTGTAGCTACCTGCAGTTTTCTGTCACAGACAATCCAGCAAGAGGGTGGCAGGAACAAATTTGTTTCTGACAAACACTGCATTCCTTTAACGTTACATGCAAGCATGGAATGATCCACGGTGAGTTTATGTTGTTTTGTTGTGCTGTGTTCCTACGAGAGATTTTTTTTTTTTTTTAATCTAAAGATCTTTAAGTAGTTGGTAGTTCAGACATGGCGACCAGCAAATAAATCTGATCATCCCTTAACACAATCAAGGGATTCAAAAAATGTGTTTTGAACACATAGTGCCTCTTTCCCAGACACTGATTAATTCAATTCAATTCAATTATAGTGCCACATCATAGCAATTTTTCTCAAGACAATTTAGAGCAGAGACCCCCCCCCCCCCACACACACACACACACACACACACACACACACACACACACACACACACACACACACACACACACATACACACACACACACACAAATGTGCTGGTGGCAAGGAAAAACTCCCCATGTCTTGATGGGACATGATTAAGTATTGAAGATTCTCCATTTCATGTTCAGTTTAATCTAGGACGTTGCTTAATCTGTGTCCAGGAAACCAGCCCTTAATCTCCTGCATTCAAGACCAGACCATTTCCAAACCTTTCTGTTCCCCAGTCTCTCTACCAAAACATTGTATTCACAATACCTCCATTATCTTTTATTCCTGCGCTCCTTTCGATAAAAGTTTAATGTAACGTTTAAATATTGTGCAAAGCATAAGACTGAGATATCATCAACTTGTACAAATGTCATACACAGTCACTGGAGAAAGAACATGTTTGAGAATCAAAGGGGAAGTACTTGAGATTAGGGCATCATTCAAATGGGTGGGGCTGAACAAGCTCAAGTTTGTGGTCAGTGTTTCTTAGGGCTAAATGCAGAAGTTAGTCGTTTTGGCCTTTTCTCAGATGATGATAATGTGACTGCTGGTTCACAATAAGGACTGGTAATACTGGACTTTAATTGTATGTAAAGAAATATTACTAGTCCTCATATAAACCATTTAGATATAAGAGAAAAGAGAAATTTGTAATCTTTACAAGTAAAAACAAAAGAAGAAGGAAAAAAGCACTATTGTTTCTTAAATTACACAGTAAGTATCCACAGTGTTAATGTATCCATCTGTGACTTTGAGAGTGCACACTGATATACTTAATGTTTGCTGGCGCATCCTAACCCTAACCCATTTCATTTGGCCTGTACATTGTATCGTTTTTTATCATTCAAAAGAGGTTAAAATCAAATGTAATGGAAGAAGGAAGTTGGACGGGCAGTTGATTTTTTGCGGTGACAGACAGTCATTATCACAGTACGATTAATCATCTCCATTTCCTATTGTCATACTTCCTTCATTTTAGCAGTCTTGGAGTCTCATAAAACTGAAAGTATACAGATGCTAGGGCTACAACTATCGATTATTTTCTTAGAGATAATTCTGTCGATTACTTTTTCAAATAATCAAATTATTGAGACGCACGTTTTGTATAATTATTATATCTTTTGTTTACATCAATGCATCAATGATTTGAAAAAAGCCCTGTTCAATGCTTCATCATTGCCCTGTTCAATGCTTCATCACATTGTGACACAACAGTGTCACAATGTGAGCACATTTTGTGTGCTCAATAGAGGTCCCTCAACATGCAATTCTAAGTTGATTGGATGTTGCCATGATATAGGCCTATGGTGTTTTTTTGTGTGTCTGAAATAGGCCCCACCCACAAATTCTTTAAGGCAGTTATAGGCAAACAGTAGTATGTAATACCAAAACACTGTTTTGCTGTCGCTGTATAACACATGACTCACAACATCATTTGACATTTGCAGCACTTGTGGCACCTCCATCATTGTAAAATTTGGGGTAGATTGGAAGCATCTTTTGCTAAATAGGACCCTCCCGCAAACTGTGGAAGGCAATCATAACTAATCAGAATAGAATATGACAAATCGGATTGGCCTACATCATGGCTAGCACATGTCAGGGGAATGATGTCCAGTAATATTATAATACTGATTTCTGACTCCAGTGTGTCTGGAGATTGTCCTAAGGTGAGGTTTTGAGATAAGCAGAGCACACAGCTGACCTCTAACCTGTGATAGCTTGGGGCTGTAAGAACTACTTTTCAAAAGGGGATAAGTGTTTTACCCGTGTATTAAAATGAGGTCAGCTGTGTCCCAGGCAGCCCAGGGAGGGCCTCAGAGTAAAGATTTTATCATGCCCATTCTGTTTTTTGCCCAAGGGGGTCTGGTGGTTCATGTCACAGGTTGCAGACTAGAGTTTGACAAAACTGACCAATCAAAAACTCTTACTTCATTACTCCTCCTCAGTCTCTGGACTGTCATCATGTAAGAAATGTATAAATATGCATGTGAGTTAGGAGAGGTCAGAACCTACATTTTGAAACTGACTGGTGTGTTTAGGAGCTCTTATATATTAAAGGCTGATTGATTCATCATTTTCTGGTCTTGCTCTTTGTAGAAATAATTTAGTTTTTGACAAAAATCTGTAGGAGTACTGTACTACATGCAAGGTTTGACGCGCGCGCACGCACACACACACACACACACACACACACACACACACACACACACACACACACACACACACACACACACACACACACACACACACACACACACACACACACACACACACACACACTCAAAACAACACCACAGTAATCATCCAGACTTAACACATATGTACCACAAGATGGCAACAAAGTTTGGATTCCTCTTGCTCTCTGGAAACACATATATTCCAGGCACTTCCAGTAGGGGCCACTGCCACTTTGCTCTCTTTGCCTGAGATGCCCCCCTAGACAAATAAATAGGCTAAATTAATTTTAATAACTAGTGTGGTTGTTGCTGCTGCTATTGTTATTGTTCTAATCATGACTGTTGAATATTAGACCAGGAGCTTAAGCCCCTGCCCTTCTTGGAGTCTGTGCACGGCCCTGATATATAATATTTTACAGTAGAGATTGTGGTTACTGATTGTGGTGAGAGAATCAAACCAAAAATCTTCCATGTTTATTGTTAATTTAACTTAGAGAGTGTAAAAACTGACCTGATTAGACCTGGGATAGTTTTTACACTCTCTGAATTAAATTAACAATGAGAATATTTGTTCTGACCCCCAAACTGACCCCAGAATAACTATATAACAAATAAGTCTATTTGAAGGTGGAATGGTTACATAGACCTTACATAATGACAGAACACTTGAGATGATAAACTGCCTGCAGACTTTTGAACTCCAATCTCCCTATTAGATAGTATATGAACTTGGGAGGTTTGCATTTCTATGCAAGAATAGATTAATTTAAATCAGTTTTACACTGTTTTTATTTGGTTATGCTTGTTTTTATGAAATGAATTCTTCTAGTTTTTAGGATTTATTTATTTAGATTGTATTTTTCTGCACTATATTTATTATTTTATGAATTTCTGCTGTCTTTAACTAGGAGAACCATAATGTTTTTCCAAAGCTGCTTGCAGATGGAAAACAAATGACAAATAAAGCAATCTTGAATGTTGAATCTTGCACAGCAAAATCCTTCTTTCACACTCTTAATTAATTAAACACTCCGGATTTGACTGTGTGGTAGAGCGGATATTAGAACAAGACTGGCAAGACTTGGCAGCAGCTCCCAAGTCAGTGTTTTGTGTGTGCATTTTCTTCCCGTTAGATCTAGGCTACTCCCCTGGGCCTTTGTTTAAATTAAGTTTCTTTGGTTTAAGGTAAGGACTGTAAATGAATTTGACACTAGACCTAAGCATTTCTTTTTTATAAATTCAATTAGCAACACATACTACTTAGTATATATACCTTACACACACGCGCACACACGCAAACGCAGGCTCGCACAAATATTTTTTAGATCTGCTATTTTCACTATTTCACTAACATATTTAGCCTCAGACTCAACACCATTTTGAAGTTTTGAAGTTCTGTTGTGATGGTTAATGTAAGTTAAGCTGTACTCCAGGCAGACAACCATCCTGCTTGATGATGAATTGGACAATGGAAACAAGCCCCCCAGGGCTTTTTGTTTTATCCTTTTAGCATAACTTTTTTAACCGTACTGTCCTCAAACTTGGAAATGAATGAATGAGTGAGTGAGTGAGTGAGTGAGTGAGTGACAAAAGACACCCGCATCTCTTGGTCTAGCCTAGTATATATACAGTAAATATGAACACCATTTTTTAAATCATGAAGATAGGCTACTATTTCATGTTTTAAAGGGCTTTCTGTGGACACAACACTGACATTACTTTATGGCTCAATTGTGTTGGTTGGAGTGCCTGGCCAAGCCAGAGGCACCATGGAGGGTTCAAACCCCACTCTTGGTGAGCAGATTGATTTTCTGACTATCCACTGACCAAGCTGACAAACCACACACAAATTTAATAAAAACATTTAAAAAAAAGTATATCAATCTGGAATCCCTTTTAGCTCCCAAACTACAAGAACTTGAACTGGACACAAGGAGTAGGCTGAAGTAGGACTCAAATCTGCATGTAAATCTGCATGTAAAACTGATGCTAGGCTATCTGTGTTCCTACTCATACATATTTAACATAATCATGCCTCCCTCCTCAACAAGCTCTTCTGTGACCTCTTGCCCTCAACCAAAACCATCATTTATTTTTCCAGATCAGCTACCCAAGCTCCCCTTCTCAGAAACTCTACTGAACACTTGTTATGCAACATGGTGCCACAAGGAGTGTGTGACTGTGCTGAAAATCAACAAAAAAGTACAACTTAACCAGTATTTTAATCTCGCTTTTAGACTTTATCAAATTATTTCCTGAAGTGAAGGGAAGAAATGCCCATAGGGTGAGAGATTTATTTGAATTTACATTATTGCCGTTTTTTTTGTCTCGCTACTGATGTTGAACTTTTTGGAGTACATTTCTTAAGAATCTCTTTTCATCTCTAAAGCCCTTGTAATATGTGTTGTTTCTTCTTTGGGGGGTACCCAGATGGTCTCAGACTAGTGTCCCTTCATGTGTGTTTCATCATATCCCCTCAGACCTCAGGATTCTGAATGCTGTAATCAGTGAAGAAAACATCAGCTGTTTCCAGTTACCATACAGTTACCATAGTGTAGCTGTGAGCTGTGACTGCAATTAACTCATCTTATTAACTTAGTATGGAGGTTTTGCACAGAAACACCAGTGTCTCAGGCCATTTTATTGAATTAACATGGATGTTTGTCATGTGTTCGGAGCGGTCTCTGTGCTCTGTGGATTTCCCAAGGTCTAACTTTTTAAAAGTAATATTTTGTTTCAGGTTGACCTGTCCCCTGCTTTGTACCATGGCAAATCAGGAGGTCAACGCTGGCATGCTCAGGTAAATAAACATACTGTATATCTCAATGTACAGTTCAGTCAAAGGTGAATACAATTATTACGCTATCCTATGTTTCTTTATAATGGTCAGTCGTGACAAATAATTCTGGTGAATGCCAAGTCTCATTCTAGTAAGGCACTAGAAACACCAAGTGAATGCAATTTTCTTCATGGTAAATGGTGCATTTATATAGCGTGCTTATCCAAAGCGCTTTACATTGATTGTGCCATTAACACATTCACACACACATTCATACACCGATTGCAGAGGAAACCGTGCAAGGTACAAACCTGCTCATCAGGAGCAATTAGGGGTTCAGTGTCTTGCTCAAGGACATTTCGACACTAACTCTGGGGGAGCGCCCCAACCCGGGATCGAACTGGGAACCTTGCGGTTTTTCAGTTCACTCTACCCGGCCACTCCACCCCTGAGCCACTGCAGGATAGAAAACCAGGATAGAAAACCAGCAGTAGCCTACTAAATGACCAAGGACCAGGGTTAAAGAACCCTGTCCAACATTTCGGAATCAAATTGTTCACTAAAATTGATTCACATTTTCAAGGTATACCGACCATCAACTTAATAGACTTCAAGCCTATTGGGTTCTCATAGACATATGTTGGGATGTTTACTTCATAATGCAATACATGAATGTATGAAGTTATCCTCACAATAATATAATTCCAAACAGTGCATACATACAGCAAGGACCCTGAAGAAAAACAGGCCCTCATGATGCCGCAGTTCTAAGTCAGTTCTCCAGAAGTGCCCACCACTCCCTCTGGAAGATGAACATTGAATTATCAAAGAGGTTCTTCTTGCAGTATACTGTAGGCAACATTAGAGGACTGTTTCAGACTGCTCTATGTGTGGCTGTTTGTTCTGCTCGTGATAGTCTGTCCGCATGCCCCTGTTTAATCTCCAAATTACATTATGATAAAGTCTGTTTTGCTCCAGAGTAACATTTGACCAGTCAGTTGATTTCTGTTTTCAAGCAAGCTTCTTGTTCCTTACATAACCTGGTATACTGTTATGGTTTCAGTTTAGTAGAACTTTTATCATTGCTGTTAGCTAATAAGCAGATATGCTACTGTATCTCTATTAAAGAACGGAATGCTAAGCTTGGAATTTAACATTAATATGTAATGGTCCAAGATACATATACCTTTTGCTGATAACTATTGCTTCGCTCACACAAATTGATGATTCATGGTTTCAAGTGATACAGTACATGTGATGAGTACACGCAACTCAAATGTTACATATTAGTATGAGTCTGCGTTTTGGAATAGAACTCTTACGCTGAACACATTGGAAGTAGATTTTTTTAAGATTTATTGTAATTTTGAATAAACTATTGAAGAAAGATGTATGCTCCATGTACACAGTATCTTTACCCTATTGTATTTACCCTATCCTATCCTCTTACATCACACTATGCTTAAACACATTATCCCACTGTGACGACACAAATGCTTGATGATGCATGTGTTGTGGTTGCATTGCTTATTCAGAATTAAGATGATGTGGATTGTTACAATAAACAACCACAGAAAATTGCATTATTTGCTAGCCTCAAATATTGTAATATTTCTTCATAAACAGACATACCATGTCAACAGATGTGGTATGACAGTGGTTACAAAACCTTCTTTATTTCCAACAACGGAAGCAATGGACATTCCGTTGTTTTGGCAAGAGTTCCAAGATGGTCAAGGTTGCAGGATGGTAGTGGGGGGGGGGGGCATATTCCCATGAGACAGCTAGAGCAAGATCTGCCAGTAATATGGAAAGTCATGAACCATGAGTTGGCTTATCCACATATAATGTGATTTGCTCGGCCATTTATCAGTCTAATTGTATAGGTTCCCCTTTGAGGGGCCAAATGTTATACATACTGGAGGAGAGAGAATCTTAGCTGTCATTTCATATGGACATAAAGCTCAAGATGCAGACTTACTGTAGTCTGACCTTAAGCTAATTTAAATATTTTGTTACAAAAGGATATTATGCACTATTTGAAAAGAGGTGAGACCTACTCTGATGAAGTAATTGACAGCATAATATATATAAAGAAAACTATTATTTATTATGAATTACTAATAGTAGTCTATATGTTTTCATTATAATTAGGGCTCATTTGCAAAAAATGTATAAATTGTTCAGTTCTTATATAGCTGAAGCAATGTTTATGGGCAATTAATGGTTCTCACGCAATTTTGTTCAAACTTTGTCTTTGTCTTGAATCAGACCATTTCTTGGAAGTGAAGCTAATGAATTTAGGCCCAAATGGGAAGAAATTGCTCCTGAAATGCTGATCATTGTGATAATGTTCAGCCTATTCAACAATAACTAAGATGGCATTTTGATTATTTGAATGAATACCAGTGGTAAATAACTAAGTAGCCTATATTTACTGAAGTAGCCTACTCCCTGTACATAAGTAGCCTACAATATCAAGGAACTTTAACTGTACTTGAGTATTTCCATTTCTTGATACTTTATAGCCTACTTTATACTCCACTATATCTCAGAGGCAAATATCGTAGCCTACTTTTTACTCCACCTTTATTTGACAGATTTAGTTAGCCTACTAGTCTCTTAATAATTCATGAAATTATAAATCTAAAATCTTCACAATTGTTAAAAAATATCCCATGTGCAAAATAGGGCTTAATGGTGTCACGGTCCGCTCCTCGGGCCGTGGACTTTGACTTTATTATTTATACCTTGAAGATGCCCTTATATGGTTATGGACACTTTAGGCTGGTTAGGCCTAAAGTGCATTTTGTATGTTCTGCATACTGCGTGTTCCATTTGTATAATTGTATCTGTCATTCTGTTGCTGCATTTTGCATTGGTGTTCTGTGCTTTTGCCTTGTAGTATTGTTTCCCGTCTGCCTTGTTTACTGTTTCCTGTCTTGTCTCTCTTACCCTTGATATTAGTTGTTCTCCACCTGTGTCCTGTTGTGCCCCAGCCAATCACAGTGTTGATTGTAGTTTATGTTCACCTGCGTCCTGTTAATCCCCTGTCTATTTAAACCCTGTGTTTGCAATGTGACTTTGTTGGTCCGTAGACCTGTTTCACGTGAGTTTATGTTTAGTGCTTGATGCCTTCTGTTCTATATCCCTGCTTTTGGAAACCTCAGTTTATTTAATAGATCCTTTGATTTGAATACTTCTGCCTACCTCGTCTGCTTTTGAGCCCTACCCGCTACTCAATCCTGACAAATGGGTTAATGATCAGTATATAGGCCTATAGTCCAATAACATGATATATGCCTACTGTATTCTAAAATGAGCATTATGCATAATAAGTCTTAATACTTTAACTCTTGCTGCTAGTGCTAGCCGACATAAGATTTTTATTACAGGACTTTTAAGTGTAACAGTATTTTTTTTTACTGAGTGGTATTATTTGGTAGGCTACTTGTACTCAAGTCCAAATCTGAGTATACTCCCCCCCCCCCCCCCCCCTCTCCTTCACACATACAGGCCCATAATAATACATATTTTATCATGTATTTAAATGTACAAAGTAGCTCCACCCGCCAGAAATGAACCTATAAGTTTGGTCGCACGCGTATACACATGCGTGCGACCAAGCAAGCATCCTGGTGGATGTTCTTTCTCCAGATGAATGGGTGTTTTTCTCAGTCATGTAAGGACATTTAATCTACTCGGCAGGTTTTTTGATGCAGTGAAGGCGTGCCGTGCTGGACCGGGCCGGACTCATATGGCCTTCATGTGATTCTGCGGGGAGGAGGTGTTTGCTAAACGAGTTTTCAAGAGCCAGGCTGCACCATTTGAGCATTCAATATCTCTCACACACACACCGGGAGCTTATCCACCGCTCCTGTGCAGCATTTGGGATATTTTCAGGCTTTCAGCTCTGCGAACAGTGAATCAGTCACATTCCGGATAGCGAGGCGCTGCAGTTCCCAGAATGGGAGACACACACTCTGCGCAACGGGAGAGCAAGGCAGTGGCTGATGAGGAGAGTGCCACAGGGGATGATGTGCAGACTGAAGACAAGGTACCCGCTTGTTTATTCCTACATCATGGAAGGATGCACGGTTGACAAGAGGAGTTGGCGTAACTGACTTTAGTGACTTACATCATGCCTTTTTTCCCCCGTGCAAACGTTGAATGTTGCCACATTAAAAAGATCGGTTTCTCAATTATTCACAGTTTACAACTATGTAATTATGTAGCCTATCTATTATAGGCCTAACTTCTTATTTGATTTTAACATGTGTATGAAAAGGGGAAACATTTATCGGTCTAAATATGCTGTCAGTAGCCTATTGAATCCGATTGAGTGCTGCCCAACATTTCCATTTGCAACATGTAAAATATCCCTTGATCACCCAATTCTTTTCCCGAGGCAGTCACGATTTTCAATAATAATAATAAAAGATCTCATTCTGCTTCTTACTGTGCAGCAACTGTACTGGTACTTGCAGATGCTTCTGTAACCTCAATGTTGTATAGCCTATTTACTTGAAACCTTTATTTCAGGGAAATCAATTGAGAATAACGTCTCTTTTTTCGATGGTGTTCTATATACAGAAAAGGGCATTTTACCATACGACTTTACATGAGACTTAAGTACACACAGAGATACACACAATTCACAACAATAGGCTTTAAAATGCTTTAATTAAAATACATTAAAACCATTTTTGCAACAGACAGGTGCATCACAAGTAATCCAGCTCCCAGCTATCCTGACATTTGTTCCATACATAAGGTGCATACATGCTGAAGGCTGTATTACCCAGATTTGTTCTGGTTCTAGGAACCTCCATATAACAGCATCTTGTGATCTGGTACCATGACCTGATCTGATGGACAGGAGCGTGGAGCTTGGTCAGATACAAGGGCAGTTTGTAAACAAGGTGATATGCTGCTTCCTTCTAAGAGCAAGGGAAAACCACCCTACTGAATTATATAGTGTACAATGATAAGTTCTAAAAACCTTCTCCCGTAAGCAGAGTGCATTGTGATAGATAATGGGAATAGAAAGCCTACCTAAGCTATAAATGTACCGAACTACAGTGGTTTTGAACTGTTTCGGATAAAAAGCAGAGAGAGCAGCATGGAGGAGGAATAATGACTTTCCACTCTTAGGAGAACCTAAGTAAAGCTCTTTTCCCAAGGGAGGGATGGAATTTCCAGCACTGGCTGCACTCTGGATGAGACTACATCGATTATCTATGTACAACACGATCACTAGCCGAGCCGGAAGTCGAGGTAGCTCTGTCTTTTAAGACTGAGTTATTATAGTGTTGAGTTATGTGTATTAAGCTGGACTGATTCCATGGTAGCCAACTTTTGTGATTTGATGCATAACGCTGACAGCCTAATTTAATTTGAAGAGGGATAGGCCTACTTCAAATGAATGTGTCCCAGTCAATCAGATGATATCGTTTTCATTTTAAAAATGTTATCTTGACCAATATTACTGAAATGAAGTCTGCCAATTGTCATTTGTCTCCAGAGTAACTCAACTCAACAGGCTGTTTTTATAGACTACTGCCATTTACGTTTTAAGAGAATATCTCACTACATCAGCTTAATTTAGGCTACTAAAAATTATACTGTAGCCTATCATCTTAATATGGACATAATATACTTAGCTGGTAACACATTAACCAAAGAGCCCTGGCTGAGATATGAGCCTTTGCTTAAATCAAATTTAGCTTAAGGTTAAGGTAGGCCTACTTCACCTTTGTTGTCCACACATGGGTCCTCACTATAAGACAGCACCATATCTGTCTATTCAATCTTTATCTTAGAAGAAGGCTGTGGATAGCGCAAAAATCCTATTTACATAATCGGCAGATATTTCAAGGTAAACTATAGCCTTATAAAAAAAGGATGAAATATGTTTGAATTCAGTCAGATCTGTCCAAGCTGTCGATTCGACATCTGTATTGTAATGCAAGTCTGGATCTGCCACCTGTCTAGTCTAATATTTTATTTTATTTTATTGCATACATTAGTAATGCACATCTTCACACATATACACATTCACATCTGAAAGTGAGAACTGCCCAACCACAGTCTTCTACACTTTGAGCCCTCGGCAACTCCACTGGAGCAATAGGCTATGTACATAGTCCCAGGTTTTCAGACGGTGGCATACACTTTTCCTGTTCTGGATCATTTTCCCATAGCTTAATTTGATTGGCTCGGCAGAAGATTTGAATCGGAAACACATATGACACCCTCACATGTTTCAAATTTGCTGCCAACCCAATCAAACAACCACTCCTGCCAGTCAGTCAGGAACAAAAGTGACAGGCAGTGAAAAATTTAAGTAACAGACATCATTAATCCTCTGTGTAATACTGACTTGGGCAGTCAGTGGGAACTGAGTGTACTTTGAGAACTGAATAAGCCTTCTTCCATCCAGTTGAATGGAGTGGCTCATATACGTACTGTAGATGTGAATGGAGGAGGGGGTCAATAGGTGATTTAGCCAATCACTAACAACAGTGGCCATTGTTTTCACCAGAAGGAAGATGAACAACTTACAATAAAGACAGCTTATCCAACAACCCAGACAGATGGAACAGCAATAGACAGTATACACATCAAACAGACCACTCAGTGTTAGCCACCTAAAGCTCTGTAACATGTTTTGGTGAATAACATTTTATTTGTATGGTAGAGTATGTTAATACAATATAACTTATACAATTGTGGTGGTTGTTATTGGTCTCCCTGCTCCTCTATTGAGACATTTAGATCCTGTGTCTAGGTTGGACACAACCTTTGACAGAATCCTGTTTCTGGTTTGACACAAATTTTTACCCGAAGGTCAAATTGTGACCCGAATGTCAAAATTTTAAAAAAATGTCCCCGAGCAAACAGGCAGGCTCTATTAGCTCAGTGGTAAAAATGTCACCACTTAAGCAGGAGACGGTTCAAATCAGGCGTCGAATAGGAAAGTTACATAGTGCAGCTTTAAGCCCTGTATACTTCGTTGTAAGACAAATAGCAAAAATAGCCATTTCACAAGCTCACAATGTGTCGCAGTGCAACATGTGAGCTTATATATCTATTTCCGGTGTGTGACCCTGGCACACAACTAAGTATAAATGAGGCAAATTGTGAAAATAGCCAATCTAGAAGCTCACAATGCATCACGCTGCGACGCATTGTGAGCTTGTAGATCTATTTACGGTGTGTGACCCTGGCACACAACTAGTGCTGCACGATACTTGCTCAAATGTGAATCACGATTTTCCTCCATAAGAATTGAGATCACGATTCTCACGATTCTCACACAATTCTCTTGTAAATATAAAAATATTAAGCAAAAAAAAATCGTCATAATTTAAAATCGAGATCGCATAGGTGTCTGAATCGAGATCACGATCTTTTTTCGATTAATCGTGCAGCACTACACACAACTAAGTATAAATCAGGGTGCTCCTTGTTTCTGGCATGCTATGTGAAATGCTAGTGAATTTTAAAGATCTCTAATGCCACAAAAATGTATAGGTCACCACGAGTGACGATGACTACGTATACATTACATTTAGTACGTGAAATAGGCAAAAAGTGAAAGGCTTTTAATATATTGTCAGAATCCACTTTGTTTGCATGGTAAAGGTGTGATTCTGAGACATGTATCATCGTGCAATGACAGTGAATGGAGAGAGAAAAACAATCGTTACTTCCAGTTAAGGTCCTTGCACACTGGTGCGTCTTTTCGTTGCGTTTTTTTTTTTTTCATTGTTTTTTCAATTTTTTTCATTGTTGTAAAAAAAACGCAACGAAAAGACGCACCAGTGTGCAAGGACCTTTACTCACTCAGACCAACAGATAAACATGCTAGACAATATTTGCACTTGGTCAGGTACCTATATAACCCAAGGTTCTACTAATCATTACCAGTCCATCTTACTTACCACACTTATAATGAAATGCTTTGAAAGATTAGTCTTACACAGTCTTACATGATTTGAAATGTAATGTTCTCAGACATCTGGAGTGCAGTTAATGCTATGCAGGAGTACTATTTGTAGATTTGAGCTAAACTTTTAATAGGCTTTGTGCATAACTGTAGTCCCAGTTTTCACAAGGTGGCATAAGCGTTTCCCTGTTCCATTTAATTTTTCCATATAGCATAATTTGATCGGCTCAGCAGATTTGAGCTGTAAACACAAGTGTCATAAGTGTTTCCAGTTAAAACCTGCTGCTGAGTCAATCAAACAAAGCTATAGGAAAATTAACTTAAACAGGTATGCTACCAGCTTCTGAAAACCTGGGACTACAGTTATGCACAGAGACTATTGTCTCATGCCTCTACTTTTTAATCAGTCCAACAGTGTACCTGGATGTTTATCTAAATGTCCCCAAGCTGTTACCATGTGGGTCACTAGAATACGTATGTTGAGAAGTACTGGGGTCCCACAAGGATGCGTGCTTTCCCCTGTACTGCACCATTATTCACCCTTGGTTGTGTTCTCTGAAGTTTGTGCATGACACCAAAGTTATGATGAACATAATTATAGAAGGCTCAAGACTCAAACTGCCATGTGTAATTGTTACTGTGTTATGATTTGTTACTTACATACAGTACTTTCATTTAATGTTATGGGAATGCCAGATATGAGAAAAATCTCAGAATTTGAGAATTGTCAGGAAGGCTGATTCATTCAAGATGAATACCATCCAGGCAATGAGTACATTAGTGCTGTACCGAGTGGCAGGCAACATTACCACATGCACATACCATTAGGTTTGGTGGAACTTTATTTCCTTCAGTGGTGAAAGCACTGAAAGAAATAGGCAGTACTTGAATATCCATTATCCCTTACAATTAAATTAATATCCATGGAAACACAAAATACCATGGATTAATTGGATCGCTTAAAATATATGAATACATTTATGAAATATAGCAAACAACTTAGAACATTTAAAGGAGGAGTTCACCCAAAAAATGACTTATTTTCTATCAATTGCACACCCTATGAAGCCTTGAATCCATGGATTATTTTTTGTTTTTGTCGCATTCCTAAGCTAATAATTTGATTCCCGTCTCCTACCGGCTAATGTATCCGGTAGGAGACGCAAAGTAGATTATTTGTGTCTCCTACCGGAAATACACACGGTCATCAAATTATTGTCTTAGGAATTTTTTGGGTGAACTCCTCATTTAAGCTAAAGTGCTCAATCTTTTACAAATCTAATTTTCAGATTAAAGTGAGATTTTTGAGCCAAATTCATGGTTATATTTTATCAACTGCTCTTGACAAAGTGCCATCAAAACACTTAGTTATTTTAATGAAACATTTTTGTTTTCCCCACCATCAAATCCATGTCAGTCTTATAACACAAGAACAAAGCTTAAATCTTACATATTGTCTTTCTCTTTCTTTCAGTCTCTCCAAAATAATGGGCAGATCTCTGGGCTCAATACAAAAACAGACATCCCCACAACAGAAGTCACAGCAGAAGTTAACGGTCATTGTGAAGATGAAGTTTTTGTAGAGGGTGAGTACCCATAGTGTGAATGACTCTTTAAAAGAAAAACAATTGGTAATTTCAAGAATGCATAGTTGTCTCTGCCAGGCCGAATGTTTTATCCCCTGTCTGTCTGTCTGTCCGTCCGTCCGTCCATCCATACGTGTGTGTGTGTGTCATTATGTCTGTGAGCAGCTTATCTCCAGAACCTTTGGACCGATCGGCGTGAAACTTTGCATGCACACTCCCTGGCCAGAGCAGAACCTCTTTTCACATGGGCCTGTTATAGCGCCACCAGTAGGCCGAATTTTGCAAAAACGTTTTTTATATATTACTCTTACAGATTCTGTCCAAACATCACGCCAATTGGTACACATTATCTCTGTACTCATGTGATCAAGAAGGGTCTGTCCAATTTTGGCTTTCAAAGGAGTGGCCCGTTTTGAACGAAATGCCTCAAATCATGAACGCAGCGTCCAATTGCCGTGAAACTTTGCACACACATTCCCAGTAGGCCAAGGTAGAAATGCCACCCTACATTTTTTAAATCGCCTCATGGTGGCGCTATAACAGGCATATTCACGTTTTGGCCTATAGCTCTTGAAACGTAGGTCAAATAATAAAAAAAAAATCCCTTGGATTCCTTGGATCATTACGCAACTTCCCAAATAAGCCACGCCCATTTCCACCAGACACGTTTTCCGCCATGTTGCGGTTATTTGCAAAACACACCTTTTGCTTCTACTCCTAACAATTTTGTCCAAACCTCAACCAAATTGGTACACCATATCTCTGTAGTCATGTGATCAAGATGAATCTGTCAGATTTATCGTATTCCATTCCGATTGACTACGATCGGCTTTCAAAGTTTGCAGGAGCCCATTTTGCACGAAATGCCACAAGCACCGCTGGACCGAACGGTGAGAAACTTTGAAAGCACACTCCCAGTAGGCCAAGGAGGGACCTCCATCCCAAATTTTTCAAATGGTCCTGTTATAGCGCCACCATAAGGCAGATTTTTTTGCTACTATTCCTACAGATGTTGTCCGAACCTCACACCATTTTAACACCTTATCTCTGTCATCATGACGCATCTGTCAGATTTCTCATATTCCATTACGATTGGTTATGATTGCCTTCCAAACTTTTCAGGAGTGGCTCGTTTTGCACAAAATGCCACAAATCATGAACACAGCTCCCGATTGCTGTGAAACTTTGCACGCACACTTAATATTTTAGATCCCACTCCAAGTAGCTATGACTGCCTTCCAAAGTTTGCGGGCCCTGGGTAGGCAACCCGGCCTGGCGGAGACCTGTGCTTCGAGGAGCACACTTTTCTAGTTTAAAATAGATTGTCTTTTGATAGAATTTCACAATATTGCTCGGCATATAGTCTAAAATACGTACATTGCAATCCATTGATAACTGTGTAGGACTGACATTTTTTTCAAATTCTGTTTTCTTTCCTCAGTCTGTGAGACAAGTTCAGACATTGAACCTCCAAAAGAAGATGTTCCAGAGATGGTAGAGGCACACAATGAAGATGAAACACCATTAGAAAATGCTGAGATAAATGAGAAGGAATCAGTTGATCCCGACCAGGCAGCACCACCAAATATGAGTGAAACTGAGGTGAAGCTGAATGAAATCAACGAAGGTTTTAAGAGATTCTTTAGTAATATTGGATTGAAATTGACAGTTAAGAAAGACTCGGGCACAAAGGCGGAAGTACCATCAGATGTATCCACTGAACCAAAAGAGGTAGACCCAAGTGACAGAAACGATGCCAAGGACACCATCGAGGAAACGAGTGATGAGATTGAAGAGACTGTTAACGTGGCCCAAGATACCCCTGACAATGATTCAACAACATGTCCAACCATGACAGACATGACATCATGGGAGTTTCAGGACGCTGAGGAAAAGCCCACAGAAACAGCAGAGGCTAATGAAGAAACTTCAGCCAATGAGGTTGCAGAGGCACCAACATCAGCAACTTCTGAAGGTGAAGGGGATGCAACACCTGCAGAGGATCCCGAAAAAGAGCCAGAGGAAGCCCGACCATCTTCTACCAGTCCTAATGAAGATGAGGAGGTCATGTCTCCCATTAAAAAGTTTTTCACTACAGGAATATTTGCTGGTTTGCGGAAGAAGAAAAAGGCCATAGAACAGGAAAAAGCTAAAGATGAGGTGATGGAGAAAGAACTTTTAGACATGGGGACACAGGACGATGCAGCAAAGACAGAAGGAGATGGACAAGACCAAGAACAGATCAAAGACATCACTGTTGAGGCAGCTACAGTTGGGGAGGAAAAAAAAGAAAGTGAGCTCAAAGTGGAAATCACACCTGTGGACTCTACAATGAAAACACATGTTCCTGAAGTTGAAGAACTCCAGAGTTCTCAGGAGAAAGTCAAAGTTCAAGGTAGTCCACTGAAAAGGCTGCTGTCTGGGTCTAGTCTTAAGAAAGTCTCCAAAAAGCAGAGAGGAAGAAGATCAAGTGATTCAAAGCTGACTGACTCTGGTGAGCATGATTCTGATCACCTCCTGTCATCTACTGAGTCAGCAGAAGATCAGAGAGGTAAGAGTCCTGCGCGTTCCCCTGAAGAGGCAGGAGAAGTGGAAGACGGTACCTGGGCTTCCTTCAAAAAACTTGTCACCCCCAAGAAACATATGAAAAAGGCCTCCCTCAGTGATGAGGAGGCAGTAACCTCAGGTTCACCGGAGGACCCCAAGCTAAGTGAAGAAGGACAAATATCCGATGCCACCACAGAAGACACAAAGAAAGCCACATGGGAGGCATTCCTATGTGGATCTGGAAGGAGAAGGAGTCGAAAAACATCTGATTCTGAGGATGAAATACCCAAGAATGAAGGGGGAGAACACAGGCCTGACAGTGAATCAAGACACAATGCAGAGTCTCCTCTAGAAAGTTCTCAGGAGGGTGAGGGCCATCTAGCCTCTTCCCCTGACCAAGCAGGAAGCCCTTCAGAAGATGATGGAAGTTCAACTTGGAAATCCCTTAAAAGACTCATGACCCCAAAACGGAAAGCCAAAGATGAAGAGGAAAAAAAAGAACACATACCATCTGATAGTGAAATGAATAAAGATGAATCCTCCTTCTCATTAAAGAAACTCCTCCCAGGACGCAAAAAGAGGAAGTCTACTGAAAAGCATGAGCAAATATCTTCAGATGAAGCTGACAGGGGAGAGGGATCAGATGATGAAGACTCTGAGACTCCAGCTGTGGTTCCTTTGTCTGAGTTTGACAAAGAGGATCAAGTACAAACTCAGGCACTCATAGAAAGTCACACACCTGAAGCAAAAGAATCAGAATCCCAGCAAGACCTCTCCAGGCAGACAAATGAAGCAGCTCTCCCTAGTGAGCCAGTGGTAGCCGAGACAGGAAAGGGTGAAGATAGTGACATTGTTTTGGAAAATCAGTCATCTGCAATTCCTGCTTTGAATGAAGACTTTGAGGATCTGACAGAATTAAGCAAACATCAGCAACTTAGTGACATCCCTGAGGAAGGCGTTATTGAGGAAAGCATGACAACTGCTGCCGAAGAAGCAGCAAGAGATGATACTATAGCGGAGGATATAATTGAGCTGACATCTGAGGCCATTACTGCACAAGAGCCTGTAGACAGCACACAGACAGATGAAACCGAGATGGTATCAGCAGTCTCCCGGCTGACAGAGTCTTCAAAAACATCTGGAAACACAACACCAGTACCAGCAGAATATGATGTGATGGAAACAGAGGCTCTCCTACAAGAGGTTGTCGAAGCCATCAATGTAAACCCAAATGCTGTGGCACCGTGTGCACAAGATCCAAGTGTAGAAAGAATATATGGTTCTGTCTCTCCTCAGATACAAGAGACATCCATACTACAAGAAACAACAAATACAGAAGCATTCCACAAATCAGAAGCCCCCATTGCAGAAGACATTAATGCAGTTGATGAAATTGGTGGAGCCCAGCCAGAAAGTGTATCTGAAGTCACTGAAGCAATTTCCGAAGATACCACTGAAGAATTTGATACGGCTGTGATTTCTGTAGATCAAGTACAGCCGGCTGACGTTTCAGAGATATATGAAAGTGTGAAGGAAGAATTTATGGATAAAGTAAATGATGATGCCCCCACAGAGCCACTGCCTGAAAATGAACATGTTGACATGGCTACAGTCAATCAAGGAGAAATAATATCCACTGAGGTGGACTCTCATGAAGTGGACTCAACAGCTGCTGTAAAATATGGAACTGTGGATGAAAATGTCGTGCATATGGCACAAGCTCCTGAGGAAAAAGATCAGATCAATGACAAAGCCCCTGACCAAGTCCCACAACATGCAGAAGTTGAGGATGAAGACCAAGTAGCTGAGGTGGTGGGTGAAGTAGAGGCATTAACATTGCTTCAAGTAGCCAGTTTAATTTCAGAGGAGGGTAGTGCTCAAGTTCTTGAAAAGCAGGTGATATCAGAAGACATAGCGGCCCCTGACAATGCAACCGCCTCAGTTACAGATGAGCCTATACAGGAAGTGCATATCACTGAAGTAAATGTTGAGGTGAAGGAAGGCGACCTGTCAGGTGCTGAGATGGAAGCTGCAGAAGCTGATGTCATGGCTGAAGTCGACACTGAGTTGCAGACACTCACAGTTACACAAGTATCCCTTGAAGATTTAGGGGGTAGTAGTGTTGAACTTGAGAAGGAAACTGAGATTCAGACAGAGCAAATGGTGGAGATGAAAGAGGATCAGATTTGTGTACCACAGCTTGCACAAGTACAGGATGAAGACCAAATTGCTGAAGTGGTCGATGAGTTGCCAGCAATAACCGCTGTCCAAGTTGTTTCTGTGAATTCTGAGCCAGGTAGGGCTGCAGTGCTTGAGCAGCAAGTTATATCTGAAGACATCCCAGAAACTTGTGGAGAAAATGTTACCGCTTCAGTTAAAGATGAAATTGAGAACAAAACTGCGATTCTGACAGCGCAAGTTTCTATGGAAAAAGTGAATGACATAGAACAAATTCCACAACATGTCCTAGTTGTGGATGAAGGACAAATAGCTGAGGTGGCAAATGAGCTGCACGGAGTAACATCTGTTAACTCTGCCACAGAAATGTCTGTGGCAAGTAATGCTCCAGTGTTTGAAAAGCCTGTTATTTCTGAAGACACGCCAGTGCCCGACACAGAAAATGCCTCTGCCTCAGCAGCAGATGAACCTATACAGGAAGCACATATCACTGAAGTCAATGTTGAGGGTGAAAAAGAAACTGACCTCCCAGATGTTGCGGTGGAGGCTGTGGAAGTGGTGCATGCCCCAGTGATGCAAGCACTAACTTGTGATGTAAAATATGTGATGGCTTCTATGCCTGATGCTGAAATAGCTGACACGTCTGATATCACTGAACCACTGACAGAGGTTGTTGCGACTGAAATACAGTCCCAAGAGGCAAACGAATGTGTGAGTGATTTACCACCATGTTTGATGGTTACATCAGCACAAGAGAGCGACGTGGTTGTCATGATGCATGTGCCATCACAACAGGTTGAAGACAATCATAGAATTCAAGTGCAAGTGGTGGATGTTGACATGAAATTAGTCAAGCCAGTTGTTGAGTCAACTCTTGATGTAGGAGTAATGGATACTGCAGGAGTGATAGACATTTGCAATGACATGGATGATGAGGTAGATAAACTCTCTGCTACTTTACAGACTGAAGAGGAGATAACTGATGAGGCAAATAAGCTTACTATTGCTCAGGGAGTCATCCCACATGAAAAGCCAAACTTGCCAGAAGTTGTAAATGAACCTATAGTTGCTGAATCTTGTGAAATGTCTGAAAGTAAATCAAGGGAGCCTGCTGGTGAAAGACAAGCTGAAGAGATTGCCTCCATTGATGCACACAAAGAGGAAGCTAAAGTTGAGCTACAAAAGGAACCTGATGTAGATGTAGCAGAGGATTCACAATGTACACCAGAGCCATTAGTTGAGGGGGAAATGAAGGATGTTGTTGTGGAAGAGGACACACCTCCAACCACCTCTTACCAGGTGGATAAAGCAAGCAACGCTGAACTAGTAGTACCTCAAAGCTCTGGATTAATCTCATCAGGCAATATGGAGGCACCTGATAGCCTTTCTTTAGAATTTAAACTTAACATACTGTTTGGGCAGACAAGGGATTCAGCCCCTCAACCATCTGTAGCAGAAATAACTGAACCCATGAAACAAGTAGAAGTGTCTGACGTCGGGGTTCAGGCAACAGAGAAAATAGAATCAATCAGACAAGCAGACGTTACAGAACAAGCCAAGACCCTGGTTCCAGAGCAGTCTGAAGCTGCTGTCCAAGTGACAGAATCAGCTGAACTAAAACAAACAGAAGTAAACAAAGGAGGAGAGAGCCAGAAGCAGCCGGAGATATCTGAGGTTGCTGTCCAGGCAATGGAAACCACAGAACTGGTAAGGCAAACGGCACCAACGGAGAGAGCTGTGATCTACAGTCAACCAGTAATGTCTCAACTTGGCATCCACACAACAGAAACGGTAGATCTAGTACAAGAAACAAAGTCAACAGGAACAGCCAAGATCCTGATTCAACCAGAGCTATCTGACGTTACTGTCCAGGCAACGGAAACCACTGAATCCATAAGTCAAGAAGCACCAGTAGAGAGTGCTGTGATCTACAGTCAACCAATACTGTCTCAATTTGCAATAGAAACAGTACAATTAATACAAGAAACAAATTCAGTGCAAACAACCGTAATCATGAACCAACCAGAGCTGTCTGAGATTGGTGTCCAGGCACTGGAAACCATCAAACCAGTAACAGAAACAATAGAAAAAGTTGAAAAAGTCTTGAATCAACCACTGCTGGCCGAAACCTGTATCCAAAAAATTGAGACAGTGCAGCCCGTGCAACCAACAGAGGAGGAACCTGAACAGGATGTTTGGCTGGACGCTGAGGAAGATATCTGCGATCAAGGGGGGACAGGGAACCGAGGGATTAAAGCTGTGGAATCTGTAGAAAGTCCGAAGGAAAATTACCAACCAGAAAAAGACATACTGGATCATGATGAGGTGGCTCAGCTTTGTCACACGCAGGAGGAACAGAGACAAGAAGAAACAGCCCAGATAGTACAAGCCATTGAAATGAGTTGTGAGAGTGAAGAAGAGTTTGCCATTGCCTGTGAGCCTCTTGAAATTGCAGCCGCAACAGAGACAGCACTCTCTACCACAGAATTCAACTAATTCCATCCAGCTCTAATGTCACCATCTGGTAAGTCCTGTGTTATATTGTCCTATATTTAATTTACTCTATACATAATCTATTATTTATCATCATATCTATAATCATGTTCAAATAAAATAATGTTGTTCTTCTGTTTTTTGTATTATGTTTTAGGCTGGACAATTGAAAAGACAGCAGGTCTCCAAGCCTCTAAAAGAAATTCACAACAGACCATCATGGAGAGAAATCATCATCGGAGGACAGCTGAAGGGGGGAAGCCATTACATTCAGTCATCCCTAATACTCAAAAGTATTTTCCTCTTTGTAAAATAATTTCTATGCATCTTAATGACTTTTATTCAAATGGTGGGCTTCTTGAGTGGAAGACAGAGTAGACGAAGCAGTGACCTGAAGTGCTCAATTACTCATCTTCTCAGGGGGTATACACAGTATGTGGCTTCAGCAGTGTCATGCTGGAGGACAATGCTGTCTAACTGCACAGTGTACTCTTTCAATACAATCACACAATTGTATTTGCTATTAATGCAGTGCAATAATCATTCATATAAGTAACCGTATGCACTACCTGTAGTTCCGAAATGTTAGGGCTGTATTTGAGACCACCTATAATGACACCAAGTCAAATCGAGGGGGGGCCCAGACCTAGTCAAGACTAACTCAAAACCGAGGATATTATAAGAGTGTCAAAGTCTTCAATGTTCTAACAGTCTGTAATCAAAGTAGTAATTATGGACGTAATTCAAAAATAAATCAGAGAATGAACCAAAACTAAAATAGTGCCTTTAAACTTACTGTACAGTAAAAGCAGCTCCATTCAGTTTTGGAGAAAATCCTAAAATTACAGGCAAGTCCGAGATCATCAGAATGTGATTTTGAAACCGGACTCAAGACTGGTCTGAGTACTACAGCCCTATGAAATGTTTCATGTTTCTTTTAAAGGAACTACAGCTGTGTCTCATTCTCACTGTACAGTATATATGCAGTTAGTATTTGTAAAAAGAAATATTAATCTTGTTCATCTTTGCTACCCATACTATGTTTTATGGTGAACTGTTTCAGATCAACTTTTGTCAATGCTCTGACAACACACACAAAGATAGTTTACTAGTAGTTTATTAGATAACATCATGACTGTTTTGAAGCTGCACCAGGATAGACTGACAGAAATGTGTTTATGTATCTTTATTCATAAGTTCCACTGTTCCACAGTTTGCATCAACAGCATGATGACAAATGTTTGACTGCTTAGCTGGCATGGCGCAAAGCTGTTTAAAAAATAAAATGTAATATTCAAAGTATTTTTTAATCATGATACACATGCATAGTGAATACATAGCAATCTTTAATATCTATTTAATCAACAAAGCCTTAAATGCAATGATGGCAGCTTGATTGTACCAGTTATATCTCCTTGTTCTAGCCTGTATTACTTGCTGTGCTTCCAGTAGCAATGAGATTGCTGTGTGGAACAGGTCAATGAGGCATTTTACCCAGGAGAGGCCTTTGAGTTGGCTGCTTTTCCTCCTTTTGATATTTTGTATCAGTTATGAAACTGACATTTGTAGAAAATGACATTCCTGCTGAAATTACATAATGTAACTAATAACTAAATGCCAAATATAAAAGTTACGTGTGTGTTTATACATATTTCCAAATGTTGATAAAATCAAATGTAGTCATAGTAATTTTATTTGAATAAACAACTATCTGAACAAGTTTGAGTACTTCTTGCAAATATCTCTCCCAACATCCCTTATTTTGGAAAATGAATGTCAATTTCTGGCCAAGAGACTCACAAATTATTGCTGGACACATAAATAACATACAAATATATTCAAGGTGAACTTAGCCTTAAAAAATAACTTTCACATATTCAAAACAAATGGCAAAATGTAAACTTCACAGCTTAAAACTATACCACACAGAATTATCTTCTGCAGAAAAATCTGTGAAAAATCAGTAGAAAGAAATATTAATGTTTTGGTGTGGAAAGTTATGTACATGAACTTCACAGACATTTTATCATTTCCCATGTCCGTCCAGAACGTGTGGTGGTAGAGCCTTTCAGAAGATCACTCTTGCAAGTTCAAACATGACCTTCAATAAAAGCAATAAAACACATGAGTTACAAATAGGAAGTTAGAGGAGTGGGCTTAGGAAAGCTACCAATTCATACTGTAGCCCTCGATAGGAATATCCAGACAAGGTACAGTAACTGAAACTGATTGAGTAGCACTATCCCATTCTTCAAAAACTGTATGCCCATGGGCAAGGCACTAAACACCCAACAGTGTCAGGTAATCAAGGGTCAACAGGAGAAGACTTGTACAGTGCAGCTTCCATGTTGAAATACTTGAAACTGTAATGATTGTGAAGGAAGGCATCGTGAAAAAACAGATGCATCAACCACATAATCCCGGTTCCATTCGGACCCTTCCCCTCGTGGCCCTCCTTTTCCTCTATCTACTTTATCTAAATAAAGCAAATACAAATGTAAACCATTCAGCACTATTCATACTGTGTCCGTTAAGTAATTTGGTCATTCTTACCTCAATGGTGATGAGGATTATAATCATCCACTCTAACCTCACGCTGTGTTTCTCACTGAGGTGGTTCCGCATGAGATCTGCCAGTTCTGTACAATGCTGAAGTTTCTCATTCACAACCTGAAACAGGATAATAATAAAGCTAAGCTAAGATCTTATCACAATTGCTGACTATTATCAGTTCTCCTAGTGGCCCTTGAGACTCATCACAAAGATTAGATGCATATCATAACAGAATTATAACAGAAGAAAGGGAAGGAAATGTCTGGACCTACTATATAAAAAAAGAAAAAGAAAAGTTTTCATAAAATGAATTCATAAACAATTAATGTAATTCAAACTGCGGTAAATAAATTTCAGCCGTACATTTTGTCTTTAGTCTTTTTATTCTAGGAGCCACCTTGACACTTAACAAACCATTACTCTTTTCCCATACTAAATAACATTCAGCTGGTAAAACCAGTGACGAATGAACCCATCACTCATTCTGATTGGCGTTTCCCTGACCCGCTGCAAGCCCCTGTAGCTTTATAACCAAAACTTTTGACGTGTTCAGAAACTGAGTCATGAGATCATCGTCAGATCATCTGACTCACAAGGTTAGATAGATATACAGTTGTATACAGAACAGATGCTGCACAATGACTGAGGAAATGACAAACCTTGACTAATGAATAACAACATGGCGCTAAAACGTTGTCATAATCAAATTTCCGTGACTTTACCATGACATGTAGCACAATCTCGATGACCAATCTTTGCTTCCATACCGAAGCATTCATTCATTTGTTAAGCAGTTGGTTCTAAAGGTCTTGTCTTGGATGTCAACAACCATCACATGATGCTGGTCAGGTTACTTACAGTACATGGACAGTAATTTTACAATTAGGGTTATTACTTTCCTCAGAAGGGTAACCCCATTTAGCAGTTAAAAACATTTCCAACACTTTTATCAGTCTTTACAACTTTTATAGGCCTGGAAAACTTCTCTTTAATGTTCCATGACTCCTCCAGCTTTCCCATGACCGTAGGTAGGTATTGTAAACAGTACTCACCTTAACCCTGCGGTCGATACTGAGAAACCGGCACGTCTTATCATAGAGCTGTTCCAAGGTCTCTCTGTCCCAGTAGAAATCAGGTGCGATGAGCAAGTCGGAGCTCAGGTTTATGCAGAGCCTGTGGTTTCAAAGTATAACATACTGTAAGAGGTTTTGATGTGTTAACAGAGCATTGCTACCAATGATATGATATATAAGATACATTTACACAAGAGTAATAAAATAGTTGTGGGCCAAACATTGTTTGGAGATGTTACTTACAGGTGCCAGGTGGGTGATGTTTGACATATGGGACAATACCATCAGTATGAGAATGTTTAGACAATCACCAGAAAGTTTTTGATGTCAAATTATAATTTTAAAAGATTATGTATTACACGCACACACGCATGCTGTAAGTACTGGAAGTTGATGGTAGGTGTTGCGTTCCACCTGAGCAATCCATCTCCAGGGGGTCTAGCACATTAAAAAAAAGGGTATAGACTCCCTCATTAGGCTGATAACGACAATAAAGCCATGAACTTCTTACTTACGTACTTACTTACGGTGCAATAGAACAAAGTAACGCCCACCTGGCACTCCAAAGCGTGTTAAAATAAGTGTAAGCAATTATTTGCCAATGTGACACCCAAACATACAAAGGGTTTGGTTGTTGAAGCCTCCCGACTCAAAATAGAAATGCTCTAAATAGATATCCTGGGAATACTGAACTAACCTTAGAGCAAACAGTTCTCCTATCTTCTGCATGACCTCTGCCCGAGACAACTTAACACTTTTACCAGACTTAAGCATCTGTTTTGACAAAAGAAAAGAAAGAAGAAATAAGGCAATTAAGTCAGTAATAATGGGCGAAGTGAATTTCTGTCCACATACAGTGCTTGGCCTAGGCACAAACATCCATTACAGATAATCAATTATTTATAATTGTATGGAGGGTCGCTTTTAAAGTGTACACTGTACCTCTGGGATTGATTGAATTGACTCAACAAAGTTATCTACAGAGATCTCCCATATAGCAAGTTTCACTGAAGGAGAACACGAGACAAAGAGAAAGCATTGAGGTTACGAGTACAGTACACCACATGGTATCTTGTTTTTACACATTGTTGTGTGCTTCTAACCTGATAGAGAGAGAGCATTCGAGAAAGCAAACTTCTCCAACACAGCTTCCTCTTGATCCATCTCGACATTCAGGAGGAAATTACCTCGCTCAAGCTTTGTATTCCCCCTAGACAAGAAAATAAATAAATCCTCACATTTCAAGTTTGACAAAAGGGAAGGGCCAAAGATCCACTTTAAGGTAGATTTAACATTAACAAACACCAATACACACATTTCCTTTCATTTTCCAGCATGTACTGTACATCATGGAGTGATCAATACAACGTACTCTCCAATTTTGTAGCTCATCTCTTCATTCTCCCAGTGGACCAATGCTACCTCATAGGGCTGGATCTCATGGCGCTCCAATATTCTCATGACTTTCTTCTTCTGCAAAGACAATGGGGCAAAAACATAATTTGCTGCGGTGAGGAAAAACAGGTGACCGATATACTTGAGGTGTTTAAAAAGATTCAACTGCTATAACAAACAAAATACACTACAAAACTTTATTAAACAAGCAGAATTTTTTTCAACTGTGTAATTTATATATTTTATTTACCGTTTTTTCTTCAACGTTCCAGAAAACTACTGACCCTTCCCTGAAATTGCACAATAGCCTTGTCAGTCATCCCTGACACAACAACCAGAATAACAACACTGACTTTTGTGCAGTATTTTCTACACCTGTGCTTCTCAACTTTTTCTGGATCAGGGCCCACTTGAAAGTATTCAAGCTTGGATCAGTGGAACTAATGTAGTATACTTTATTTAAGTTCCTATTTATTGGTATCACAAAGAAGGTTCCCCCAAGGTTTAAAAGGATATTACATTTAACATTTTTAAATATTAATTATATATTATCATTACAATCTTAGTGTTTTGCCAATTATTTGGGCACCCACTTTCACAGCCGTGTATTCCCACAGGATTTGGCATCTGCATGAATCAAAGCCTTTAGGAAATAAACACAGGTCTACTTGAAACAGTCCTACCTGAAGAAGAATATTAGTGCAACGTCATCTGCCTTTGCAGCCATGTCTGTGCTTATCACCAGTATATTTGAAGCATCTGAAAATAGAAATGTGACATCATGGGATAAATGTTGAAGACGCTTTTTTTTTAAATTGTTAACATCCCATATACTGCACAGATATATTATTTAAAAAAATAATAATAATACATTTCAATAATAATAATAAATATATTAAGCTCTTTTTGAAAACAGTTACAAAGTGCTTTACAATATAAGATGAAATACAGCCATGAGGATAAACAACAAGTCAATTAAAATTCAAGTCAAGTCAACAATAAATAATAAAATATCAATTTGAGAACAAACAAATTGTGCAAGGTAATTATATGCACAAAGCCAATCAAATCTAAAAATATGTTTTCAGAAGTGATTTAAAAGATGACACTGACTTTGCTAGCCTTAAATCCTCAGGCAGAGCATTCCAGAGATTATGGTGATGAGGCAAGTCTTGGAAACAACCAAGGGAACCCTACCTGAGGATCTGAGGCTGCGCACAGGCGCACAAGATGTAGCTGGGATGCTAAAAGGCATCGGTGTAATATGGTATATCTATTAGAGTTTGTGAATAGCCTAGCTGCAGAATTTTGCACCAGTTGAAGATGGGAGATAGCCTTTTTGATAAAACTCTTGGTTTCCAGCTCTTTGACATTGCAGCAAGTCAAAATAACAAAGAACAGCGTAAATAGAAATAATGAAAATACAACAACAATAGCAAAGTGAGGTGTCTTGATAGGTGCCTGTGTGTGGGATGTGTTTAAATAATATAATGTGTGCCGTCTTTACGGTGCTGTACGTGTACATGTACGTGTACGTGTGTGTGTGTGTCCTTGTGTATATCTGTATGTGGTTGTTTCTCTGTTTGTGTGTGATTATGTATGCACAGCTGCCTCTGAGTGAGTGAGTGTGTAGATAGATACCTTTATTGATCCCATGGGGGGAAATCAGTGTGTGATGTGTAGGTCCTTGTGCATATGTGTATGTGGTTGTTTATATGTTTGTTTGTGTGTGATTATGTACGCACAGCTGCCTCGGAGTGGGTGTGTGCGCATGCGTGCGAGTGTGTCAGGCAGTTCATGCTTCCCTTTAGCATACTTCATGGTTAAAACCTCATTGAACTAAGTGTTATGGATGATGTACAGTACAAGTCTTACCTCTAGGCAAATCCACTTCATGAAAACCATGACCCCTCAGGTCGTGGCAAAGGGTTGGCAGATGGTACTGATCAGCTGTTGCAAATGCTATACACTGCATCATATCCTACAGGTAATGACAGGTTTGACTGAATCAACTTATTGAAGTAAAAAGTGAAAAGATAATATCAGTATCAAGTAAGATGGATGACTGAATTACCTTGTCCTCAGGCTGATTGGTTCTCGACGGTTGTTTAGTCCGAGGCCCTTTCGGAATCCTTTTTCCAGGGAGTGCAGCTGATTTCAAACCCGATTTTAAGACCGTTTTCGCAAGATTTGTGGAATACAGACGCTTCCTTGTAGTCTGCACGCTCTGTGCGCATTGGAGAAACATCCCACGGTCAGCCAATAAGGTCCTGTGGTGGCACTGCGACCCATGAAAAGCCTGTGTAACATATCTTATGTAATATTGCCATGGGTTATGAATGTTTAAAGAACAGTTCCTTGGAAGGGTCACTGATGTCATAGCCAAGGTGGAGGAAGTCGAAGGTTGAGATGCATACTTATGATGCTGGTCAGGTTCTGAAAGACTGGAAAGGGCAAAGGAACGGATGGATTTCCTCTCCAAAGGCCGTGGAACTCCAACTTTGCACCATAATGTCCGTATAAGCATCTTAAAGGGACTGTTCATAGAAGAGAGGAAACACAGGGTGACAGTTCTTCATTAATATTGCATCATGTAAATGCCATATTATAGTAGCCTGGTAAACCCTCCCTCCGGAAATCTCATTTGCATTTGATTTCAGGAAGGAGTCTGGCATGATCGCCCATTCGGAAATGTGGCTGTGGGCTGGAGTTGGGCGGGAGTAATACTGTTGACTGACAACCCCTTCAGCCAATCAGCAGTGTTCCCCTTCAGCCAGTGCATTTTTACCACCATGTAAATGCCATACTATAGTAGCCTGGTAAACCCTCCCTCGGGAAATCTCATTTGCATTTGATTTCAGGAAGGAGTCTGGCATGATCGCCCATTCGGAAATCTCATTTGCATTTGATTTCAAACCCTCCCTCCGGAAATCTCATTTGCATTTGATTTCAGGAAGGAGTCTAGCATGATCGCCCATTCGGAAATGTGGCTGTGGGCTGTAGTTGGGCGGGAGTAATACTGTTGACTGACAACCCCTTCAGCCAATCAGCAGTGTTTCCCTTCAGCCAGGGCATTTTTACCACCTCCAGACTAATGTGACGCAACGGGACTTTTGAGACGGCCATGCCCAAAATAGGTTGTCTTATTCGGTTAAATGCGTGTCACTGCCCGTGTCACCCGGGCGGGGCGGAAAAGTGTCACTGCCACTTTCTGTACGGGCGAGGGGCACGACTTGAGTGAAGGACCAAATTTACCCAAACATCTTGTCATCACAAACGTCATAACAAATTGACACAGGGAAGCACAAACGAATGGGGCACACAATTGACAGGTGCTTGTGATTGGTGTGGGGTAATGAATCACTCCATCTGCCAATTGTGTGTCCCAAACATTTGTGCGTCCTTAAGGAAGTTTACATATATTCAGCCCTGCACTCATTCCAGGCCCCTCACCCGTACAGAAAGTCGTCCGTGTGCAGCTCGTGGAAAAGTGGAGATATTTGACTAAACACACGTTTTCTGGCAGAACTTTCAAATGGATATGAAACTAGAGGACAATATCTGACTCCAAGTCTTAGGAATTAATTATTGGGTGAGTACAGACGGAGTTTAGAGCACTTTTACGGCCGCGCAGATCATCACTACACAGGGCGTCGTCCAGGGTGATCTATGACTGTGTATTTGGAATACATGAAATGTATGTAAGATCACAGACATTCTAGGGCTAGCCAGACTCCTTCCTGAAATAAATTACAAATGAGATTTCCGGAGGGAGGGTTTACCAGGCTAATATCATAGTGCCCCTGTGGTCTTTACAGCAGTGGTTCTCATTCTCAAACGTTTTAATTTGAAAGACCCCCATAACTCTCAGAGTTACAAAGTCCTGTATATTGAGGGTCCCTTTGCAACCCCCTCAAGGAACCCTGAGGGTCCCTGGAGCCCACTTTGACAACCACTGGTCTAGCAGTCTTATAGGATTATTACATAAACATAGCCTACATTTTACGGTTGGCATATTTGAACATCTTCATTTTAAATGAAGCAAATAGTTCAGTTCACATACTGTCCACTGCACAGCCAGCAAAATCATACAAAAACTGACCTTGCATAATCTTGAAATGTCACTGAATAGCACATTGCTACCACAGAAGGAGAATTCCTCCCTGACACAATACAGTGCATTTGTGTGAATAAGTAACAGATAGTGACATAGAGTAAAGAGCAGGCTCCATTAGAATAAATAATAAAGGTGCTACTATAGCCTTAGAATAGCTGTGATATTACATACATTTCATGAGCCCAGCAAACAGTTCCATAGCAAATGAAAGAGCCGACACAAATGACTCACCACACCAAGCTTCAGAAACGACACACTTTGCTATAAATGCCGCGTTAAGTTAAAGATCTGATTCTGAATGACATTCTGTCAGCTTCATTTCCAGGATAAACTTCCGTTGATATTAATAAAGTTTCGTTTGAACTTCTTCTTTGTTTATTTTTATTGGCGGAAAAGCGCATACTGCCACCTACTGGGAATAGAAAAGAAAAACCTACTTACAGTGTACTCCTACTCTATGACTCCTACCCAGTAATGCTAACTAGACCCTACCTACCATAGCCTTCATTTAAATTATAGAACATATCGCTGTGTCCTTGATCAGTTTCCAAATGCTCCCTTAGTCCCTTCATGTCACGCAGAGCAAGTCTCCTTCTGACACTCATCCTGATCCAAAGTCAGTTTGTTCTTATAGCACCCCCTCTGGTAAAACATTGGTACATGTTTTCTGTTGCTTGGAAACTTCTTCAAACAGTACCATCAGCACATTTTCCTTAACCACCTCTAATTATGGAAGCTACTGAAAAACATGATGAGGTAGGTTATAAAAGGTTATAAAAAAACGATTTTACATGTGTGCTAACTGGGTAGGCTATTGGGGTCAAAAAAAGAATTATGTCAACAAATTGTAGGCCTACACTTTATATGTGCACAATAGTTGACATGATTCATGAATAATCATAACGACATACATAATGTAAGTAGTAGGTGAAGGTTATTTTCAGTGGGTGTAACTAAGTACATTTACTCAAGTACTGTACTGAAGTACAATTTTGAGGTATTTTTACTTTCTTCAGTATTTCCAATTTTCAGTACTTTTCCACTCCATACATCTCAGAGGTAAATATTGTACTTTTTACTCCACTACAATTATTTGACAGCTTTAGTTACTTTTGTAGATTTATATTATTATCACGAAACATACAAGCTAGATCTCCTATTTTCTAAATATTTGTATACACTTTGAACTTGTGAAATGGGACATTCTGCACAATGATAAACTTCTGTATACAGTATATATATATATATTTTTTTTAACTGCATGTTTTGCATAGTAGTGTATATTTGTATTTGTATTGTACATGGTTTGTCATTAAATGTTTCGATGAATTGAGTGCAAAGGACCCCAATGGAAACAAGCCATAGGCTTTCTTGGGTTTAAAATCCTCTTAGCAAACCTTGTATTGAACTGTACTTTCCTGTGCTTTTTTTCCTTTTTTTGCAAACTGCTAATAAAGTATTCAATCAAACTTTGACTTGTGGTACTTTAAGTACCATTGATGCCAATACCTTTTTTTTTTACTGAAGTACATGTAACAGAGTACTTCTACATTGCAGTTCATTGATACTTTTACTTAAGTAAATCATGTGAGTACTTCTTCCATCGTTATTTCATAGGTGGACCAGTGCCATGAGAGGGACAGGCTGAGGATCAGGCTGGCTGTGTTGGAGGAGAGTATTAAGTCCTATGAAGTGGAATGTAAAGCCAGCAGGCAGACAGTGATGAGGCTGGTGACAGAACTGGACTGGGAGAGGAGGAAGGCTGTCAGCAGTACCGAGATGCTTGATTCACTCAAAGTGGTGAGCATTGCTGTATTGAAATTTAGAACATGAAAAAAAAGTGAAACTACAGTATATATAATAATTGCCAGAAACTTTCAAAAATAGTGAAAATAGCAGATCTACAAGCTCACAACGCGTTGAGATGTGACACGTTGTGAGCTTGTAGATCTGCAATTTTCACTATATTTGAAATAGGACTCAGTGGTTAATTCATAATGTATTTTTGTAACCCATGAGTTATACAAGCTACACAAGCTTGTAGATCTGCTATTTTCGCCAAATGTTTGCCCCAGAATAGGGACACTATAGGGTTCCAGTGGTTAATTGTGCAATGTGTTGGCCAGGAGTTTGAGGGCATGGTGTTGGGGAAGAAGAACACAGAGATGGAGAGGCAGAGCCTCACTGAACAACTTGAAGCCAGCAAGCGTGTGATCGAGGCAACCCAGCGCCAATCTGAATGTTTGGAGAAACAGGTGGAGGAACTTGAAAGGAAGCTACACATAAGCCAAGATGAAACTCAGTTAGCTCGGGCGCAACTGCTGGCACTTCTGGAGAAAGTTTCTACCCTGCTGCAGCACAGTGATTCTGAGGGAGACATCCCACCCACAGAGAAGGACATTCTGCAGAAACTGGAAAACCTCTGCACCCGAGAGGGAAAATCACAAACGGTATAATATTATAACCTGTGACTTTTATAAAGAATACAAAATACAAGCACTCATAGATTGGTCAAATTTCAGTATGACGGCTTTGTTGACTACTGTCAAGTCACAATTTATTTTGTATGTGCGCATTGTACGGTATGCGTTTTATTTCTTCATTGATACGTACAGTACATACACAGATAGATGGGCATTTTGTTAATCCTCACTCGACCAGAGAATTTGAATTATTTTTGTTGCTAGGTATGTTTTCACATATAAGGAAATTGTCTTACTGACATTGGAGCACTACACTGAACATAACAGTATTAATATTTACACAGCAAGTTTAAAAATATTAATGTAAACATAAGGATAGATGGGAACTATATGCAATGGACAATATAATGTAGAGGCTGATATTGACAACATGGCCGCATAAATATGGAGTAGAAACCCCCCCCCCCCTCCTATAAACTACAAGCTTATGGGGGTATACAGTAAATGTGCAGTATATATCAGGTTCTACAGGGGTAACATTATGGGCCATTACACCTTGAATATTGTGCTGTTCACCAACAATTTCTGCCCTATAATAGACAGAGGAATTTCCACTCTAAAATCAGCAGCTCTCTTAGAGATGAAAGTTCAGTGAAATTGTATTACAGCCTGTTCTAACAAGTTCTCATTAATTGTGCTGTTGTTTTTACTGTTTCCACATTTCACTACGCAATAATGAAGGTGGTTCCATGGGGAGTTATTACATGGCATTGTGTTTAGGGACTCATTATTACGGCTTTGCGCATTCTCATTAATCTTTGCTGGTCTAAGCCAAAACCAAGCATTGTAACTACAACTTCAAGGGATCCTTATAGATTTTATTCCCCAATAACTAACCCTGCAGACCATGGCAGAGATGGAACTGAGGCTGTCCCACGCCTCAGAGGAGCTGGCCAGGCAGACAGAGCTTCACCACAGTGCTCTGCAGAGGGCTCAGCTTGCAGAGCAGCAAGTCCAGGACCTGAGGCGGAGACTAGAGCAGCTTGAGGGCGAGCTGTTGTCGGCAGACGTTCATCGTGATGGACTGAGCCACGGCCAACAACATGTGAGTACACTGGCGGCAGGCCCATGGGTCATGATGTAGTCGAGTTATCACGTCCAGATCTAATCACGCCAGCTGGTTTTGGAATAACAAAAACATTCACAGACTATTGTTGTGTAAAAGTTTATGAATTAACAATAACTCTCATTCATGTACAGTATTCAATATATTTATTACGAAGTACAATTCTCAGTGTTAATTCCGTGTTAATTTAACGCTGAGAGTGTATTACTGTGATTCTCCTTTTGCAGTATCAAAAGTTCCTGGAACAGTTGTCAGAGACCATGAAGGTTGACAGCATTGCTGTGGACCTTGGCTTCGATATGAGGCTAAAGCTACTTCTGTCCCGAGCAGAACAACTTGTTAAACAGGAAGGGACTGCTTTGGCAGAATCCCAAACTCTAGCCTACAGCCTGCAAAGAAAGGTATTATTAATATAACCTATTGCCACATATAGTCCAGAGCTATGCTGTTGATGTTAACCAGGGTTGTTTTGTTGAGCATGAATTCTCTTTTTCATTGATACCCTGCTTCACATTCAAGTTACACACATTCACAGCAATTTTTTCCCATGATGACATGCCAAAAATACGGACACTACGTTGAAAGTGGTTAATTGCCTAGCTCAAGTAGCCTGGTATCCAGCCTGCTTCGCTACGTTCGGCTGACTTTTTTTTCTCTCTTCGCGAAGAGAGAAAAAAAAGTCAGCCGAACGTAGCGAAGCAGGCTGGATACCAGGCTATAGCTCAAGGGCACTTCTACAATGGGTATTGAGGGAGGGGTGAGTGTTGCTGAATCAAATCTCCACCCTTTTCCTGCTACAAATCTATCAGCTCCTAAAACCTTTGATTTAGGACCACTGTTTACCCAAATTGAATGTGCATCATGGTTGCTTTACTTCTGGGGTGGAAACACCAGTCACAAAATTCACAGTCAGACCTTTGACCTAGGATTGACGGTATAAGGTGGGTATCATCTTGCAATGACACTGCAGCTTAATGTAATGTAATGATAGTTACTTAACCACTTTCAACCTGGAGTCCCTACTTCTGGGCATGTCATTATAGGTGAATTTAGTTTTTTATTAAATTATTTTCAAAATGTTCAAAAATAGCTAAAATAGCAGATCTAGAAGTGATGCATTGTGAGCTTGTAGATGGCCGATTTCGCTATTTGTTTTAGAACTAAGTATTTAGGGCTTAAGTGAATAATTGTGTCAGGCTATTTTTTCTCACTTAAATTCAAAGAAGTCACGCACATCCCAAAAAAACTTTTGGAGGCAGGTGCTGGACCCTAAATGAACAGAGATCAAAGGCACAAAAGTTGCCTGATGGATGCCTTAATAAATGTCACTTAAGGTCGCTAATGGTGTGCGGACATATTTTGTGCCTTTATTCTTCCTCCATTGACTCATTTGAACAAAAGTCATTTTGTGTCACTGATGGCTTCTGTGTCACAGTTTCAGATGCCTCAAAATAAAGGAGCAGTGTTCTGGTGCTACCAAAAAGCAACTATTTTCTCAGATAAGGGTACTTTCCAAAAGAGAAATCAAGGCAGTAAAAAGGATCCCATGTCATGATGAGCTGACAGCAACTACAGAGAATGTAAAGCAATAAATGTTGAAATAATTTGGTGCTCTTTTGTCATTGAAAGAAGACAAGCTTAACATGTCGATCATGTCTTTGCCAAACACGAAAAACGTGTCTTCTTTCAATTAAATGAGCATTACACCATCTCAGTTGCAGTGCATTCTGGGGGGGTTGCGGTCATCCCATGGCATCAAAGGAATACAAATTGGAGAGTAGATATATTTCAGTACCACACAGAAAAGTCAGAGGGAACTCTTAAAATAAAATGAACCTGTAAGAATAAGGGAAAATGTATATATTTACATTTGCAACCTCCCTGTTTAACAATAGTTAAAGACACAGAAAGGTCGACTGGAGGGCAAGGAGCTCCACACAGAACTTCTGAGGAAGAAGGTGGCAGAGCTAGAGGAGGAGAAGAGGAGCCGATCAGCTCTGTCTGTGGAGCGTGATGATGCTCACCTGGAGGCCAGGAAGCTGCAGAAGAAGGTGGAGCGTCTCCAGGGCGAACTCAAGGCCGCCAAGTTCTGCAACACTGAGCTCCAGGCTCAGCTCTGCCACACCAACGAGCTCAAGGTAGTGGGGAGAACAGCTTGGGTCCACACTCCATCCAGAGGCAGAGTCACAAGGCCAATAACCTTGTGACTTACATGCATTTGTGTTATACAGTATACATTCATATACTGAACATAAAGTATACTGTATTATATATTCAAACCCTGTGGTCAAATACTAATGCAATGTGAGAAAATAATTTCCTTCCTTGATAAAGTTGTTGAACGTTTTTTGATTCAGTGTTTGCTCAGACATTGACAACTGGTTCTTTGGTCCTTGCTGTGTCATTGACATTGCTAAGCTTAAAGTCATGGAACAGAGTCAGGCCATGCAGGAGCAGAGTAAAATGCTGGAGGACCTGGTGGATGGGAAGGCAAAAGTAGAGAAGACCTTGAGCTCAGTTAGCTCAGACCTACAGAGCCAAGAGAAGGCGGCGGAGGAAGGCCAGCAGCAACTTGTCACACTCAGGCAGACCCTAGCTCAGCTCTCTGAGAGGGAGAGAGAGGTATTGATTGATTATATTTTTGCATTAAAATATGTACATTTGTACAGCCTAGAGCTTGAACACGTTCAAGTGGTCAACACTTGTTTACAACATGGTATGAATATAGATTTCTAAACACATTAATTCAAAATCTAGAAAGCCATAACTTAAAAAGAGAGGGATTATTTTTTAAATTGTTAACAAGTCATATACTTTTAGTAAATAACTTTGATTATGTGTCACTTCATACACACTTGGCACTGACACCTTTCACAAAAGTTTTACTTCTGTTGATTTTGTGAATGGCTCTATACTGCACATTTTGGTTTTTAATCCACAGCATTTGACTTTATTATAGACAGAGAAGTCATTTCAGATTCACAACAATTTTTTTCTCTCCCTGCTTTAGCTATTTGACTTCCGCAGGGTGGTTTCGCAGATGCTAGGCCTTGATGCCACAGCCTTGGCTCTTCCAAATTATGAAATCATCAAGTTACTAGAGAGCCTCCTTCACCATCAACACTACCACCACCTTCATCCCCATCACCATGCCCTGCCGTGGCACTGTCCTACCCACCAGTACCCCTTTCTCCCCCAAATCCAAGCAACATCCCCATATCCTGACAGTTCCTCCACCTTGAATGCTTCTACCTCTAGGTCCTTTGGTCCTGATGATGCAACATCTGTCCATGAAAGTTAAATTACTATCATAACTACAGTATGGCTTTGAAATTATTCACTGAACAAGCATGAAAATGAATAAAACAATGTGTGTGAAAGATCAATAAAAGACTAAATCAAAATAAGGATTTGGCATTCATTGTTTGTGATATTCAGATATACAGTACATACAATATTTCATATTGATTTTGATCATTATATACACATCATGTTAAATACTCCAGGACTGTTATATTATTTGATACTGGACGGAGAGGGCCATACAAAATATACAGTAATTCTGTTCTTTCCTCATGATTCTGAATGTTGTCATGTTTCATCTTGTTAAAAAAATAAAAACGATGTATACAGTACATGGTTCACTGAATTGTAAATGTTGGTACAGTCTTCAAACTCTTCATAGAGAATGGTTTCCTTTCTTCTTAAGCAATCAACACACAATTTGGCTTAAATGGATATTCAATCAGTCATTGATATAACATGGAATTCATGTTAAAAATAATTGAATTTTGATGACTGACACACTGAGCGATATGTAAGTAAATAAAATCAGAGGTTAGAACGGCATGCCAAAATACAAGTAAAAAAATAATTGCAATATAAGATATATTAAATGTTATATTACAAAATTTCTGTTGTTACAAGCAAATTCACAGGCTATAATTAATTTCTGCTTTTAACTTAGCTTATTTTTTCCCCAACAGTTCCTTCAACAGTCCGTGTCCAAAGAATGTAGGTTTTCATTATTTCTTTTATTTTGTGAGGGGGATTCTTAGTTTTTCACACCAAAGATGCTTCTTAATTGACACAGAAATATACAGCGTTAAGACAGTGAAAAACTTGTTCCTAGATGCTACACAATGAGATTAACTGGAGATAGCAGCTGTTATTTTGTCAAAAACAAACGCATGACCGAGATTGAGCTCAAGTGTTTCCTGCTGAAGTAACAGACCATTCTCGAAAAGTCCAATATCGATTGTTAAGGTCAAATCAAGAGTAACCCAAATTGTTTTAAAAACTCTGCAGCAGTTCTGGATAGCTGCACACACAGTATGTTCCTCAGAGTTCATTTAACTCAGTGACTGTAAAAATGGACCCTTATAGTTCATTCTTACGCTCTCCGAGTTAAATGAGAACTGAGAATGTTGCCGTGTGGATATCATTCATTGTCCGCCTTACACAGGAGGCGGCCCGTTGGTGTAGCTGAGCATGGGGTAGAAGGAACGAGCAAAGTTGTTGAGCCGAGCACAGCCGGAGTCTCCGTCAGACATTGGCACCAGGCAGGACAGGCCCACCAGCAGCAGCAGCAGGAAGATCTGGAGAGGGAGTGCCACCCAGAGGACACGTCGCAGGAGGGACCATCTACGAGCCGGGGAGGACGGTGACGTGTCCGACTCAGAACGGGAGGAAGCGAACCCAGCGTCGCTGCGAGACCTGGTCACGTGACACCGTCCGGAAAAAAAAACTGGTTTAGTTCAACACACCAACAAGTTAAGGTCATATCCGTTCCCTCCGTCAGCCATTTGAGTCATCAAACTCACGATGTCAGGATTACAATACACTGGCAGCCGGAGAGATCGATTTACTGTGGCTACAAAGATAAACTCATATAACATCTACAGTATCAACGTACTGTAATTTAATAAACCAACTCCACTCAAAATTCATTCTAATTCAATTGCCATTTTCCCAATAGTGGGTCAGTGTGCAGTGTACCAATTTTCAATCCAAATAAGATTTCAGTTCCAGCAACTAGGGAACTGTATGTCTGTGCTTGCCAAAACTGGTGTATTTACAAGGCAATGGTGGGGACACCTGAAAGCAATGTTTACACAGTATTTGACATTGGTGATTTACACACAGAGTGGTTGGCAAAACACAATAACAAAGACAGTCACAAAGCAAATCTCCAGGCATACATACAGTACAATCCTACATCACAAAACAGATACAGTATGTATGTGAGGTAGCATTCCCTTGCAGGGGCGTTAGGATAAAAGACAAAGGGCATGCTGCAAGTAGCAGTTGAATATTCTGATATTCATAGAAGCTCTCTTTGGAGGGTTGTGTCCATTGAAAAATGCAAAGCATGCCAAGACAAGTAGCATAGCAATAAAAATAAATAAAAAAGCTATTTAAGGGTAGAGTAGCTTTCCTCAGCTTTTGTTAAATATATTATAGTTCACCATCTGAATACACCACCACCCTCCATAAAAACTGTTTTCAACTGAAAGAGGAATGTTTACAGTGCAGCTCACGGATACCTACCGACTGGGGAAACACAAACACCTGCATTTGTACTTACTAAACAGACACAGAGGCCTGGTATACTCTCTAATTGGGTTACACTAAATCGATATCCGATTCCAGGAACGCAGGGACGACATTGACGCCTGTTTTACACAGGTGGTCCTAGGTGTTTGCAAAAGTGCCTGACCCCCCCACTAACATTTTGACAAATGGAGACCTGAGAGGCAAGAATGGCAGATAAAGGGGGGGATGGTGAATAGTCAGTGAGATAGAAAAAAGAGAGCAAGAAAAAGAAGAAATGACACACAAGAGAGAGAGATAAAGAGAAACTGCAGCCTTTGCATTGTTCATTGCAGACATTTACTGGCTTGGCGATTTGAAGGAAAGGGTGTGTGCGCTCAGTTGTTGCTCAGCAGGGAGTGTTAGATCAAGAGTTATTTATGCGATATACATAGATAATAATGCCCTCTGGTTAGCGGTGTTAAGCAGCCGAGGGCATTGGCAGAAAAGAGGCCTTGCACCATTCCTTATGAATCTCTTATGAAGGATGTGTGGGCTACCACACTTAGCTCATCCCCTAGCCTACACATAGTGTCTAGACTTAGAAGATGATGGAATTCATTGTCATGAGCTATTAAACATGGTATAACTACAAATAGGGAATATTATTTTAAAAGAAACAGTTATATGAGACTCGGGGTCATTCAAGGTTAGTAAGCAGTGAACCATTGGGGTGGAGGGGGCTCCAAGTGCATCATGGGTAGAGTTCCATTATCTTCTGGGTGTTCTAGAAACCAACAGAAAGGTACCTGTGGTGTGAACCGCTCACAGGAGGTCCAGGGAGTGACAGACTACATTTGCCCCGTTGCTGTTTGCAATGAACACGGGGGAGTAAAAGAAAGAAAGTATGTTTCAGTCCAGGCAAATAAAGACAAAAGCTACCGATGAAAGAAATCCCAAAATGAATAAAGAGCAGCAACAAAATCATACGTGAAGGTGTCGGTGATAGATAGTAAACCGTGATTTATCAGGAAACTGGCTTTCCAAAGTGCACGGCTACTGTGACGTGTTTGTGCTTGAATTAAGTGCTGTTACCAACGAACCCAACTCATACCGAAAGCTGAGACGTATGCCTTACGATGTATGATTTGCCTTGGTAACAGACTTTTAGTGACATCAAGCACATCTTAAAAGCATTAATATGCTTATTTGGATTGACAGAGATAAGCTTGTTGAAATGAGCATATTAAGATTTCATCTTCTGATGAAACAATAATCTGCTCCCTTGTTTTACAGATAAAGATATACATGTTTGGTTGACATTTCTGCATTTTGAGCAGTTTTAAATAGCCAACATTCCAGGGACAAAGAGGGAAACCAGAGTGTGAAGAGATAAAAGGAAGAGTCCTCCAGGACCTCAAATTCATGGGGTAGAATCATTTTGTGTGGGAAAAACTAGACCGATAAAACTGAAAACTAAAACTGAGTAACAAAACAAAACAAAAGTCATACAAGAAAAGGATGAAATAAAGTGGGGGGAAAAAAATCTCCAGTGCTCTGGTGGGGGCTTGCTCTGGGAAGAGACAACGTGCAAGAAGAATAAAAGGCTGGGGGAAACAGTTCAGAGATCAGAAGGAGTGGGTGTGTGACATGTGAAGAGGGGAGTAGAGGTGTGGAGAGATGTGAGGTGAGCTCCTGGGATGAGAAGAGGTGAATCTGGTCTTCAGCTGATGCAGTCAACGCACCGGTGATGCTCTGTCTTACATGGAGGGGGGGGGTTTAACCAAACACCTTGCTTCTCAGTGACGGTGCATGTGCCATGTGCAGCTATACGTTACCGATCGTCGTCGACTGGGCGTGCTCCTTCCTGACAAGGGACTGATTGAACCAGAGGTGTCCAGGTCATCAGCAGATGACCACGAAGACAGATCCTGAGGCAAATGGAATAAGAAATAAAGAGGGGTAGAGAAGGTGGAGATGATGAGTGAGATGAGTGAGAGTGAGAGAGAGAGAGACATAGGCATCAAGAGCCATCAGCGAAAAGGAAGAAGTTTAGATGCCGAACATGGACGTGGATAAATAAACAATATGCATTGCATTTAGTCTGTACTTGTGTGCAACAGCATTGATAACAAAGATTCCTTCAAGTTCTCTTTGCATTACACTCAATCCCACAAATCAAAAGAGGCACACCACAGAATTAACACAAACAATGCAAATGACGGCCAAACGGCTGATTACACTGCAATAATGTACAGCTGAAAAACAGACAAAATATCATTAAAAAATTATAAAAATTGTTAACAAATATATAACTTACAAATAAATATCATTTACAAACCAACAGCACACTGTGTGTGTGTGTGTGTGTGTGTGTGTGTGTGTGTGTGTGTGTGTGTGTGTGTGTGTGTGTGTGTGTGTGTGTGTGTGTGTGTGTGTGTGGGGGGGGGGTGTATGTGTGTGTGTGTGTGTGTGTGTGTGCGCGCATGCAGCATTAAGTAGTTCTGACCTGTTGACTGCTGGTGATATCCAAAATCTTGGCCAGTTCCCGCAGGTCTCGAGTCACCTCCTTCAGCAGCAGTTTGAGGCGGTTCCCTATGACGTGGACCTTCTCCTTGGCTTCCAGGCAGTCACTGCCTTGGGAGTTCACCAGCAGCTGCAGGGACATGTCCTGGAGAGATGCTACCTTCAGCTGGGAGTCCAGCAGCTCCCGTCGGATTTGCTGTGGGAATCAAAAAGATGAGGATTAGAAGAAGTGGATTAGAATTAGAGACCGACAGTAGCTGAGCGATTAGTGCATCGACCACATCATAGCAACGTCCCCAGTTCGATTAAACCTGTGATGTACTGTCTACCTTTGCTTTGCTGTCTCTTTTATCTAAAAGCAAAAAGTAAAACAAAAAAGGTTTAAAATTTCAGTGGTAAGACAAAGAAACTCTGGACCAAAAAACACTTTATGACAATACAAAAAGATTTAAAAAACAAACCAATACTGTGGCCTACTGGCAATGTGCACAAAATAATTGGCACTGGTCGGTTCAGTGGTTGGCGAGATTAGCTTCGGAAATACAGACAGACACAGACCAACCCTAATAGATGGCTAGACTCCAGCAGGGCCACGCTGTAAAAACCCCTTCATACCGTGAGTGTTTTGTGATGGTCATGTAGAGTGTCGCTGTCCTGCATGGGGTCGATGGGAATGATCTCATTCCTCCGGCGGTCAATGTTTTCCAGCCACAAAAGCAGACCATGACTCATCTCATGGAAGTCCTACAAATGAAATTTGCATAAGGAATGTATATAGAGCTTATACTTTACGCAGTCGAGATTTAATAATCACTACACTTAATTAAACACCTTATGAAACTTTAATTATGAGATCATGTATTTCTGTGATCAACAATACAAACAGAAGATATATAGGCATTTGAGTAATTTTTTTAATCGGGAATTAAACTAAACCAAATTCATATATAACTCAGTTTGGGGTCAAACATTTGTCTTACATGGCACTGCATGAGGGCTTCCTGAAGAGAGGACCTCCACTCCTCCAGTGAGTTGCCCAGTTTGTCCCAGTGGTGGTTCATATCTTTCAGTCTGGCCTGCAGCTCTCGTGACTCCTCTGAGTCAGGCTGCACAAACTCTGCACTGCACAGGTTAATGGACAGAACAATAGCCTTGCGCTTGTCGAAGGACTTCTGCAGCTCCTGTAGACAATCAGAAGAAGTCGTTAATGAAATGGAAACTGCACAGGGTGGAACTAAAAACTGTCTAGATGCACAATGGCTGTAATAGAACACAATAATAGTTGAGAGTTGAGAAATTAGGGTCTCTCAGATGATCCGTGTGCTAGGGCTTTTTCCTTTTTGAGAAGGCCATGAAACTTCATAGACTGTAGATCTCTAACTCAATATCTGACATAATGGCTTAATTTGGTCAAAGGTCAAGAAGGTCAATTATTAATTAACATATAACTTCACTACTGTACTGTTCACTGTAGAACAATGAGTGATTGTAAGCTTGTCTCAAGTCATTCCCTTGGATACTGAGGTCATCTAGCGATGAGCCACGTAGCTCAACTACGCACACCAGCTAGTTTGCTCTCGTTTGCGTTGCACTTCTCATACTTTGAAAGCACATAGACATGTATAACATTTTAGGAGGAGACAGAAAGCACAGTAAAGGAAGATTATCAAAGAGCTAGAGACACTATGAAATTAGTCTTGGGTTACCTTGAGTTTCTTGATGCGCTGCTCTATCATCTGGAGGTCGGTGCTGAGGTCCAGCCTCCGCTGTTCCTCCAGTTGCTCCTCAGTCTGACCGAGCCACGCCCACACGCTGTTCAGGTCAGAGATTAGCTGCTGCCACTGCTGCTGGTTCTGCTTGGTGCGGAGCCCTTTGCTGAGGTCCTGAGCCTGCAGCAGCTCCCAGCGCTCAATCACACCTGGGGTACAGAAAAGTAAAGAGGGACAGCTGCTAAGGACTTCCTGAGCATATTATCATAATATAAACACAATGTAATAAATATAATCAAAATATAATCAGAATCTCTTTCTTCTGTGCGGAAATTAGCGCCACCTGCTGGGCCATTAATGAGAACTGCAGCGTTTTCAGTAGTTCCGCATTAGCTTCATTCTGAACGGAAAAACCTTGGTTCTTGGAATGTGTGAATTAACACACATTCACGTTATTATTTAAACCCTATACTATTGACCATAGCCCAAGGGCTCTATGCAAAGCCCCCTCATGTTTTCGCTCTACACCAAATCTCTGGCTAAAAATAGCCAAACTACAAGCTCACGAGATGCAATGTAAGCTGAAAGTTAGCCTCAGAATATGGACAACCTGGTCATGACATGACAAATGACATGACAGCAGTACCTGATGTTTGTGACTCTGAGCTGCTGGCGTCTGCCAGTCCAGACCCAGGGTCCTCTTCCTCCTTCAGCTCGAATCCCATCCTCTTCACTGCATCAATATTGCCACGGCACTCTCCCAACAACCGCATCTACAGGTCAGGCAGTAGATAGGTAGATATTTTTTTATTTCTGTGTCCTGCACACAAAGTGCCCAACCCTCATGGAGTATAATGTAGCTTGTCAGTGAAATTGCCTTGTAGGGCTGCAAATTATAGATTATTTTCTTGATTATTTTAGTGATTCCCTTTTCAATTAATGGGATAATCAAGAAGCTTTATTTGTATTACTCTGATTAACTTATACTCTTTTTTAATATTTGTCGTATAATGGTGTTGCACAAAAATAGCGGAAATAGACACACTATAAGCTCACAACGCATCATATTGCAACGTGTTGTGAGCTCTATTATTTCTAATCGATTCAATGGATTAGTTCAATTAACTATTGCACTCCTATTGCCTTGTATAAAGTCAGTGGCACGGACGGCAATGGGGCTGTTTGGACATAAATTATGGTTTTGTAAGGGTTGATCAAACCCGATACCTAATAAGGGATGTATAGGGTTTATGAATAATACGATTATTTAGACTATCTGCACATTGGCTATTTTGATGTAGCCTGGTAAACCCTCCCTCCGGAAATCTCAATTCCATTTCATTTCGGAAATGAAATGGAATTGAGATTTCCGGAGGGAGGGTTTACCAGGCTAATTTTGATGGGCCAGGTGTAATAGAGCATTGATTCTTAAAGTGGGGTCCGGGCACCCCCAGGGATCCTTGTTGGGGTACCAGGGTGTCCCCAGCACCCCAAGTTTGTTAATATAGTGTCACAATCATTAAAACCACTTTAACCATGTTATACTTTGTCTATTCAAAAATAGCAGATATACAAGCTCATAGCTTGTAAATCTGCTATTTTTGAGAAATCTTGAACATTGTGCAAATCTTTATAAGCGAACATGTTTTACTCAAATCTTTGCTTCTGGGGGTCCCTGGTACAAAATGGGGGTCCGCAGCCAAATACACATCACTTTGGGGGTCCTTGACATGAAAAAGTTTGAGAACTACTGTAATAGAGTATCACTCACGTATCCCATGTATGACGCATCCAACTCCGTACTGCTGGTAGGGGTGCGACTGCCTGAGTGATGCAGGTGGAAGCGGCTGGTATCCACAGAGCCAATGTCTCCTGCTGACATAACATCAAGGGGTCATACGATGGAGGATGTGACCTAATGTTGCCTATAAAAAGGTTCATCTAAATGTGTTTACACATTTTTCAGTTCAGCATCTCCGGGAACAGGCAAGTCAAGTTTGCTGTAAACCAGTGGTTCTCACAGGGACCCTGGGAGCCAGATTACTGCTAGTGTTCTGTTCCACCAGGAAGTTAATTGCCCTCACCCATTGTCCCGGCCAGGTCATAATTAGTTATACAATGAGAATGAAAACCAGCAGTACTGCGGGTGCCCAGGTACCCGATGGTGAGAATATAGGAACAACACATCAATCATAAAATAAAAGTGTCCAGTGTTCCTTGCAAACGTGAACATCATGCTTATCTGAAACACAGTATGCACGTGAAAAATCTCAAAAGAGGTTAGCTACAAATAACAACACTCTAAGTCAAACAAAAGTCAGAAAAAGCAGGTTAGAAGAAGAGTTGGGATGAATTCCATTTCAATTCAGCCCATTTTTGGAAAATACTTGAATTGAACTGACAAAATAGAAATGGAATTGACCCTAACCCCATGTTAGAAACGTGTTGCTTTGTTACAGTGGCTGTTGCTCAATCTGTGTGTGTGTGTGTGTGTGTGTGTGTGTGTGTGTGTGTGTGTGTGTGTGTGTGTGTGTGTGTGTGTGTGTGTGTGTGTGTGTGTGTGTGTGTTAGATATGAAGAGAAAACAACAACAACACAGAAATCAAAGTCCAAATCAATGACCAAGCCAGTGAGCAGATTATTATTGTGTGATTTTAACTCAGATAGGTGGCTGTTACTTCTAGTCCCCAAACACTTGTGGCATGCTGGGGAGATTTCTGTTGCCTACCAGTGGAAGATCTCAGTGTTTGTTCTGTTATTTTAACAAATTCCTCAGGGCTCTCTGGGATGACTACACCTGGAAGAAACATTATACAGTACATACATTCAACATTGGGGTATTATTACAATAATGAACGGGTAAGATCAAGGGTGTAGACAATGTTATGATCAAACAGGAACGCCAGGTCAGAGGGTTTTTAGAGCATCAACACAATACTTTAGACAGTAATATGGCTTAAATTATAAACTTAAAGCAATACTTTTCATTGGTTGTCAAGACCTATTAGGTCTCACTGAATTGTCCTATGAAGAAAACCATTTTGCATCTATAAATAAGCAAAAACAAGGCAAGATATCTTTGTACTGCAAATACTTTTTTTTTTCTTAGACAGAAAGTGATACATGGCTACGGAGTCAGTCTTTTTTTTTTTAAGGATAATTCCTTTTAACAGGACGTTCATGAAAGTCCTTGCGGGCTTGTTTCCAATGAGGGCCTGTGAGCAATTAGGGGTTAAGAGTCTTGCTCAGGGACAAATTTCATTTCATCGACACATATGCTGGCGTGGCCTGGAATCGTACCTGGGGCAACCAGGGCCTCTGGCTCCCTAGGCGGGCTCACTAACCACTCAGCTATGGCCGCCCCTATAAGTAATGCTGCATATATGGCCGCCCCTAAGTCAACATAAATTATGTCACTGTTCTAAAGTTAACAACATAGTTCCGTTTCTTATTTGATTCATTACAACCTGGGAGTTGTTTCAGTTGATCGGTGTCTCTGAAAAATCCTGTTTACAGTAAGTCCTTCCATGAAGAATTGAAACACTTAAAAGGCTGTCAAAAGACACTAGACGTACTGCAAAAGTAATTGCATCTGCTTCCAGTATCTCAGCAACCAAAACATTCTTGGACAGACTGAATGGACTTCCAGCATGTAATGAAGCAGCTTATCCTTCTTCAAAATCCCATGCGACGTCCCTCAACCTGAAACAGGACAGGGTGTTTGTGCATACTGACCTGACATGGCTGAACTGGAGCGTTGGAGGAAGTCCCCTTCCTCGCTCTGCTGCTCTCTCAGGGCCCTGCTGGCACTCTCCAGCCCACGGCTCAGGTCGTAGTCGTGGTCCCACTCCAGGGGGATGGAGTCCACGCTGGCCGGGGTGTCTCTGCCGGAGCGCTCGGTCCTGAGCGGGGCTGCCAGGGAGGTCGAGCGGCTGGAGGAGGGCAGGGGGGAGAGGAAGCCGTCCCCCAGTCGCTCGCTCCATGGCAGGCTGGACAGGTCACCGTGATCGTCCAGCTCCAGCTCGCGGTCTGAGAACGACACCTCTGTGTCATCGTCAGTCAGCTGAGGAGAGAGGTGTGACACTGTGTGCTTTACATATCTGCAGATAAAGCGTTCAGCGCCTGACCTCGGTCCTTCATGCATAACAGCTGTTCTTTCAATGTTTTATCTCCCTTTGTATATTTGTCAATTTGTCATGTTTTGTCTTGTGTGCAATGACTTGTCTCAAAAAGAAGTGAAAGTGTTCAGCCCCGAAACGCTACCATTTAAATGAAAAAGCATCCTAACATCCTTAAAAAGTGCTTAGGTGAACAATATGCAGAACCTTCTGGGTCCATTTTTACACTCAGAGTTCAAATCAACACAGAATTTTAGTCAATACCACAAATGAATGAATGTGCGATGTAGAATAATCGGTGTGGTGCTGTCTTACAGGCAGGCGGATGAGCTTCTTGTAGTAGCGCTCCACTCGTCCAAACACCTCTTGACAGTAGCGCTGCAGCTCCTCCAGCTCTTCCTCGATTACAGCAGCGTCCAGGGGTTCGCTCTTCTCGATCAAAGCCTCTCCCTGCTGGAAGATGTGCTCTATCTTTGCCGTGGTCAGGGAGATCTCCTGCTGGAATGCCTGAGGGACAGACGGATGAGCTTTAATCAACTCTGTGGCTGTGGCCAATGCTACGCATGCACACGCATGCACATGTGAGCGTGCACACATATGCACCCAAAATCATTTAGTAGATCATTTTAATGGTTCATCTAAGCCTAGTTGCCAGATATGTTGGGTTCTACACATGTGGCCAATGGCCATATATTGCCAATTATCAGAAAGTTTAGACAATTACAGGAAAGTATATCATGGCTTCAGATTCAGCTTGATTCTGACTCGGGGGTATTCATTATTTTCAGATATACAGTATAAGACTGTGGTTGTACTGGTCAGCTCACAGGTTTTAATGTGGTTGTCTGTGTGCAGGGCGTTGCTAAAAATGAGCAGCTGTGGGTAATTCCCTGGGTAGGTCCAGAAAAAAAAGATACTGTTGCTGCACACCTTTGATGTAGCGGCCTCATCACTATTCTAAATGAATACCCATAATAGAAATTATACAGTATTAACGGTTATTTAAGCTAACATTAGCTACAAGCTATCCTTCTAAACATGGATTTCAATTTTCTTTCTTCTAGGCTTCTCCCACTTGCTGGAGTAGTAAGGTCAAAAGGTTGACGAAGATAGTGTTTCTACTGTATTTAAAGAGGCTTACTTACCCTTAGCTGTTTGATCTTGGCCTGAATGTCACACTCAGAGAAGTGTTCAATATTGGTGAGCTGCAGGTCCATCTCTGTTAGCCACACCAGGACACTGTCCCTGGCTGTCTCGAACTCCTCTCTCTGTGTAATAAAGTGCTGCATGAACAGAAACGAGAAACTGCAGTTAGAACCAGGTACACTTGTACAGCACATGCTTCTACACGCGCTGGGCAAGACATAGCCGTTTGAGTGTCTAAACGGAAGTACCGGAATTTGGCAGAAGTACCGCCCAAGGAAATGACATTGACGCTTTACAAATCTGTTTACATTCTCCGTGAATGAAATGAGTGTTGTGATTGGTCAAAAAATATAATTTCTGGGGGAAATGCGTACAACGGAAGTCCCGCCCCAATAGACACTCTCTGCTTTAGGTCATGACCAGGCTTTTCTCTTCGCAGATGAGTAAGGCTGGGAACGAGGCTAACTTCTACCAGGTATTCTAAATGGCTTGGATCTGCTAAACAGCATTTTTTGATTGACAATTAACTTAATTGGTTATTATCAAATGTATTGTTGTTATTATTAGCTCCTGTAACGGATGCTATAGGGGCTGCAAACTATTCTGAAAAGGTGTCAAGAGATGTAAAAAAAAGAAAATGTTTTTTTTGTCTTTTTCTGCATCTGCACCTAATTTTGACCTTCTACGCTTTTCTACCAGAATAATCAAGCCTTGTGGAGACAAAGACTAATATACCTTAAGCCTGCGGAGAATGGATGCCACTCTCTTCTGCAGGTTGTCCCATCGCTGATTGGCGTCGTGGGCCATTTCCCTCAGGCGACAGGAAGAGTCTGTGCGGTTTTCCCTGGCAAGACGACGGTACTGCTTGTTGATCAGTTCCAGGTGAGTCAGGCTTTCATGGACCTGCCTCTGAAAGGCCTTAACGTGCACATAAAAGAAGCTCATGAGTTCACAAGTTGCCAATGACATATGGTCCATCGGGAACAGCTGCAGTTAGAAGGTAAACGTTCTAGTGATAATCAAAAGTACTGCAAACATGCTATTAACCCATTCAATCCGGGAACGCATATACTGTGTCATTTTAGATTTTTTAGCTATAACCATTATTTTACACTTTCTATTCAAAAATAGCAGATCTACAAGCTCATAGCGCAGCACTGAGTGCCGCGCTACAAGCTTGTAGATCTGCAATGTTTTGGGAAAAATTGTTAAAATTATTTGTGCAAATCTTTGAATATATGTGTATTTTAAAGCATTTAAATCTTTGTTTCTGGGGATTCTACAAATGTCTTCTAAATCCTAACAGTTTTTTTGCTATAATATCAGTGGTTCTCAAACTTTTTTCATGTCAAAATGATATGTATTTGTCTGCGGACCCCCCATCTCAAAATATTTTGTTCCAGGGACCCCCAGAAGCAAAGATTTGAGTTAAAAATGTATATATATTCAAAGATTTGCACAATTCTTCATTTTTTTTCAAAAATAGCAGATCAACAAGCTCAAAGCACGGCACTCAGTGCCAAGCTATGAGCTTGTATATCTGCTATTTTTGAATAGCCAAAGACATCGAAAAATGACACAGATGCGTTCCCGGATCGAATGGGTTAAATAAACAGCCTTGTAAGTGGAGCAATTTTGGCCCAGACTGAAATGATGACTGACTAGTGATGGTTTCCACTGGGGTTATCAATGCTAAAAAGTGAATGAACTCAAGATAATATAAGGTGCTTTCAGTAGAGTCCACCGGCTTACTTTTACAGGTAAATAAATAGGTTTGAAATAGACGTACCTCAAATTTTCTTTTCTTTCTTTTTAAAAATGTTGTTCTGATTTTCTACAGAATCATTCAACATCAAAAGTTGGTACTATGCAGATACGCAATAGCTTCCACCAGTGCAAACCATCAAATACAAAAATTGTGATAAACAGATTGAATTAACACCCAAACACTCACCCAAACATACAGGAAATACAGGTTAAATAAAAATAAATATTAAACAAACAGATAAACACAGACAGATAAACAAAACAAAACAACATCAGTCAAACAGTACATATCCATGACACATCTATATTCCGCGTAACGGCACAACACCCCTGCCACAGCAAGCCCATCACATCAACGTTCCACCAGAACTCACATATCCTCCATCAGGGATGGATTTAAATTATGGACAAATTGAAAGAACAAGACCCCATACCTTCCCACACCTATTGGAGGAGCCACTTAATGAGAATCTAATCTTTTCTAGTTTTAGACAGTACAAGATGTCTCTTATCCAGTGAGTGTGACCGGGGGAAGTAGGTGATTTCCAATTAATCAAAATGAGTCTGCTAGCCAATAGAGTGACAAAAGCCAAAACATCCTTAGTTTCCAGTACCTCAAATTTTTTTAGCTCTTCCTTGGCTACAGTGTAGAGAACTCCAGAGGATTTTGGCAGTGCAGCAGTCTTCTCTGAAGTGGCCAGCCACTCCTCGAAGCGTGCAAAGTCATCCAAGAACTTCTGCCATAAGCGCCATGTCTCCTCAATCCTGGCAAAGAGCACAGCAGATGTGTAGGAGTGTAATGCAATTAAATACAGTATATATAAAATGATGTATTTTTTAAAGTGTTCATTATGTAATAATCGCTCATCCGCTTGAGTGCATTAGCTTCTTACTTGAGTCTCCTCTCCATAGACAAGGCACAGATGCTCCTCCAGCGGCGGTCAAGGCTGCGGGTGGCCTGCTGGATGGAGTCACACTCCGCATCGGTGGCACAGGCGTCACAGTCATGCAGCAGCACCTCACACAGGTTCAGGACAGACGCCACCCCAGTACTGTGTTTCTCTATGTCCCGCTGAAGCTCCTGTGGAAAATCAAGAGTGCCAATACATAGTACCAACAGATAAAAAATGATCAAATCTAATGTGTGATTCACCTATTGTTAGAACAGCAGTTTTTGATAGAACACTTTTTGGTCATAGACATACTGTATGGTAAGTGGATAAGGTGTGAGAGGCCAGCATGAAAGTCCATAACAACAACAAAAATATTTGGATGCAAAAATTTTCTTTTAATTACAAAAGTGACATAGTGAAATAAAGTGACACTAAGAGTGGACTTTTCGGTCCTCAGACCATCATCAACACTGAATGCAGGTTGCCCATGTTGGCTATAAGTAGGCAGTAGGCCTATTTGAGGTAACCAATGGTAGAGAGGCTGATCGAAGAGTGCCATCAATCAGCCCATTACCACTGTTGTGGCCCAATACTAGATAGATAGAACTTTATTGATCCCATGGGGAAATTCAGTTGTCAATGGCAGGCCAGCAGTAAAAACAGGACAGACACAGAAAAAGGAGATGCAGCTAAGGGTAGCGAAAATAATACTAATAATGATAAAGATTTAAAAAAGGGTCAGCAGGCAGAAGTATGAGTTTCGACATTTTACCTGCTGTAGATCAAGCTTCCTTTGGATCTCCTGGAAGTCACAAGTGTCGTAGGTGATGGGGTTAGACAGCTCTGTCTCGATGTGGGCCAGCCAGGAGCGCAGGCTGCTCATGTTCTTGTCCAGTTGCTGCACAGCCACCAGTGTCTCCCTCAGCTTCTTAACTCTAATAATACAATGAATACAACTCTATACAATGAATGCAACCCTCTATGATAAATGGAAATGGAATGAATGAAACTATATACAATGAATTTACAGTAACTCTATACAAGCAACTCTATTCAAAGAATGAAACACACTGACTGGAGTGGGACAGGCAAAATATGAAATTCTACTCAGGGATATTAAAATAATATATTAAAATATTTATTATAGAATGACGATTCTTATTGACTTTCAACAACAGCAAGTCAACAGGCACCAAACTGGCGCAAAATACATGAGTGTTCCTTTGAGCTTTAGGGTTAAGGTGTGTGTCTGTGTTTTTACCGAGCTCCGATGAGGTCCAGGAGATGCTGCCAGCGATCGCTGACTTTGCCCAGTTTCTGCTCAATTTCTGAAGCTTTGGTGTGATGGCTCGCCCTGGCCAGACGCTCTCCCAGTTCATGCAGTTGCTGCTTGTTCTCCTGTGCCACAGCTACCTCCTCCTGATAATCCTGAAGTACAGTAGTTTAGCACAAAACAGTGAGTACAATGTACAATAGGAGAATGCAGCATAGGCTAAACTAGTACAATGACTTGGTGTATTGGAGCACTGTGTAAAATACACATGTGCATTGACTGACACATTTACCTTTCGGAGTTTCTCAATCATCTCCTCAATGCTGATGTCTCCGTTCTGGGAGACCTTGTTCTCCATGTGGGTGAGCCACTCGCACAGCTCCTTGTATTTCTCATTGAAGACCGACCATTCATTCAGCTTCTCACTCACCTGCTGCCTGCGCAATGACAGCTGGAGGGGCAAAACATCCTGTATTGTCAATGCTATAGTATACACAGTATATGCATACATTCAGTTACACGCAATCATTCACTCACTCGCTTGTTCATGCACGCGCACACACACACACACACACACACACACACCTAAATTACAATGCATTTCTACAAATTTCTTTAGATTTCTTCTACAGCAATGACTTGCCTCATTAAATGTAAGTAGTGATATAAAGACGTCCCAGTATCGTGAGTGATCACACAGCTAGCATTTCATTTCCTGTGTGTGACTCGCTCTGCTCTACACAGGATGCAGCAGTTGAAAAATCCATGTCCTGTTTAGCATTGAGGTTTCTTTCCGTTTGTATACCTCAACTCTACTGACACTGTCCCCAATTTTTCTAATTTGAATGAGGTCTAAGCAACTGCTTTTGGATATGCATTTGCGTACTGTAATAGTGATTAAGTTTGATACTGTTTACACGGTAACATGAAGTTTCAGATTTTAGTTGCCTGCAGCTGATGGTATCAAATAACACATTTACATGGGAGATTTTTAGAACATAATTTGAGAACAAATTCATTGTGTAAAATCTATAATTTCTGACTATTAGTCAGTGTGTATTTGCCCCCATTTCAGATACCTTTTGATCCCATGTGTCAAGCTGATCACTGAAGTCAATGACGATGAGAAGGTGCTGCTTAAAGCTACAAGCATTTTTGTGGGACATCAGTGCCACCATCTGGTATCACATGTAACTGCACACACTATTGTCTTAAGTGTTCTTCATAGTAAACTAAAACTGAAGACACTCATCCCTAGTCAGAGTCATCCTAAGCTTTATGTTGGAACATTTTAACCATTTGTTTGCTTTTGACAAATAATTAGATTAGGTTCATTTGTGGCACAAATGTGGGTGATATTGACTTTCCTTTCATTAAGAGCTATATTGTTAAAAGGGACTAGGATCAGTGCTTGTCTAATGTCAGAATTAGGAGTTCAAATCTGACTAGGGCTCATAATAACTCACAATACTCATAATACATAACAGCAAATGAGTCTATCCAATGGCATTTTTTTACCCGTTATAACATAGTTGCTTGTGTATAGCATAATATACCTGGTGACAGATTTCTTCCCACTGCCGATGCAAGAGCTCAATGCGCTCCTGCAGAACAGACAGGTCTTCAGCACTGATGTAACAGGACAGAGACTCTCTCAGCACAGTCAGGTGGGCCATGTCCTCAGTCCAGCCGTCGAATGTGTTCTCCAGGTCCTGATATTAATAATAATAATAATAATGTCTTAGTGTTTGAGTGTTCCATAATCCGTCACTTGTCTACTTTCACTTTGCTCACATGCCGTATGCACACATAAATTCTTAGAGACATAGTTAATAACACATCTATCTATTAATTTACGAAACGTCTGTCTGTTGGTCTGTCTGTACCAGGCATAACTTGAGCGCTGTCCGACCAAACGTTTTCTTCCAAACAATATAAGTAGTAGCGTGTAGTGCACAATGGAACTCCATTTGTGTATGCTCATGTGTATTTGGATTTGAAATGGCGCCCAAATAATCTCTCACTGCTGTCAACCTTGTTCTGAACAGTGTGGTACCCTGTGGTTGTGGCGCTTCCTAATGATATTACATTACATCCTCACTCTTTTGCACTCACTGTCTGTAAACATACAACTGCATGTCTATGAACAACGATTTTACAAAAGGGTCTATTTATGGTGAAACACTGAACAGCAAACAGATGCTGGCATCTGTGCAGGGTCAGTGAAGGCCAGGTATTATTAGGTTAGTCCCTAAAAGGTAAAGACTTCTGTTTTCTGTAATTCCATGATACTTCCGGAAAAACAGCATTTACAGCCAAGGCCACAGTTACTGTAGCAAGGGTTAGAAGTGCAAAAAAAAAGCAATTCGTTTAAAAAGTAGAGCAGGCTACCTGGCAGCGCATCTGCTCAGCCTGCAGGTCCTCGTGGTGATGGGGAAGATGCTGACACAGCTGCCGTTTGAAGGCTCGTAGCCTCTCCAGGGATCCACCGATACCTCTCTCACACCGCTCCCAGTCCTGTACACAGCACACACAAATGAAAGGTGAATCAAAGTTCAAATAAATCGCTGCACACTCCATAATGTTGGCAGTGATGTTTGAAATAAGTGAGCATGATAGAGTGTGGGACTTCTACACTTTATTTATAGTAGGCCTGTCCCCGACTAAGGATTTCTATGGTCGAATCTGATTGGCCAATAGTTGCATCATGATGTACATACTATTTTTGGCAAACTATTAGTTAATTAATATAACAAACTAGGCCAATTTCTCAGTCGAATAATTAAAAAATATATATATATTTCTTCTTTTCATAATTCGACTGAGAGATTGGCAGTCGACTCAGACACCCCTCGACTGATTAGTCGACTATTCGAATAATCGAGTAGGTATCGTAGCGACGCATTGAAATGACAACAATGAGCATGGTAGCAATGATGACATATCCAGACTCAGGCCGGTTATCATGTGTTGGGTTTGGCGCTGGCTCTGTAAACAACCTAGCGTTGAGCGGATCCGTGGGGTTCCCCAGGCTATTCTTCACACCATGCTTTCCCCAAACCGTAAGAATTCACCTCATACTGTATTTGTAAACCACAAACACCTATCTGTGTCACCTAATGTACCTTTAACAAGGTGGCTAGCTCTCTCTTCTGTTCATCCAAGCAGACGTTGGCATGCATCCAGCGGTCCTGGATGTCGGTGAGCTCCCCCTGCAGGGCCATCTCTGCTCGGCTGTCTGCCGACAGGAGGAGCTGCCTGCCCGCCTCCACTGTCAGGATGTAGCTGCCCTGCTGCCGCTGTAGCACCTTCTCCTTCAGCTGCAACAGTAAATAAATAATGAGTCAGTCAGTGTTGGAGATTAGTGAATGTACACTACTGCAATCAATAGACAGTAATCAAGTGTTATATACTGTCCACAATCACAAATGGGCTAAAATACGTATATTTCTTTTTAAAACATTTGCTGTTTTTTTTTAGGACAGTGGGGAGAAACAGGAAGGTGAGAGCAGTGAAGTGGGATTCCAAATAATGTATTTTCACTACACAAATCAACATTTCAATACCACAAGACCATTATCATTTACTCATATTGCTCTGATGGAGACCCATCGGGACAGAAACATTGATCAATACGGGGAAAATAATGACCTTTCTGTAATGCAGTCTGCTGACTATTTAATTATGTTTGACAACCATGTTTTCCAAATAAGTATTTTTTCTTGTCCCTCAAAACATGTTGGATATATGTATGTACTAATAGTACATCATCTCCACAAAGCATGACAGTATCTGTACCTGGACAGCATCCAGCATGGAACGGGCCTGCTGCAGAGGAACAGTAGTCCCTGCCTGCAGGGCTTCTGCTGGGTACGAAACCTCCACCAGCCATTTACGTAGTTTCTCCACCATCTCCCTGTAGCGCTGCCACTGGCGGATCAGCCCGTCAATGATTCCCCGCCTCTGCTGGGCACGCCTCACAACACCCTGCCACTGGTTACTCAGCAGTGCCAACTTCAAGTTGAACTCATGTCTGCAGGAGAGGACAATAGTTTCATGATTCATATAGGAAAGTTATGAAATACTGTTAGAAATAGCCGGTACAACACAATGCATTTGTTATGTATTATTGCACCTGGGTAACATATAAAGACTGCATGTACTCAACTAAATCAAACTTTACTTTGCTATGCAGCTGATGAGGGTTCATTCATTTTCTGAGAATGATGGCCATTCAACAGCAAGTCAAAGCTAATATTTTCCTGTTAATCATTGGAGTGTCTTATGGCGAACAGACTTATGAAGAAGTGTGAGTGAAGTTTGGACACTGTACCTGTCATCTACTTGTCCCTGCTCTAACATCCTCTGTCCATCGCTGATGATAGAATGAAGAATCTGCTGACGACTAAACATCTCAGCCTGGAACAGCTATAAAGAGAAGGGACTCAATAGTGTCATTATTACAGGCAAATAATAAATCATTCACTAGCTGCTTCCACTGGACAACTTTTATGTTTATATACTGATTTCACAGGGTCTAAGGCTACAGTCATGCTTGTCAATGAATGTGATTCAGTTCTCATCATAAAGATTTTATGAGACATACCGAGCGTCCGCACTGGTTCCGCAAAGGCCTTTTGGAATTGTATTAATTTCAGTCGGCATAAATGTTACTTTTATACACTCGATATACATTCGATAATTAAGCAAGCTTGACCAGAACAATATTTAAGAGCAACATGAGAGCAAAATGACATATTTCCGCATATAACATGTTACATTATGCATCCAGGTATGATTAAATGTAAAAGAAATTGCAGTATAATCATAGCAGTGGATAGATAGTTAAGACTATCATTGACTCAAAACTCTAACCTCATGGGCTTTCTGCTGTTCCATCAAACTCTGGTAGTTTCCAGAGATTTCCACGGCCAGGTTCTCCTCTGTCTGCACCAGGAACTCCATCCATGTCTCACACTTCTCCAGGAAGGTCTGCTGTTGCAGCAGGAAGGACTGAAGTTTGCTGCAAAGTGACAAAAACTGATTGAAGGGATTTGTTCAAAATGAGATGCCAACAATCTTACGTAACGACAATTCTCACAAAATAATTGTTGACATTAACTGAAATCTCATTTGTATAAATGAATTCAAGGGATTATTTCAGATCAGAATAAGCAGAGTAAGCATGAAATCTAGTCAACAAACAACAAGGTAAAGTGTTTGTGTTTGTATTTGTATTGTGTTATGTTTGCATTATGTCCTACCTGAACCTCTCTGAGGTCTGGGCTGAAGCAGAAGACCAGCTCCTGTTGAGATTCTGCATACGTTTGATCTCAGAGTCGTTGAGCGGCAACCGGTAACCAAGCTCATTAAGACGCTCCAGTTCAGGAGACATACTGCTGAATTTCAGTATCAGTCTCTAAAGGAAGACAACAGGAGAAGGTGGTATTGCACTAAACCATCAGTAGCAAATAACAGACAGATGTTAAGGTTGCAAGTAACAGACAATAACAGACAGATAAAGTAAAGACAAGATTACCTTGAGGTCCCCCATGCGGTCCTGGATCAGTGACAAATCAGTGGAGCCATTGGGATCCTGGACCTTTAGACCCTCCTCAGCCTCCACTATCCAACGCCCCAAAGAATCCAGCTGGTCACTGAAAGTCTCATAGTCATGGACTCCAGTCTGGGGAAAAACAAATAAATAGAATCCCAGCATAATTACTTTGCACACATGACAAGCATTTCCTTGCTTACATTATTGGTTATTATTTAGTAATGTTTAGAAAAGTAAGTAAAAAAATCCCAAATTTAGAAGCAGCAGGGTAAAAAACAAAAAACAATCCACAAATCCGTGTGTCAGCACCTGTAGCGTGGTGAGTTGCCTGGTGAGGGACTGTTCCACGGAAGTCAGGCGCTGGCTGAGAGACAGGTGGTCTGACTGTACAGCCGATGCTGCTGAGGTGTCCACCTGCTGTTTGAGCTGGTCGCCCAGCTCATGGAGGACCTGCAGCGAGGCCAGCACTGGAGCCTGAGACCGCAGCAGTTCCTGAGACAGACGAACAGTTTACATCTTAGCTGATGCTCTGATCCTGAGCAGATCATAACGAGTGCAGCTCAATTCCTGCATCAGCAACATTTACAAGCAACCAATAACGTATAAATATACAGTAAGGAATACAAGAACAAGTGCATTTGATCCTCAACACAAGTCAACTGATAAGGCTATAAATATCAATATGCTTTTCATTCTGTATATGTTTAAAATGAATAAGGTACCATGAATGTGTATGCAATTAAAATCCATCCCTCACTTGTGTAAAATGTTATCAACTTTTGAAGACATCCTCAGTGTTCTTAGGAATTTTGTTTCCATTACTTCTTAGCATATCACAAGACAATATCCCTGCCCTTTACAAATAAGTAAACATGGTGAGTGCAATTTTAAAAGCACAATGTGCCGTAGCTTAACTCACGCTGCATTCATGGATCCAGTCGGACACCTCCTCGTCAGCGATGTCTTTACTGCAGGCTGTCTTAAGGAGCTGGTCTGCTTTCTCCTCCTGCAGCTGGACATTGGTGGAGCTCTGCTCGTACAGCTGCTTGTAGTGCTGCCACAGCTGCAGCAGGGCTTTACTGCTCCTCAGACGCTCCGCTATCTCCTCCAGCAAACACGTCCACCTGAACACAAATACCAGATGGTTGACAGTCTTTGTCTCTGTGAGACTTGTAAGGGTCCATTTGGCTATATTTGTACACTCAGTCACATTTTACAGTGCACGCACTCACCTTGCGTTGACATCCTTTAGTGCATTGTTGAGGGAGTCTGATACTGAAGGATGGCACTCCTTTAACAGTTGATGCGTCACTGCTCCAAACTTCCTCAGACTGCTCTCCTGTTTCTCCAAATCCTCTTGCAGGTTCTTTACAATCGACAAACACACCATAAAGAACACAACTAAACCAACCACAGCACACAAAATGGCTAATACAGTAGAGGGACAGATCTGAAGACATGATTCCTGTCCAATTAAGTTCCCGTACAACAATTGGATGTGATTGTGATTGGGTTTTTATGGTCACAGTGATCTGCTTTTGGTAAGCAACACACTGCTTTCCCATGTAACCATATACCAAGTTTGGTCATCCTAAGCCTTATGGCATATAATAGCATACAGGTATGTGCTCCAGACAAGATCTCAGATAGACGTAAGGACAGATGGATGGACCAGGTGTAAAAGTAAAGTTCTCTTTGGACGACTGGTGGGCATCTCATAAATGTACAGGAAATAGGCTTGCTGCAAAAATCTTTTACACCTAAATTGTAATTCCCAACTCACAGAACTTGATATGCAGACACTCAAACTGTAGGACATAGACAACACAGTGCAAGACATGAAAAACACACTAGACCAAATGATCTCTTATCCTTGCATCTCAAATCATACACGCATTCACTCTGACATACATGTAGACTCTGCACTTGGAGCTGGACCGCCTCCAGGGAGCCGGTGAGGAGGCGGAAACGAGATACGGAATACCTCCCCTCCATCAGGTAGCCGTTGATCTCCTCTGAGGCCCGCTTGTACAGACTCCACTGGTCCAGCACTGAATTCAGGCTTATCTTCAGCTGCCCGATCTGTGGAGAGACAGTTGATCACATCAGCCCCAATATATACACCAAGTGCAAAAGAGTACAACAACAGAAGGAAGCAATTGTTGTTCAATCAAGGCTGTTCAATCATTCTTGTACCTCGGGTACAGTAAAAACATGCAGTGACTGGAGGATTAGGGCGCTTACCAAGTGGTCCAGGTTCGCCCAGGTGTGATTGACACCCTGCAGCGTCTCCATGACGATAGCACAGGCCTCGTCTGTCTTGCTCTGAACGAGTGCAACGCCTTGCTCCTCAACCCTCTCCAGGTCCCTCTCCTTCTCCTTCAACAGCTCCTCCATTTCCTGAAAAACATTTGAGAAATCAGTTAAAGGTGCTGCTTGTTTACCATAGAGTACAACAAAATGCAAACAGCAGTGATCTCTTTTACAGGTAAAAGTTTATGAGTTCAGGTTTGGATTTCAAGTATAAATGAATCCACTACATTAAATGATTTATCTGAAAATAATGCACAACCTCCAGGTCTGTGAAACACATTGTGATAAAACAAGGATAAATAAAGGGAGACGCTTGCCTGGCAGTCTTTGAATGCATTCTGTACTGAGTTCAAGTCCTCTATTCTATGTTTCCTCTTCAGTCTCTCCTCCTGAAAGGACATCCAGGACTTCAGTGCCTGGACACTGCTCTCATACTCCAGCCACCTTTCCAGTAAGTTCTCCAGGAACTGGATCTGAGAACAGAACATGCGAAAACGGTTGTGATTCTTAGTTTGTGTGTTTTCACCATAGCTAACAAACCACTCTAATGGCACATACCAAAATAGTGCAAAACATTTGCCAAGAGAGAGTGAAAACTTTTGCAGAGGAAGTCCTGCAGCAATATTATCTGTAAAGCACTGGCAACATGCTGCAATACAATTGCCATACTGTATAAACCAATGTTTGCTGATTTCTGTTTCACTTACTTATATATTATTAAGTAGGCAGACTTGTGTGTGGGGGACATTGATTTATTATGATGTTTTTGTATTGTGCTGCTGATGTTTACATCTGACTCTTGCTTTCTTCTAATTCATCAGTGGTTGTGTTCTCACCCTCTCTGTGATGCGGCCCTGCAGTATCTGCCACCGACGGTTCATGGCTCCCAGCCTTTCAGCGAAGTCTGTCTTATCACTGCGCTTGCTCTCCACATCCTGACCGCTGATCTGCAGCACCGACTGGTTTACAAAGTCCACCGTCAACTGTTTACAGCTTACATCCACCCTGAAACCCTGAGCAAGCAAATGACAGCCGATGCAGTTACGATTACAGATTTAAAATGTCAGATTAATTTCATAGCCTCAGTTTGTATGGATTAGCAAGTGTATACAACATATATTTGAATAACGTTCTTAATCAAAATTGTGGGCATCTAAAGATATATATTTGGCAATTTTGACATGTTCTGTATGTGGAAAAGGACCACCTACTTAAACATTTGTTTTCTCTAGTGTTTCAGTATGAAGTATGTTATCCCCTCTGATATACAGAGATATGATACTGACAGAGAGACAATATACTATTGCCTATACTATTTTATACCCAATACAATCAATCAATCAATCAATCAATCAATCAATCAATCAGAAAGCACCAAACCAAACCAGAGTGAAGAACACATCTCTGAACTAGAAAAAGTGCTCCTCGGAGCACAGGTCTCCGCCAGGTCAGGTAGGTTATTGTGGCCTCCTGGTGGCGCTATAATAGGCCAATGTGAAAAGGGTGCCATTTCTTCTTAGGCCTTGCACGGCAATCGGACACTGCATTCATGATTTGAGGCATTTTGTTCAAAAAATGTGTTTTGCTAAATTAGACCTGCTGGTGGCGCTATAACAGGCCAATGTCAAAAGGGTGACATTTGCTCCTCAACATAGTGTGAATGTGCGTGCAAAGTTTGACCGCAATCGGATGCTGCATTCATGATTTGCGGCATTTTGTTCAAAACAAGCCACTACTGCAAACTTTAGATGTCAATCTTAGCCAATCAGGATGTAATGTGAAAAATCAAACACATCCGTCTTGATCACATGACTATAGAGATCATGTGTACCGATTTGCGTGAAATTTGGATCAAATCGGAAGGAGTAATATACAAAAATGGGTTTTACATAAGTCGGCCTCCTGGTGGCGCTCTAAAAGGCAGATGTGAAAAATGCAGGGCAAGGGTTTTTCCTTGACCTCTAGGGAGTGCGCTTACAAAGTTTTACACAGATCAGTGCAGTTATAGGTAAAAACACGAATGGGCCTGTTATAGCGCCACCATGAGGCTGATTTCAACATTTTCAAGTGGCATTTCTTCCTCTGCATAGTGGGAATATGCATGCAAAATTTCAAGGAAATTGCATGCTGTGTTCATGATTGGTGGCATTTTGTTCAAAACGGAGCACTCCTGCAAACTTTGGAAGCCATTTTTAGCCAATCAGGATGGAATATGAAAAATCTTTGCACAAATCGGCCTCCTGGTGGCGCTATAAAAGGCCCATGTGAAAAATTTGGGGCAGAGGTTCTGCTGTGGCATCCAGGGAGTGTGTGTGCACAGTTTCGCTGCGAGCAAGCCAACGGTGCCGGAGATTAGCTGTCCACAGACAGAACTAGAAAAAGTGCTCCTCGGAGCACAAGTCTCCGCCAGGTCAGGTAGGTTATTGTGGCCTCCTGGTGGCGCTATAATAGGCCAATGTGAAAAGGGTGCCATTTCGTGCCTTGCACGACAATAGGACACTGCATTCATGATTTGAGGCATTTTGTTCCAAAAATTTGGTTTGCTAAATTAGACCTGCTGGTGGCGCTATAACAGGCCAATGTGAAAAGGGTGGCATTTCTTCCTGGGCCAAGTGGGAATCTCTGTGGAAAATTTCACGGAAATCGCATGCTGCGTTCATGATTTGAGGCATTTTGTTCAAAATGAACCAATCCTGCAAACTTTGGAAGCCAATTTTAGCCAATCATGATGGAATATGGAAAATCAGACAGATCCGTGTTGATCACATGGCTATAGAGATACTGTGTACAGAGTTTTTTGGACAAAATCTGTAGGAGTAATAGCAAAAAATGTGTTTTGCAAAAGTCGGCCTCATGGTGGCGCTATGACAGGCTGATCTGAAAAATGTGGGGCAGAGGTTCTGCTGTGGCATCCAGGGAGTGTGTGTGTGCAGTTTCACAGCGACCAGACCAATTAGCTGGTCACAGACAGAAGGACGGACACACACACACACGGACGGACGGACGGACAGGGGGCAAAACATACTCTCTCGCCATGCCTTTCGGCCTGGCGGAGACAATTAACAGATGACTGTATAAACAAAACCCAACGCTGGGGCGGCGGTCTACAGTGCCTTCCCAAGGTAGGTACTAATTGTATTTGTACGTACCTTATACTTCTGCAGGTAGTCCTGGATGACCGTTGACCCCACAGCACTATTTAGGTTCTCCTCATCCTCCTCTATGACATTTTCCATCAGGGACATCCAATTAAACAGCTCGGAGATGGCATGGCGGGAGGCCAGCTTCTCCATTTGCACCTGAGAAAAAAACAACACCATCAGAACAGCAGCATATCAACCTTCCAGAGCAGGGACAGAGCATGGCCAGAAGGCAACCTTTCACGAATAGCGTCTAGTGAAATGAGAAAGCAGCAATCTTCTTTGCACCGGGAACCAGCTAAGCCTGTTCATTCTGGCTGCATGTGACAGGTACTTAGCCTGACACTCAGCCTGAATTTGTTTCACTCCATTATTCAGTCTGAAAGCCCTCTCAGTGCAGCCGTTTTCTGAGATGGGGGCGTGGCCAAAGTGGGACTCTTTAGCGATTGATTCATACTGGATTAACCCAATCCCGATTGGGCCGGGCCGCCGGTTAGATTTTCAACCGAGAAAAACCCCGCCTGCTACAGCGTCACCAGCCCCTGAATGCGAGGCTAGCGATTTCAGGGGCTGGAGCCAGGCTAGCAGGTACTATACCTGATGCAGCTTCTCCTGGACCACTGGGATGCGTGTAAGCAGCTCTGCCCAATGGTTGTCGACTCGTGCCAGTTCAGACCGAAGCACTGCTGTGTCCACTTTCTTCAACCGCAGCAAGTGGTTGCCCTCAGTTACCACTGAACTCTTCAGGCAGGACTTGCCCTCAACTTCCTTGGAGAACTCCTGCGGACAGAGAAAGAGAGGTCAGCTCATACATGCTGTTGTTATTAATGAATTTCTTCCATGGTTAATTGATTGTTTAATAATTTTACATAGTGTAATGCCTTAGTGCACTGATTCACAGACCGCTCCATAGATCTAACTGAATTGACATTTCATACTGATATGCACACAGAAGAACGTCTATATTCCTCACCAGGAATGCAGACAGATGGTCTCTGACAGTCTCCAGCTCCTGTGGAACCAACAGTGCCTGGGTGTTCCAGAACTCCAAACGCTCCAATGCAGACTGCAGCCACTCGTTTAGCTCAGCACTCTCCCTCTGATACCTGGGAGGAAAGAAAAAATACCATCACAATTTAAGCACAAATAAAACTGAATGTGATAATAACAATATCGGAGTTGGGAAGTGCATATGCACGGGTGGTGCTATTATGAAGGTCTCAGGCTTTTAAACAAGCCATGATGTGAGTCAATTCAAGAAAGAAGAACATTTAATGTTGGTCATTTTATAATAACAACAGATAAAATACAGTAAGCCTTTGGTTCACAAAACTGGATCCACTACATTTAAAAACATCAGGGTAAAATCAAACTTAATGTAAAGTTCTGTTGTCTTTGACCTGGTCCAGTGCTTGAGGATGGCCTCGAGGCGTTGGAGTTCCTTGTTGACCTTGGTGGTGTTGCTGAGCCAGTGTTCCCCGAGCAACGTGAGCTGGTTCTCCAGGCTGGGACAGCACACTGACAGCAGCAGACGCTTGCCTTCATCCAGGACCTGGTACAGCTTATGTTGGTGCTCTGTCAGTCTTGCCTTAAGACCCTAAAAAGAGATCAGAAGAACACGCTGTAAATCAAGAGAGTGATGGCTAGATCAAATAGAGAAGAGTGAGTTTGAGACAGAAAGGGTGAAGCTAACATCGCCTGGTGGTCAAATGTGAGATTGCAAGAATTCCACATTTAAAATGCTACCGCTCGCGCGTCTACTGTTTGAAACTCAAATGCAGAAGACTTGAGCACCAAATTTGGTGCTCAAATGCCGAAGAAGAGGGTACTTCATGCGCTGGGTGAGCAACTTCATTGAAATGAATACGTGCTCTCTAGATATATTATAACTCTATGGACAAAACTGATAATAAGCATTATGGGTAAATTAGGGTAAAAAGAGATTAGATTCTACATATATGCCCAGGATGGAACAAAACTCACCAAAACCAAATCTCCATTTTCTGCACACCGGCTGTATACCGCTGTTGTAATACTGTAAATCTCAACCAGTATTCAAGTTTAAATATATTGTTGTAAACATGATACAAACCTGATACAATGAGATCCTGTCAGAGAGTTTCTCCTCTGTTTCCTCCAGCAGGTCAAAAGCAGGGAGACTTCCCTCTACTGACTCCAGCTGTCTGTTTAGGGCCTGGTAATCCTGCATTAGACGGCACCATGTCTGAAAACACATGTACAGAACAACACATGAGGCAACTCTGAAGCAGGGTTGCCATGTCCGCTTATTATAAGCGACTTTGGGCTTGTTTTTCTGTAAAGTTGCTTGAAAATATCGGTAGTTGCGGGTTGCGTTTTTTGGGGCTTGTCTCTAAAGTGTAGTTGGTTATTTTGGGCTTGCTGTGTAATGCTGTTTAAACCAGTGGTTCTCAATCATTTTCATGTCAAGGACCCCCAAATTGATATGTACTAGTCCATAACCGTGGGGGGATATGCGCACATGATCTGGCAACCCGGGAGGCAGTTCGTCCCATAGCTCGCGGGGCCATCCCACAGCTGGGCAGCTGTAACCATGGCGACATTCTTTTACACAAAAACGCTAATAAACAGCTGAGATTTGGTGAAATCGAAAAACGGGCTTCGCTGTTCCGTGCACATGGTAATGGTCAAATCAGATCAATTGCTCCAGCCACTGAGGAGAACCGGGCAGAACAAATTTTGGCCTCACCACCTCACCACCTCACCACTACAGAGCTTTGTAGAATTATAGTAGGATTTGTCTGCAGACCACCATCAGAAAATATTTTATGCCAGGGACCCCATACAAGATTTGTGTTGTTAAAATGATTCAAAAATATTAAATTTTTTAAACATTTTCTCCAAGATATTTTTTTTGTGCAAATCTACAAGCTCACAATGCGACGCGTTGTGAGCTTGTAGATAAAGCTTGTAGAAAGCTATTTACAAATAGCCGATGTATATAGGTTTAAATGCCTCATGTAGCCTAGTCGCCTCTTTTGGTCTTGTTTTCATAGACCTGGTTGTTTGTATCTCTCGCAAAACCTGGCAACACTGCTAAGAAGCTATGTGTGGCATAGCCCGTAGCACTTGCCCTAGCCTTGACGACCTTGCAGGATTATGCAAAGGCTAAAATGCAACTTAGATAGCATGTTATATAGACAGATGCCAGGTCATTGTTGACCTGGTATCCTATAGTGTGTATAGTTTCAATGTAGGCTGATGATAGGTTCTTGGTTTACGTATGCATTAGTTATTATTAGATTATTGGTTAACTTAAGTATTACTTTATTATTAGATTACTATTTTAATGCATTTGATGTATTATGTGTATTATGATGTATTATGATGTAATATCTTGTGTCCTTGCTTACTGTAAGTCGCTCTGGATTAAGAGCGTCTGCTAAATGCCTAAACTGTAAACTGTATAGTAACTTTTAAAACACATTTAGCTTTTAAAAACCAAAATAAATTAGTAAAGGAAAAATGCAAGGAGAGGAAGAAAAACTAAAGTCTAACTCATTTATTCAGCAGTGGATGCACATGCTGTGTCAGCTAATTTAGTGCTTAGCAGATTTATCAAAAATTAAAAAAAACTGTTAAGCACTAAATATGCTGACCCAACTGAATTTTAACATTTGGGGTCTCACGGATAGCTTCTCATATAAAAATACATGGCCTTGATCCTCTACATTTATATGTAGGCCATCTAAATATAGTATGCATTCACCTAGTAACATTATCACTTGGGACTTGCATATATCATCAGGACTATTTACTTTCTGGGTCATTTTTGGGGGATTACTAAAGGTTAGACATACCAGAAGGTACACATGATGTTGAACATTATTTAAACCTGTAGTTTTCTTTTTTTAAACTAGCTACAACAAATTAAAAAAATATATTTAGAGAAAAGTGAAAAAGAAAGTTACATGTAGGAAGTAGATTTGAGATATTTCCATGACATTTCTAGGGCTGGGAAAAGTTTTTAAATTGCATTCACTTTTCCAGACGTGTTATGAATGTCACATAGTATACAGTCATAAGAGCTGTACTTCCATGCTCACAGCTACTTAGTTTGCAGGGGGATCCGATTATGCTTATGGATACCAAATAACCAACACAATACAGTATAGAACAAACTGTAGAGGCCCTCATTACTTCCTCTTCCATGAAGGTATAAACAGGCGGCATAAGGAAATTATAGTTTGTTTTGTTTTTTTTAATTTTTATCCCACGATTTTGTAACCCTATTTTTTACACCCAGTGCTAATTGTCTATGTAATCCTGGGCACTACCTTCCCTCTGCCAACCTAGGGAGGCCAGGGCCGAGCTCATGCCTCCTTCAATGCATGAGAGCCAACTGACCTTCTTGTCACCTGACAGGGGAGAGTTTCCCTGGTTGGACGTAGCGCGTGGAAGGAACACGTTATTCCAACCAGTTCCCTTCCCCTCCATCAGGCGCCCCGGCTGGCCAGGGGGAGGCAGTATAGTGACCAGGATTACTGCATGTTTTTGTGAGGGTACGGGGAGAACATGCAAACTCCACACAGAAAGGCCCTTTCGCCAACCCCACCTAGGGTATGGGCACTGATGACGCGGAGGAGAGAACACGCCCCCAGCGCCCACAGCGTCCCCTGCGGGAATCGAACCCAGGACCTTCTAGCTGTGAGGCGACAGCACTACCGACTGTGCCACCGTGCCCCCTAGGAAATTATAGTTTTAGATATTTATTTCTTACCTCTAGGATGCACTCCAGCTCTACACCTCTATTGTGAGCCTCTTTGAGGACACCCTGAGCCTGGACCAGAGTCTCCTCCAGGACCTGTCTCTCCTTAGGCAGCATCAGACTACTGATCTTCCTGAAGAACGTTTCTGTTAGGATCATATGGGACTCCAACCCCTGGAAGAACTCCTGAAGGACAAAATCAGCAACTTGCTTACTTACTGAATTCCTTAAACTCAGCAACACACAACCACAGACATGACAAATATGGTACAACATTTTGGGTGTACAAAGTCCTAGGTCATGTTGAACAAATGAATAAATACCCACTCTCTCATATGGGATGCACACACAAACAAACATTTGGGAATAAAATGTAAATAATATATGAATTATTCATGTGTTGTACTGCCAGTCAATCTTTATTATCTTAGACCATATCTTTTTTATACTGCAATATTGCTTAAAGCCTTAAACAAAACTTACATCTGAACTTGAATGTTTACTCCACAAGTCTCTTAGTCAAGTCAAGTGTAAGTTTTACTTTACCTTATGTTTGTCGAGTAGATTCTGGACTTCCTCTGCGGAACTGGCGATGATCCTCTGGTTGGTGGCCATCTTGTCTTGAGCCGTGTCCACCAGGTCGGTCAGGTCCTGAAGGGCCCGCTCATATTGACCCTTCAGAGCCATGTTCTGGTTCAAGCCACTGCGTCGTGAGCCCACTGTCATCACCAGCTCCTCATAGCCATCCTGGAATACATACGGGAAGAACACAATTTGTCACAGTCATGACTCCATTGATTTTCATGTTTACTGACTAGAGTTGCTGATCTTCCAAGGACATTTTGGTAATTTGGTAATATTTAAATTCTCAATGCAATGAGAATTGGTCGGGGAGGGGTGACCGCGGGGGGTGCCGCGGGGGAACCCGCGGGGGGACCGCGCTACAGGACGTGCAATAACCCCAAGTTTGCAACTACTTTCGTCTGCGCCCTTCACCGGGTATGGTCTAGTAGTCTGAATTGCACATTATAACATTATTTGACACAAGGTTGCAACAATGCAGTGTTGAATGTATTGTTTCTCTCCTTACAAAATAATGAATGGTTGGTGTCAAAGAGAACACTGTAAGTCAAGTTCAGTACCTGTAGCTTCTGCAGCTTGTTGGTTGATATTTGATCTGCTTGTAGAGCTGCTCCTCTGGTTTTGAGCTCAGAGATCTTCTGTTCAAAGTCTTTCAAACTGCTTTCTGCATCTGCAATGACCTGAAAGAAATTACGACACTGTTGAATGGTTGAAATATTGTTTTTGTCTTCATTCCCTCATCTCGATGAGAAAGAGTATCGTCAATGTACTGCATCTGTACAAGCATTTTAAAAGGTGGGTGATTCTTACCTCCAGCTGTTTAGAAGCCGACTTATCCATGGCCCCGGCTAACGTCTGTAGAATCTGGCACTTGGTTTCAATAAGAGCAGTTTGGAGAAGTTGTAGCTCTGTCTGTATTTGCGAAAATAAGATTTCTTCAGAGCATGGAAACCTCCACTACTTTACAAATGATAGGTGTAATACAGATGGCCCATATTATATAGAGAGAATTCCCACACACATACAACCTATGTAGTTCTAATTGTGTGTTTTGGTCAAAGATTTATGTGTTGACAGACCAAACTACATAATTAAAGAAGTGCATGAGTGTAACATGCTTGACAGAATTATGATCTAATTTCCTCTCAATCATAATGTGACAGATTGACATAAGACAGAAGCACAAAAAATGCAAAGACCTGGTAGGCTGTGAGCTCATGCATCCTGGCCCTCATGTGTTCACAGCGTTCTGTCAGAGCTGAACCCAGGGCACGTAGTCTCTCTTTCAGGCAGTCCAGGGTATCTTCCAGCAGGACCCGTTCCTCCTGCTTCAGCCCTGCTGGCACAGCCAGCAGAACCTTGCTGTGTCTAACCTCCTCAGTCACATCCCTCACATCAGTACCCAGCGTCTGCAGAGAAGAGAGAAGTTTAAAACCATTCTGCAGTATTGTGTAGGGGTACAATGCAAAAAAACAAAGGCACTGTGCAGAAATGTTCATCCATTTTACTGTATAAGTTATGGTAAGTTATGCTTTGTTGATCCCTGTAGGAGGGAAAACTATTCAGACAGACACTGGGCAGCACCAGAGGATCTGCTCCAGCTCTAAGGCTGGTGCCTTAGAGTGCCTCTCTCTTAACATGCATGTCTTTTGGTGTGGTAGGACACCAGAGCACCCAGATTAAAAACATTTTAAATTGTGGAGAACCTGTAAACTCAACACAGAGAGGCCCTGTTTGGGTTAAAACCCTAGGATATCTTGCCGTTAACCCCATGATCCCTATTCTGAGCATGTCATAATAACCAATATTTGGCAAAAACTAAAATAGGGAAACAAAAACAGCAGATCTACATTTGGTGTAGATGTAAAGGTGTAAAGGAGGAGGCCAATTATAGACCTCCAGGGGACCCCTGTCAACGAAGTAAGTTTTACATGTAAGTGGTTAAGCAACAGTGCTAACCCCTTAGCCACCCAGCCAGTATAGCTATGGTATATTGTACCTCCTGATTGTGGAGCTGCATCTCAGCATTCTCAGTCAGCAGCACCGACCCAGAGAACACAGTGCTCTCCACATCATCCAGCCAGGTGGACGTGGACGTCACGGCAGTGAAGAGCTGCTGCTCCATCGGCGACACTTTTCTCTCACCACCAACAGGCTACGTACATGAGAATGTTTCAACAATTAACTTTGTGAAAGTCAATCTTTTTTTTCTTTCCTTTTCCTGTTTATACAAGACATGTTATACAAAGGATTTTGTTGGCATTACTGGTAAAGAAATAATCTAACCTGGGTCGATATCTCCTCCATTGTGTGTCTAAAAGTGTCAAATAGAGACTTCAGTGTGGTTCTGTCACTGGCCTTGCTCTCTCCATTAAACAGTGGCCCAGCTGTGCTCACCCTGGAACTTCTGGAATAAAGCTGTGACAAGTCAAATGGATTAAAGCCTGTTATTGCATACATAAAAGTAATAATAATAATAATGATAATAATAATAATACTGGTATTAATGCTACCATTACTATTATAACTGCAACAACTAATATTACTAGTAGTAGTACTGCTACCTCTATTACAAAACCAATACTAATAGATACAATACTATCTTGAGTGTATTTTAAGGTAGTCAGAGACACTTTACCCCACTTAGGCATATAATATATGTTTACACACTGACTAGGTTATAAGCAACTAAGCAATAATTTTATTTTGCTACAGGGTTATTACCGGCTGCTTGTATTCAGTTTCCAGGGTCTTCTGCAGCAGCTGTAGTTTGGTTTTGAGCTCTAGTCTTAAAGTCTCCCATCTCTGCTTCATCAGCTCCCGTGCTGCCTGAGCCTCCCTCTCAACCAGAGCCTCTGGATTGAAGGGCTCTGTTGTACTGCACCGTGAAACAACATTCATGTTCAATAAACCAGTACCAATGTATTTTTTTAAACGTGTATTCATACAAATTCCAACAAAGAGCTAGCACTGCTTCAGTCTGAAGAGACACAAAAAAATATATTTTAACATTCATCTATGAAAATAATTTGACTCATATCTGGCTTGTTTTTGGAATAACTTGTTTTTCCACATCTGGGAGTTTAGACAAATGTGTGATGAAACATCTTTCGTTACTAATATGTTGAGAAGATTGACATTAGGTAGATTTTGCTTAGATGCACCTGAAAGCGTGTTTTACATCAATTGTCTGTCTCCCTATCTCGAAGAGAGGCAATCACAAAGATGTCTGAACTACAATAAAGACGACGGCGCATCTACAGTAGTGTCTATTTCGGGGCACTGTCAGCTTCAAATAACTTTACTGACATTGTCAAACAGTAGGGAGACCACCTCCAACGACTGCAGCTAGTTGTATTGTATTAACATACTCTACCATACAGATTGGTTAATACAATGTTTTATTCATTGATATAAGTCCTGGATTGTAGCTTTAAGTTCATAAGGTCATAAAGTACCTGGCGCTGCTGGGGGATGCCTGCTGGATAAGGATCTCTTCTCCTCTGCTGGCGACTGACTGAAGCAGCTTTTTCTGCTCTGCTAGTTGTTCCTCCAGCTCCTGCAGGACAAAGCAACACAGCAACATCTACCTATGCTCATCCATTTAATGCTGACAGTTGTCATCGATGTTCTTAAGTTCTACTTGTAGTGGTATGATACAGTACTATTGCAAGTACTGACCATTTTTGCTTCTATATACATTCTGTAGCTTCATGCCAATTAAGCTAGAAGAGAATAAGAACTTAGTATACAGGCCCATAAAGTTTTATTTTACTACATTAAAAAAAGAATAGGCTGCTATGCAGCTGCAGGAGCCACTGCAGTAAGGTAGATCATTTATGGTGTCGTGTACGGTGGCCACCAGTGTACATAAAAGTTGAAATATACTAACATTCTGGGCAAAATTACCAGGAAACATACCTACCAGGTATCAAAAACTGAGACTAAACATACCGTAAGTACAAATACAGTAAGAGATGATGCAGAGGTATTAGATGACCTATAATGTTACTCACTACTCATTAAAACATTATACAGGGTATGTATCATATGTTGTCAAACTGTACCCTCTGTCTCTGAAGGCTGTCTTGGTGCTGTTGTGTCCGTGTGGAACGGGCCTGGGCCAGCCAGTCCTGAACATTGGGACTCTGAGACAAGCTGGACTCAGATTCACTTTCCTCCTGCTCTTGCAGAGAGCCCTGGGAAAAGACAAGCCATTGATTTTATTACTGAAGGCATTTCGGTTTTACACAGAAGATGATTTGGTGGCATGTAACAAAAGTTCACAGTAAAATCCTATGTAATTAATTCATTAATCTCAGAGACTGTACAAATGGACCAGTAAGGGTCCATTTGGTTACATTTACACAGTCTCAGAGATGCAAATGTATAAATGAACACTGAGGATTTTACTGTGTTGCATACCACAACTAATCTAGGATTCCTTTGCGCAGTCCAAGAATATTACACACCATGCATTCTTTCAAAGTCAGCTCTTCAGCCAGATCATTGTCATCATAAGCAGTGATTCAACTGATTCACATTTGCAAAATTGAACAACATTCAACTTAGAAATGTAACATGTGAAATCATTTACTCAGTAGGACTGGATATTCAGTGAAGGAATGAAGTCAAATCAAAGTTGTTAGGTCGACTAGATGCTGCTGATTGGCTAATGGAGTGGATATCTTATAACATCGACTCATCATACTGTAGATTGAACTATTGCAACATACATGGAATAATACGTGTTGGAATGATATTCCATGTGTTATACATATTACGTTAAACTTGGCACTAATGGCTCTGCTCTTATGATGCTCCCTGAATTAGACAAGCAGCATGCTAAGCTAAACCAAACCAAACCAGGGAGAGTGATGCTGACACCACCCATGGGTATGCAAGAGCGTGCCCAAAGCAAGACATTTATTTTCGGTTTAATCTTTGAGCCATGCAAGACTGAACTAGAAAGGTGGAGGCCGGGGTGGTGCAGGCAAAGCTTTGCCAGCAGCAGTGTGTGGCAGCATACTGAAAGTGTAGCAGAGATCAAATGTACGAGGGAGCCATATTTAAATGGACCTGCCTTGTTGTGAGAATGGGTTGTGATTGGTGTATAGAAATGCATGGCTGACAGTTGATTACAGCTGGGGCATATGACTTCCAAGTCCTGCATGAACTGTAAGTTCATGAGAACAGTAAAGAACTGATAAAGCATACAGGTTCCACAGAGCTTAATAACACAGAGCTTAATAACATTACATGTTCTCTCGGCTGGCCTTTGAACTCTTCCCATGCTAGGGCGGCCTGCAGACAGATAGCAAATAAGCTGGTCATTAAGTCAATCTAATCTCTTACTGTAAATCAGTCATGATTAGCATGGTCTGAATGGTAATAAACACAAAAAAAAATTAAAAAAATACATATACCCAACCATTTGGTGGGTGCTTTTATCCAACGTTACCATACAATATAATTATAATACAATTCTCTTTTTTAAATGTTAGCGTCATGATGACATCATTTATCTATCCGGGATGATAAGAACCTGGAGTTAGGGGCCGTGTCCACCAAGGCGTTTTTTTACCGGCTGAACACGCAAAGCACTCGCCTAAAAACGCTTCCAAACGCCCGAGTTGAAAATATTTCAGCTCTCAGCAAGCAGATAAAAACACTACGAGCGCAAAATAAACATTCAGCGCCTCGTCACGCTGCTGGGGTTTCCAAGTACGCTGTGCCCCCATTGTAAACAATTTAAAACATATGCTGCGATCAGGAAAAAAAAACCTCTTGGTGGACATATGGACTTATGTAGCCATTACCCCCCTCCGTATTTCAGGTGTGAAACCAGCCACCTCACCTGGATGTTGATCTGTTTGTCTTGCAGCATCCTCTGCAGCTCCAGCAGACCGCCTTTCAGATGTCGTAGCTTCCTGGCCAGCTGCTTGGCTTCCTCCTGGGTCTCTGCCCGTCCCTCCAGCAGCAGGCTCTCGCTGTGCATGGACAGCTCGGACAAGGCCAGCACCTTCTCCTCGATCTCCTGCAGCATGTTCTGCAGCACCAGGAGGAGAGAGGCCAGTTCAAACATGGCGTCTCACACCCACCTCCACCACAACCAGTGACTATAACTCCTCTTTCTAAAGGTTCCTCAGAACAGACCCTCCAGGCACCGCCAGTAAACGAGGGGGGCCAGGGCCGGCTCAGACCCCCCCCCCCCCACCCCCCCTACACCAGCAGTTCTCCCTGGGCACGGGAAAGGGAGAGCAGTCCCTGTGCTCTCATCCTTGGCCTATCTCTTCTGTGTCGCCTCCAGTGCAACATATTGCCACTAATCCTTTACGCCTCATGCTCTGCATGCAGCCTACGCTCCTGGACAAAACCAGAAGTAACAACTGTGTGTGTAAACCCTGTGGTGTTTGTAATGAGAGATCCAATCCAGTCCAATCACAGATGCTCATCAGTGACAGTAATTCCAATAACTGAACGAACAAATCTCTTTGATTTTGCTGTAGTGTAGCCAATAACCTGTCATCAGTGGCTTCAACAGGTTACTCCAAGGTGCCATAACTGTCCTGTCATCTAGGATTCGCCTACTTGAATTATTCTAGCAGGCCCGGCCCAACTCTGTCACCTACACCAATCTCAGCAGTGCAACCTCACAAGTGTCTTGAAGCCACCGCCTCTAAACCCACCCCTACGAAGCTAACTGGCTCCCTGCCCATAAGGGCTTAATCTGCTTAAGCCTAGTGTCACAGCCGCTTAGGAGCCTAGCCATCTGAATGCAAACCTCTAACTCTGCTAATACACTTGTTTACCCTCTGACAAGTTCCTGCCCCCTTGGCCGCATCCATACATCAAAAGAGGAGATAAGACAATTTGACATAAATGAGGTGTAAATAATGCAGCTGTTGCTGCTGATGTTTGTTTTGTGCATGGACCATCATAATCTAAAAGCTCAGATGACTGAGCATCTAGATGATGACCATTCAGTCTCAAATGTCACATCTCAACTCTTTTAATTAGTTCCTGTTTGTTCCATTTCACTCACATATCTTGTATATCAGCAGGCAGGTTTGATACCACTTACTTTCCAGTCATACTGTAAAAGTAATTAGAAATTTGAAATGGCCCCCTCAGTTCCAATGAGAGGGCAGTAGGGGGCGCTCCTACCTGACATTCTGAGAGCTCCTCCTCCATGTCTGCCTCCTCCTGAAGATTGGGCTCCAGAATGCAGGTGATGGTGCTGCGTGCATTGGCTAACCATTGGTCCAATTCATCAGCCTGACTGTGGTAGCGCTGTATAGCCTGCTCCTGTTGCTGGCCCTCCAGTTGGTCACTCATATGCTCCTGGGACACAGCACAGAACATATTGTACATCAGGTTAGATTTCAGACAAAACAGGAATATGTGGGGTTCTCCATGACAACTACTGTAACTCAGATAGTGTCAGGTGAGAAATTAGTGGCTAATTACAGTAGGTAATATTTATTGCACTGTTTTTGTCCCTTGTGGCCAACTCCGCCCAAGTGTAAATAGCCTACATGTGAATACAATTTCCACTATGGTCTGATTTTGTCTATTTGTAAAGCACCTTTCTTACAAATTAAAAACATGCAGCTCAAAGTGCTTTACATTAAAGATAAGGGGGAAAAAACAAGAAACATACATTAAAGGGAAGCAAACAAGAAAAACGAAATACTTTGCATTAAAATAAGAAAACAAGACAACGGAGCTAGCTAAACACAAGTAAAGCACATAATCAATAAAGAAATAAAAATAAAAGGGAAATAAAATGAAATAACATGCTTTAATGGCAAGAAATGATGCTATAGCAAGGCTTGGTTAATACGATTTTAAGTTTATGTTTTTAAGTGTTGTTTAAAGACTTCGACAGAGCTAGTCTCTCTAATGTAAAATGTATAATTTGGGAGCATAATTGAATTATATCTCCAATTTTCTTTTGGGTAGGGGTATGCATATCTAGCAAGCCTGCAGTTGAGGATCGATGGGCTTGTGAAGGAACATAAAACAACAAGGAGTCTGTGATGCAGGCCAACCCTAACTCATTTATAAACAAGTAGTAGGACTTTAAAATTGACTCTGAAAGACACAACGAGCTAGTAGTCTAGCTAAAACTGGAGCGATGTGTTCCAAGCCTTATAGATTACAAGTGATGAAATTGACTGAATGTATACATACACCATTGGTTAATTTGAGCTGCCTGGCCCTTTAGGCTCATCCTTAATGGCTTTGGGGCAATATTTCATTATTTGTGTCTTATCCTCAATTAACTTGAGACAGTTCCTGCATAACTCATCCATTTGTTGATTGCAGACAGACAGGTGGTCAGAGAGCTTTGTTTGGTTCAACAGATATGTACAATTGTGTACCATAGTTATGTAAACTAATATTATGTTCTCAAATGACATCACCTATATATACTGTAGCATATATAGTGAGAACAGCAAAGGCCCAAGACCTGGTGCAACACCAAAGGTTATCACATGACACATGGCCTCTGACTGATGTCCTGACGTATGTTTAGAACCAGGTTAGAACAAATTCTTAGAAGCCAAACCAGCTCTCAAGGCGTTTTATGAGGATTTAATAGTCGACGGTATCAAATATTGCAGATATTGCAATATGTAATATTTGCAATATACTATATTGCAAATATTGCTAAAATGGTGTTTCAAGTGACTAACAACTACAGTTGTTAGTTTTAAAATGCGTCAGATTTAAGAGGCTACCTCCAGTAGCTGCCATCTCCCTGAGGCCTTCATGTGGATGGTGGCCATCCTTTCAGCCAGGACAGCGAGGGATGACTGCATGGCCAGCTGGTCAGCCATGTCTGAGTCTGCACTATCACAAGCCAGTTCTTCTGTGGAGCTCGCCTGCAGCCTGTCTATCTCTTCCTGGAGACTGTCAATCTCTTTCATGACAGCCTATACAGAAAAACAGTGTGACGTTAGAGCTCTAAAACACTGGTTCTCAAAGTGGGGTCCGGGGACCCCCAGGGGTCCTTGAGGAGGTTCCAGGGGGTCCCCAGGAAAATGGAAAATTTTAAATACTTAAATCCTATAAAAATGTTCGGCTATTAGAAAATAATAGCCTAGGAAAACAAACTCACAAGGTTGTTGCATTGCAGCGTGTTGTGAGCTATCGGCTATTTTCGAAGAAATGTAGTCAAATTTTTACAAAATTCTTCTCGTATGGGGGTCCCTGACACAAAATCTTTTCAGATGGGGATACACAGCCAAATACATATCAATTTGGGGGCCCTTGAGATGAAAATGTTTGAAAACCACTGCTCTAAAAGACCTCTCACTCAGGATGCACTGACACAGATTGTATAACTCACAACTGAACATAAATATGATTTGACATGGTGAAAATAATACTCGCATCGCATCGACAAAATAACACCAATACCAATGTAACCCTTTTCCACATAATAGTGGAGAGTGCATCTACTTAAAGTACATAAGTAAGTAAGTAGCCTAATTTACTGAAATAGGTCTAATTGAGTTGTAAAGAAATGGAAAAGAGCTCTGATGAAGTATGTACAGTAAATAAACAGAAACATATGAGAGTGCCATGCACTGGTCATTAAGCTACAGTATGCAGAACCATTATGGTCAGTCAGTGTTTCACCTGATGGCCATCCATATGACTCTCTGGGTTCTTCTCTGGCTCCACAGGCTCACTGAGTTTGGCCTCCATTGCCTCCATCCTGGCAGAGATGGACTGGAGGGATCCCTGGTAGCGCTGCTGCTTCTCCAGAGCTTCATACAGTGACCTCTGCTTTTCACTGATCTGTAACCAGATAGATGGGATATTGCCATGGTGGGAGCTTGTTCTACTAATCTAATTTATCAGCCGCTTGACAGGTATAATTCTGCTAGGGGTCCTTTTCCGTCCTGTCTGTTAAAGTTGCCGGTGGAATCTGGAATGCGACAGCTACTGTAGACAATAGTCATTATATTCCTTCTCTGAACTTAACAGTGTGTCATGAAATAAGATGGTAAAACAATGTGGGGAGGCAGAGTAGATACTCATGTTTCAATCAAAGATTCTGTTGGGTTCCTTAAGATTATCTGGAATCAATAAACCACAACGCTGTGGTCTCGTAATAAACACATACCACGTTCTTCAACGTCTCCCATGAACGCTGCAGGTCATCTAGGTGAGCCACAGACTCAAATGTGGGATCATATAATTCCTGGATGGGAGCTCTTGTGAGAGTTCCTTGACTCATCTGAAAGAAGACACAAAATAGTCATATACTGTAATGCAATGTACTGTACGGAGATTGAGCGCCACAGCTTTTACTGTGTTGGTGTCCCTATTTTGGGCATGTCATTATCTAAATCTTTTGAGATTTTTCAAAAATATCGAAAATATCAGATCTATTTTCGCTACTTTTGCACGACACTGTCATAGAACGAAGCATAAAATAAGCGATATAAAGATGAAATATGTATGTATGCAACAGTCTACCAGAGTTACCTTTAAAGCCAATAAGATGACAGTTTGGGAAAATGTTAAATCATGAATGTAAGAGAGAGAGAGAAAGCAGAAGGATACCTTGTTAACAGATGCCTCAGTGTGAGAGACAGGAGAAGGGGAGCGACAGACAGGCGGAGAAGAGACCTCACTGTTAGTGCCCTCCTCCCCAGACTCCTCTGTGACAGGAGACAGGAGGGTATGACAGCGACCGGCAGTCATCTGTCATAGGAAATATTCAAAGACCATAATAACATAGCCGCAGCCATTTTGTTGTAGTAAGAGGGAAATGCCCACCAGACGAATATGGTCAGTAGCAACACAGACACAAGCAATCAGGGAATTGAAAAGAAAGGTTTACTCAAAGCCAGAAAGGTTAATATTAACTGCATTTTTAAATATAAGAGTTTTTATTAAGTTCACATTAGGCATTCAGGCATTGAGAAAATAAATACAGCATTGGTTTCAAACTATTTGAAACCAAGCAAAACAATATTTGTGTGGTATGTATGTATGTATGTACATATTTTTTTTTGGGCGGTCAATAAGTGGGGTTGGGACACCTCATTAGTACACCCTTCGCTGTACTGTGATTGGCTCATACATTAGTACACCCCTACATTAGTACACCCCTAGCTGTACTGTGATTGGCTGACTATTGGCTGACTCTATTCAGCACTGTGATTGGCTAGCGAGACACATGATGAAATGAATAACCTATAAATAGGACTATGCACTAAAAAATATATATATTTTTTTAAGTGAGCTTCCATCCCTGTGATAACCACTGTGATGACCACACCGCCCACTTCACACTGGGTGTGATTTTTGGGCGGTGAAACCGCCCCTATAAGTGAGGTTTGGAAATTTGTACAATTATCCTGCGCTGTGATTGGCCAAAAAGTACCCCGCCTAACCCTGCACCGTGATTGGCCAATCACAGTCTATTCAGGACTGTGATTGGCCAGTGTCACATGACACATGTGCATAGCCCTATATAAGAAACCATAACTTAAAAAAACCCATAAATTTGTTTTTTTTAAGTTATGGTTTCGTCCATCATAAAGAGTGTTTCAATAAATGTATTTATTTTTTGTACATGATTGGTTGACTCCATTCAGTATTGTGATTAGCTAGCAAGACACCGCCCACTTCACACAGGGTGTGATTTCTTTTTATCTATATATATCTATATCTATATATATCTATATATATATACTTGTGCACATTATAAACTATTAAAAAGAATTGTGAACAAATAGCATCAATGTTAAATATCTTACTCTCTTACCATGATAGCTTGTGCTGAAGATTTCTTAGGCTTCTCTCCATCTGTGTCCTCCAGCCCTTCAGGCAGTGCCTCCACATCCGTCACAGTCAGCAGCATGGTGGCATGCTTGGCTTTCACTGCCAGCATTTTACACTTGGAATTCAGGGATGCAATCTGCTCCTGGTAACCTTTGATCTTCTGAGCCAGCTCCTGTTTCAGGAAAATTACCAGTGGAAAATAATGGACAATAACATTATTTGTTTATTTCTTTATGACTTATTTACAAAATCATACTCCATTTCATACTGTAATGGCTTGTAGTTTGAGGGCGGTAACGTTAATGCTTATCAGCAGCGCAAACGATGGGTTCAGAAGTTTGACTGATCCCACTGAATTGGTACAGCTGATGCACATGGGTGTGTGGAGCTTGACGCAGTGCATTGAGGTCAGCGCCCAGACAAAGTTCAAACTACCTATATGAACTTTGGTGAAATCCCTCTGGTCCAATAAAACAGTCCCAATTCATCATCATCATCATGCCCAAAATAGGGTTTTATAAATATTAACCAATAAAAAGTATTAACAAGAGCTTGTAACTAATAAATAATAACTACATGGGATCCATTTCCTGAAAAGTACGTTTTGGTCATACAAGGTTTACACTCAACAGCGACACTATACTTTAGATAATATGTTAGACAGAACAGAATGCAGCATACCTCATGGTGGAGGATCTGGGCCTGTAGTTCCTGGATGTTACTGGTGGCAATGGGAAGGTCCTGGATGACCCGGTGGGCTTCCTCTATCAGCCCCTGGAGGTCTCTTACTTCCTGTTCATACTGCTCATGCTGTACCACTGCCTCCTAAAGGGGACACAATGAAAGGTTTAGTTCTAAAATGTTATCTAATATTTAAAGAAAATGACAAAGTCTTGTTTAATAATTGAGAGAAAACAGCGAATATCCCCCGTTTCAATTATTTGTATTTTTACAAATGACAAAGTAAATGTTTACTTTCCAAAATTATTATAAAGTGTTAAATAATAGAACAAATCATCATACATTCTTTATGTGTTATATAATTGTCATAATATTATAACTGCATGCTGACACGATGTGACATGATTCATTTCACTGCACCTTGTCATATTAATATTATCATGCAGCGATGGCTCCCTCTACTGTACCTGCAGGATGTTGCACTGCTGAATGGCGACATGCTGCAACTGACTGGCTTCCTGCTGCAGACGTAGAGCCGTGCGGCAGATGGCGAGGTTAGGCATTACTTCCTCTGGGACCCGCAGAGCGCTCTGACACAACTGCACCGCTTGTACCTGCTGTTTGAAGCCCTCCATGTCAGCCAGCAGACGCTGCCAAAATAACAGACTGAAAGTTTAGATTCTTCACAGTTGAAATGAGTATTCCTTTTAACCCTCTTCTTAGCTCTCATCTGCTTTTTTAAACTTCTTATATTCTTTATTACAAGACAATTCCTTAAAATGACTTTTATTCTGTAAAATGAAGATTATTGCCTGTTCACTCCGTATTTTTTTTTTTTTTTTTTTCCCTTTAAATTTTTTTATCCCACGATTTTTGTAACCCATTTTTTTCACCCGGTGCCAATTTCCTAAGTGATCCTGGGCGCTACACCAGCCCTACACCAGCACTACACCAGTCCCCCACAGTAGGGAGGCCAGGGCCGAGCTCATGCTTCCTTCAGGCATGAGAGCCAACTGACCTTCTTGTCACCTGACAGGGGGGAGTTTCCCTCGTTGGACGTAGCGCGTGGAAGGAACACGTTATTCCAACCAGTTCCCTTCCCCTCCATCAGGCGCCCCGGCTGTCATGGGGGAGGCGGTATAGCGACCAGGATTACTACATGTTTTTTGTGAGGGTATTAACTACCCTAGGAGACACGGGAGAACATGCAAACTCCACACAGAAAGGCCCTTTCGCCAACCCCACCTAGGGTATGGGCGCTGATGACGCGGAGGAGAAGACACGCCCCCAGCGCCCACAGCGTCCCCGGCAGGAATCGAACCCAGGACCTTCTAGCTGTGAGGCGACAGCGCTACCGGCTGTTCACTCCGTATTATATACAGTATATTTTCATCTAGAGTCAGTAAGACCTTTGATTGATTGATTGAATACTTCATTAACTAAAAAAATTAAACAGCACAAAGGTACAGTAAAGCATTTAGGCTAAAAGGATAACACAAAAAAGTCCTGGGGACTAGTTTCCATTGTGGTCCTATACCTCACAATCAGGAGCCTGATCAAAAAATGTATCAGTGCTTTGACATCGCCTGTAGTCAGTCAAGTTCAAACCAATCTGCATACATTTGATTAGAGTAGGAGCTTATAATGGACTATTGCTGTTAAGGGAGTTTTATATTCACCTGTCTTTGAGTCAGCTGCTCTTTGAGGCTCTGGCGAGCCAACTCTGGGGAGGTCAGTGTAGCTTGGACTTGTTCAATAGCAACATGTAAGGCCTTCACCTCGTACTCCAGCGCCTCCATACTCTGCAGGCAGATCATGCCAGATGTAAATCATGTATTTATTAGTATATTAAATATTAACTGAAAAATAAACGGGCTGTGCGGCACATGTTAACAGTTATCAGGAGCAGTATCACATTTTCTAAGAAAGAAAATAAGAATGAATGAAAATGTACAATTGCCACTACATTATCAGTTCAAGGGAATTAACATGAGAGAATAAAAACTAGACACACATTGGAAAACAACAGTGAAAACGACTGCATGGAGACATTAGATCCATAATTGTGTTTCTCTGTACCTTGTCTGCATCCTGCAGGCTCTGGAGACGAGTCTTGATGCTCTGCTGGAGCTCCTCAGTGTGGCGGCTGAGCTCACACAGCTGCTGGCTCAAGGCCTCCACCTGCAGCACTTCAGAGAGGAGCTCCACCTTCTCCCCCATCGACTCCAGGTCTCCATGGAGCTCCCGAGACTCCCGCAAGACGGCCTGAACACAAAGGGCAAAGGATAATGAAATGAGACAGGTGGGTGAAAGGCCTGGTGGTTAGAAAGACTGTCTGCAGGTTCAATCACAGATTAGTTGCTTGTAATGATCACATAATTCCATGCAGGTTTTCTTGTATAAGACCTTTTAATTATACATGATACTGAAGAGTTCTAAGGAGAATATATCTCAGATTCTCAAACGTTGCAGTGAACTAAAGTGCTCGCTTGCTTGGTGAACATGTGTTAACTAGTAAATGTATGGATTTTAAGCTGACTCGTACACTACTGCTCCATGCTTCAATCTAATAGCTTCTGGAGATTTATTTCTACAGTAAATCAATCTAAAAAGCTACTAATAAGGAGGTTTGAGTGCCGACTTGTCCTATTTTAAACATACAATCTCTAGGATTAATTACTAAACTAGCTCCAATCTGCAGATACATGACTGGATTTCCAACCTACCTGGTACATCCTTATCTGCTCCTGCAGATGAACAGAGGAGTTCCAGATGATGTTTGCCCTCACCAGGCTTTTGGCTTTCTCTGACCACCTCACAATGAAGTCCAGCATCTCATTGTACTCATCTAAATAGCACACCGCCTGCAAAGCCAAGATAAGAAAAGAGACACAAGAGAATGAGGAACTACTGTACAGATATGGTACAACAACCATTTTCTTTTCCTCCTGCGAGGACTCTTGGCTAATGGATTAAAAAGAAAACCAGACACCTTCTATTTTTTGCCAGCCAAGTATGGTTTTAAGATATAAAAGGCAGCTGTTAAAAGACAGCCAGTCAAAATTAACCAGCATTTTGGCTGATGGATGTGACTACTAGTGTCTGAAAGTTGGCTCACCTAATGTCACAACTCACTGATAGAGACACCTTGCATGAGCAAATAGCCATAACACATGGAATAAATAAGAAATAACCACTGACCTTTTTAAGCCAGTTGTTCCTGCAGTCACCTAGCCGGGTCGTGTGGTGATGGATTTCGGACAGCTTATTGATGGCATCACTCAGCTGTTTGGCCAGTAGGGGGTTCCGTCGACCAAACTCTTGTACAGCAGCGTCCAGTTCTGACAGAGTGCGACCACAGCTGTCCAAGTCCTCAGCCAGGCTCTGTGAAAGTAAAAATGGGTCAGACATGCATAATGTCATGTCATAATAGTCTAAATCACAAAGGTATAATATCACATTTAAGGTGACATGTACACCTTTAGGAATTCACGTTAGTTTAACCACAAGTTATCTACAAGATCACAATCTACAAGATCTACAAGCTCACAACGTGTCGCACTGTGACGTGCTGTGAGCATATATCTGCTATTTTCAAAATATTTCGAAACATCTTGAAAACTTGAGATAATCTGAAAATATTCGGCTAGCCTATGACATGCCCAAAAATAGGGATGCCAGGGTTAATGTGGTTAATTGTATTTGCCTATAAATGCATTAAGACTACCATGGTGAGATAAGGAAAGAAGGAATTGTATTACATGTTGTTAACTTTGGCTAACCCACCTTGACTTCTTCTTTGGCGTGATCGATGTCAGGGGATTTCTCCTTGAATTTGGCAGAGACTGCTTTCAGTTTCTCAGAAGCATCATGGATCCGGGAGCTGAAGTCCTCCTTAATGTCTCTAGTTTTCTGAATTTCTCTCTCTTTGGAAAGAACCTATAACATTGACATGAGATATGAAAAGACAAATGTATTGTTCTCTTTTGCCTACTATCCTACTCTACTGTAGTTGGCCTTCCCGTCTCTATGGCCTGGTACACAGTAGCTTAACGATACAATCCGTACGTTTTATGTCCGTTGTCTCCCTCTCCCAACAGAAGGGGGTAAACGTCAATGTCCAAACTACAATTAAGATGACATCGCATCAGTGTCCAATCCGGCGTGTGGTCTGCTTCAAATACCTTTACTGACATTGTCAACCAGTAGGTGTCCTACAGCACCTGACACAAGTGTCTAAATTGCTCAATAGAAGAGCAGGGAGACCACCACCTCCACCCACTGCAGATGCGCTTGTTATTGTATTAAAATACTCTACCAGACAGATTGGTTACCATAACGTTTTATTCATTAACATAAGTCCCAGATTGTAGCTTTGATGAGTAGAGCATGAAATCAACACATTTAGTTTTAGTTTTTGTTTAATTTGTTGTCTATTTGTAAGTCTGCTTCTTGTGTTTGAATTTTTTGCTTATGTCCTACTTTTTAGTTTAAAATGTAATAAACATTGAGTCATAAAAAAAGCATTGTATGTTACTAGCATGCAGTAGCCTACTGTATTTTGCATATAAATGGCCAGTAAAAGATATATCATTGTTTACTGTTTTAGTGACATTAAATGGTTGATCTTTATACAGTACCTGGTCCTCAATGGCACCTAGAGCAAGGGACACCTCAGCCAGCTGCATGGAGATCTCTGACGGCAGAATGGTGTAGAGGTCCAGGTATTTGCTCTGCTGCTGCTCGGCAATTTTATCCACATTCTGGCGGTAGGTGATGACATCACCATGTACTACCTGTGCACAAGAAATAACATCCAACACAAATATATATGTTTTTTTTGTTTTAAAATCAAAATATTTTGAAACCTTATTTACTCAGGTAATTAATTAATTCAGTGCCCGGCTTATTTATGGCAGTTTGGCTCTGAGTGCCACAGCCAAAATTCATTGTAAAAAAAAAGTGCTTAGGAGCGGAGATACAGCCTTTTTCAGTAAGAAGTTAAACAAAGAGTGAATGGAGCAGAACATTTTCAAATCATCATATCTTGGGTTCTGAATTAAAAAAAAAAAAAAAAAAAAAAAGTTAAAACTGACGTCTTAGACGTCCAGTGGCACTTAGAGTAATACTAGGTAACTTTTTCAACAAAACTAAAGTTAAATTGTATATCTTTTGTGAGTGGCAAAAGTTTCACAACACCCACTCCATGAATTTCACCCCCGAAAGCCTTTTATTTATATATTTTCTATTGAACGGTGGCTCGGTGAGCCTTTCCCGCGAAAATGATGTAATCTGGCCGGAAAACGGAGGCCAGGAACTACCGCACCGGTTTCCTGTTTGGCCAGGAACTACCGCGCTAATAACAAAAAGGAAACTCACGCTGATTTAAGAGATTGTATGATTTGAAGGTCGAAAAACAACAGAAAAAGAAAACACAGCTCACGGTAACTAAAGCTCCACTGGCTAAGAGAAACGATCCACAGATCGTATAAAACAATTAAAAGAACGCTTTTTGAAACGCTTCCGTCTTCCGGTGAAAACAAATGGAATTCTGGGTAACAGAGGAATAAACAAACGGCCTGCAGTGACGGTAATGACCAGCATAGGCTGCTAAAAATTGTGGACCTGCACTGTATAACTTTAAGCAGTTAAGAACCATGCACCATGGAAAGGAAATAGATGAAAATGCACCATGGAAAGAAAATTGATGAAAACAACTACCGGTATACAACCTACAGTAGCAAAGTCAACTGGTAATGTAGTTGTAATGTTATATGCATTTTCACGATGTGGCTCCTGTGTGTCTGTCTATGTGTATGTCTGTTTTTTTCACACCAATGGACCAATCAACGGCACATGTCTTATGCATGCTGCCAAAATATAAACCAATTTGGATAAGCCAACAAAGCCTTACCTCCAGTTCTTGTAGCAGAGCATCAATATCTGGGGTGGGGTTGAGGAGAAGCTCTCTGGTCTGCTGGATCCAGGCTTTTACAACACTGAGGTCCTTCTCCACCTCCTCTCTGTCCCTGAGCTCATGGCCTGTCTGGGCACGCTTGGTCCTGGACTGTGTCAGAAGGCTGGATGGAAACAAGCAAAACACTGCACTCAGTATCCTAGACTACAAAACATTTGAAAATGACAGAATTAGACATGGGTCAAATATTTGTATTAGTAAATTGTTAGTTTATTCATTTGTTTTCATCTCATTTAGGCATCCGATAGGTGTAGTTTACCAAATTAGTCCATCTTAGGTATAATCTGTTAACCATTGACTTGACAAATACGGTCAGTATCACATACATGGAAAATATATTTTTCCTTGAATTGTCTAAGCTGAGCGAAACGGTACTCCAAGGAGGTCAAAACAAACATTAAGTTCTGACTTACAACAAGTCGTTTTGCAAGTTAACTTGTCATTACCTTTCCAATTGGTCTTGTACAACTCTGATCTCTTTCAGACTGGGTAGCTCATCCTGCTCATTGGTTGGTGAAGGCACTTCCACATCGTGCAGCAGGCTGAGGGCATACTGCCGTAGCAGCGTGAGGGAGGAGAGCTCTCGCTCGATGTCCTGGCTCAGCAGGTCGTGTTGGTCCAGCAGAGACTGCAGGGTGGCTTTGGAGGCCTTCTCCACAGCAGTGTCAGGGACACGGCTCTGTAGCTCATCAGACACGTCTTCCAGCTTCACCATCTTGACAATAAAAAATAACGAACCACATGAATCATGGCATCACTATTCTGGGGGCGAACATTTGGTGAAAATAGCAGATCTACAACGTGTAGCGAGCTTGCAGATCTGCTATTTTCAGTGAAGATATTTGGTGTAGAAGGAAAAAAGAAGGGGGCCTACTAGTATAGAGTAGACCCCTGGGGGACTAAGTGTTTATGACATTGAAACAAAAGATTTTTGAACACTATAGTCTGAACACTATACAATACACTGCATTTTGAACTAGCAACTGCCAGGCCTAAGCTTACTAAAGTAGGTATAGTGCAAAATAAAACATCATAAGTGGCAAAGACTCATATTGGATTTGCTTATTATAATTTTTTTTTAAGACATGCAAGTTGCACAGGTTTCGAGCCTGGTGGTGGGTGACAAACTCTCCGGTCAGTTACCGGTTAACCAATTTGTACTTCTTTACTGTAATTCATGTGTTCTTTGTAGTACAGTACCTTCTCTCTGAAGGTCCTCCATTCCTGTGCTGTGTCTTCTAGGACCCTCTCCTGTCCCCGTGCCACGCTGCGCAGACGCGTCCAGCGCTGCCACACAGTGGTCATGGAGCGGCTGATGGTGGCCTTGCTGGCATCACTCCCTACCAGCTCCAGCTGGGCAGCCTGCTCCTCTAAACCACTCAGCTTCTCCTGGAAGCCATTCACCAGTGAAACAAGAGACTGGGGAGGGCAAAGAAGAAGAAAAAGAGAATACATTCAAATGTTAAAGATGTATTGGAGGCATGTTTTCACATTCTTGTTGGGTTTTTTAAACAAAACAAATGTAAATTAAAGGACTTTACTAGTGCTATTGCAAGCAATGTTTTTTCCCATTAATCCTAAATAACCAAATGTGAAGAGATTTTTTTTGTCAATTTCTTCATAAAAATGTAAAACTTTGGTATCATATAATGACTGCATAATGTAGTCCATGATCCTTTTATTTTATTATTAAAATTAATGCATTGGCCTCCCATACTCTATGGCTGCACAGCCTCTCCTCTGCCTCCTGGCTTGTGGCTGCCTTTGCAGTGGAGAACTCAGTCAGCTTCTTTTCTGCCTCATTCATCAGCTCAATGACAGTCTGCCTGGCCTCCTGGTACGACTTCCACTGGGCCACACAGCTGAAGACAATACAGTATTATGTTAGAGAACAGCTGCCTGTCTGTTAACACTTCTGTCTGAATTTGAATTTAAAACTAAAAACTAAAAAAGGATTTCAGTTAATATTGCATTTTTTCAACAATTCACATGACTCATGAATTCATGAATGCCATTATCTTTTCAGAATAGGTGTTACATTTTTCAAATGCGGAAATTAGAATTTGTACATTAAAAGGCATAGCAATATAACACAACTATTGTATAGTCATTAGTCATCTCTCTTATTCTCCCTCTACCTGTGCAGGACGTCCTGGTGACACTGGAGCTGGTCTCGGACCTCCACACCTCTCTGTTGCGCCGACTCTACACTCAGCTTGAGCTGCTCTTTAGCCATGGGGTTGACCAGTTTCTCTAGCTGTGGCGGCAAGGCCTGCAGCTCCTCCAGGTGGATGAGGAACTCCTGCTCAGTACCCATGATGTCCTCCTGCTGCCGGACACACTCCTCGTAGTTCTCCACGTCTACGCCCAGGCTGGCCTGCTGCAGGAAGGACACGGCGTCCTCCAGCCACTCGCAGGCTGACTGCATCCTGTAGTGATACGTCTGGCACAGAACAAGTGCCTGCTCCAATGTGATCTGGACAATGAGATATACATACAGTACTGTAAGGCATTTACACATCAAATGAAAGCTATTCTTTAATAGTGATGAACTTTAGCAATCAAATATCATACAATCAAAGTGTTTTATTTCTATATTTAATTTACGGAATTAGATTCAATTTAATCATATTAACCCTGGAGTCCCTATTTTAGGCATGATGCCACACGTTGTGGGCTTTTAGATCGGTTATTTGCCGTATGACTACAGTATAACGCTTAAGTGGTTACATGTCAAGTCCAACAAATATTAAATAATTTCTCCTAGTAACATTGCTGCAGAGAAATATTCACGGCCAGTTTCACAGTACATATTGGCACACATACTCTAAGTTAACATGGAAGCCCACATACAGACTATGACACACAGCAGACCATACCATGCACAATAAATACAAAACATTCAAAAGAGCACAGCATAGCAGTATGATCAATATGAGGACATCTCACCTGTTTGGAACTCAGAGCTTTTTGTACATCTGCCTGCAACTTTGCCATCTCTTCCAGACTTGTATCCACGTGGGCCGGGACATGCTCGTTGGCACTGATGTATTTCTGTTTCTCCCTGCTGCTCAGGGCAGCCACGATCCTCAACATGGACTGCACCTCCTCTTGCATGATTTGCTGCTTCCGGATCTCCTCCTGAACCTTTTCCACCCGCACATCCACAATCACAGCACAGCCAAGATCGTCCCTGACCTGTTGCAGCCAGTCCAGCGTTCTCTTCATCTCCGTCTCAAAGTCTTTACTCTGGACGAACCTGTTCTCGCACTCTTCAATCAGCTCTCCCACAGCAGCTTGCAGGGATCGAAGTTCATCCTGCCACAACAACACCTGGTCCTTGGATGCATTGTGACAGGCCTGGTCTGGAGCTAGGGTGTCCATCTGCTCCATCAGCCTGGACAGGTGAGAGTCGGCGCTCTGGAGACTGCCTGCCAGCGTGTGGTAGTTCTTCAACCTTTCCTCAGCCGATTGGGTTTCTGCACTGACTTTAACTAGCTGCTCTTTGGTGGCCGTCAGCTCTGACTGGACTTGCATGCCCATGGCCTTCTGGTCCTCAAATGACTCCAAGGTGTCCTCCAGGTGCTCGACTTTCTGCTCTACCAGCCTTTTGAGGCCGTTGTAGAGGCCGACAAGCTGGGTCATCTCCTCTGGGCGCCAGGGTTGACCGGTGCTACGGAAACCCTCTTTCTTCTGGTTCAGTTCACTCACAGCCAGACCCAGCCCGCTGAGATCTGCCTGAATTCTTTTGTAATCACTCTGCATACTGACAACCTCTTCTGTCTCCAGGCCGACAGGCTGAGATCCTAGATCATTGAATTGTTCCTCCAGCTCTTTCAGTGCCTTGTGAGTGACGTCTATGAAAGAGGCGTACTCCTTCCTCGCTAGAATAGCCTGTTGGATTTTCTCCTGTTTTTCTTTGGCCAGTGCTAATATGCTGTTGTATTGCTGGGGGAGAGTATTGAGTTTTTCATCCAAGTAGCAGTGGTCCACTTCATTCAGAGTCGGCAGGATCTCCTGGCCAGCTCTCTGTACAATGAGCAGGAGGTTCTCATATTCAATCGCCTGCTCTATGATTAGTTGATACTTCCGCAGCTGCACTTCCAATTCTGCATCGCCATTCATGAGGTTGATTTCAGGGAATGTGATAATATCGGCTTGTTTCAACCACTGGCATGTTTTTTCCAGGTCTGTCTTGAAGTACTTTCGGGACACAAGTACTTTTTCTAGCTCCTGTAGTCTTTGGCCGCACCTGTGCAGTGTTTTCTCAAAGATCGTCTGCAACTCCTGCAATTTTGTTAGTATTTCGTTCTTTTCATCCTCACTGGCATCCCTCATCAGGTCCCTCCCTTGAGACCACAGGGAGTTCAACTCGCTCTGATAGGCCTTCAGACTACTCTGGATATTCCTACATGTCCGCACCTGTTTAGCCAAGTCATCTGGTAACAGAGCAATATACTCCTCTGCCTGAGCCTTCTTCTCGTTCTGCTGGACCCAGTTGATGGACTGACCAACGGCCATCAGGAACTGTGTCCTCTCTGTGAACGCCTTGCTGAGGTGCTTCCTGCGCTGCGATACCTTCACACTAAGAGTCTCCACCTCCAACTGGGTGTCTGTGATCAGGTGCTGCAGACGCTGCCTTTCGTTGAGGCCGAGGTGAGCCAGCACCCTGTCAGCATCATTCATAGCTTGGGCCAAAAGGAGCTGCTTGGCCTCCAGTTCACTGCAGATGCTCAGGTGGTCAAACAGGAAGCTCTGAGCCAGTTCCGGTGGAGGGCTCATCTTCATGGCCTCAGACAGCGCAGGCTGCTGCTCCTCCGCCCAGTCACGAGCCTCCCTCAGACGAGCCTCCACCAGGGCCATATCCTCCAGGGTCATCACTGAATCTTGGATCTTCCTTTCTATCAGGCTTTGCAGCTGGGACCAGCGCTGCTCAAAGTGGCTTATTTGTTCCTTGACAAGCTCTTTGTCATCCAAGTTCAAATGCTGGATGACTTTCTGCCGCTGGTCCTTTAAATCCTCAAGAGTTCCTCTTTGGTCTTGAAGAACTACAGCAAGTTTCCTTAGTGCCTCCAGGTGCTCAGATGAACTTTCAGCGTCCGTTCTATGGTACAAGAAAAGAGTCATATAGTTGTGAATTCAATGCGAGTTGTATAATTATCTTTGACTGATGAAAATAAAATTGTGGGGAAAATGTTGCCATGGTATTCAAAAGGTTTCTCTGGAGTTCTAATTCATAATGTCTTGACAAACCACATTATTTTTGCTGTATTTCTTTGCACATTTTTTTGAATTGAGGTCAACCAAAAAGGGTCTATTTCAGTCTTTTTATTTTATTTTATACTTTGTTGTTGCTGTTCTTTCCTTTTGTTTGTTTTGAAAAGTCATAAGTAGCACCTGATAACAATAAAACATTGATTACTAAACATCTACTTGAATGCTATAGCCCCACCTTGCCAGGTTGTCCCACTCTTTGGACACCTGTTCGAACAGCGCCTCCATGGCAGTGATACAGTCGTGATACTCCTTTGCCCTCAGCAGGTCTTCCTCTCGCTGAGCCAGCAGTTTGTTGACTTGGTGACAGAGCTCCAGCCAGGAGTTGCTCAGACGGCCTATCTCTGCATGTTCCGGTGAGTCCTGGCCACCTGTCAGTCTGCTTACACTTTCTGTCATTTTGGTGAGGACACCCTGTTTTGACTGCAGCTGTTGGCTGAATTCCTGTAGAGGTAAACAGATTGGATTGGATTGAATTCAATCATGGTAACTAGCCAGTGTGCTGGCACGCAGGCACTACCCCACCAAAATAAATAGCTTATTTTGTTTTATATTTATTTTATCTAGAGTAAATCAGAGCCATTAACAGTTATTGTGCATGTAAACATACTACTGATCGAAAAATCGAAAATGTACAGTATCAGCAGGATAGCCATACACTTCTATGGTGTCAGTGCAGGGGTGATGGCGACATTTCTGATCAATTAACCCCTTATGAGCCTCAGCACTATATATATATATATATATATATTACTACCTTGGCCTGTGACAGCATGTTATGAGCTATCTTGGTCTCCAGCTCGGCAGGCCTCCTGGAGAAGCTGAGAAGCTGCTGCTCCATATCCTGGAACAAACTGGAGAGCTCCTGCTTCTGTTCTTTGATCTCTCTCCAGCCTTCAGACAGTTCCTGGGCAGTACACATCCTTTCCTCTATCTGGGGAGCAGATAGACCTTTTAACTACCTCCTACAGTCTCCAAGCCCATTCTTACCATCAAATGGAAGATGCCCTTGTCTTGCACACAATACAAGGACATGTAGGCCTTCCAGAACTCACAATTTATTTCATGTATTTCATATTATTCAATATAAGCTACTATTATTATTCAATATATTCTTTGTAAAAAGAACTGTGCCGATGAATTACTGGTCTTTGCTCTACAGTTGCCACCATTGTGTACAGCATGCAATGCATTCTACACATGATGTTTGCATGTTGAATTTATACTTGTTAAGAGTTCTCAATTTCTGCCCAAGCCCGACCCGGCCCTCTGGCCTAAAATTATGATAATTGTTCGGGCTCAATTTTCCGGCCTGTTGAGAACTCTAATACTTGTTGAGTGCTACTGTATGTAGGCTATAGACTATTTTCCGCAACAGGCTTTTGCAGGCGAGATCCTGTTGTTTTTGTACGGTATATACATACATACATACATACGTATACATATATGTCAGTATGTACTGTTAAACTGACATCTGTATAGAAACCAAGGCCACAATAAAATGACTGACCACAGCACATTCATTGTACTGACTGTGAATGATGAACAGGGAGTTAATGTATACGGTACTGACCGTGATTTTGACTCTCTGGACTTCACCAGCTGTGACTCTCACAGCCTCATCAGTCAGGTCACAAACAGAACACACCAAGTCCAGGTAGGTACTGGCCTGCTCCTGGAGGGCCCTATGATGTTTCACCTGTACATGGAGAAAGTAACAGATCAAAATGATACAATTATTGGTAAAGGCACAGATTAAGCTTCCATGTCCTATGAAAATCTTAAGGTTCTATACCCAAATTATACTTTATACTATTTCTATGGAATAAAGAGAATACATTTTGTACTCTCCATACTGTATGTTAATTTTACAAAAATAAAACTAGGGTAGAACTAGTTGTGAATAATCCATTCCACTTTTCTTTACGACCCAAAACAAAATTAACAAACCCAGAGAAACTTGTTTATATACAATCCAAAAGAAAGTCTTCATCTTTATTTAAAACTTTAATAAATGTGTGCCAAATGTTTTAATTTTAAAACAATGTTCAGAATTGGTTGGAAACTACTGACTTAACAGATGGTGTCATACCATTCCAATGCTTCCAGACAGTATAAAAAGGGGCGCACTGGCATTCAGCTGGTCATTTACCTGCTTGAGTGCTTCCTGGAGCCCTGACGGCGGCTGGTCGTTTAACTCCTCGTACACCGTGGAGAGCCATGTCTGGCACTGCTGGAGTGTGTCCTGGTGGCTCACGTGTTTCTGCAGTTCACGATCCAGGCTCTGGTACACCTGGGGAATCAGTTACAAGTTGAATGAATATCCTGTCATGAATTTTATGAAACGATGAATCACTTCATAAACAACTCCTGAGGAACAAGGTTAGGGGCCGCGCACACAGTAAGTGCCAGATTTTCAGTGCACTGGTTTTTAAGTATATACCATTAAACATGTATCAGATGTTCAGCTTTTAACATCATGTCTGACATCTTTAAAGAGGTGGTGCCATGGTTTTGCACTTTTTCTGTTTTTCATGTGTCTATGAGGTTGATAGAACTTCATTAAGCCCCCTGGTGGTGTTTTTATGGTGTTTTATGTCTTCTCTGACAATTTTGAGTTTCTACCTGGAGGCTGAAACCTTGAGGGTCAAACGTGCCAATAGAGAAACGGCGCTTTAGTGACATAGTAAAAACATACCCTCCCCCTCATTATCATAACACAACAGGTGTGGGCATGAGGAGGAGGAGGGACTAGGACAGGTGGGTGGTGCTAAGGTGGTGGAGGAGGTGCTAAGGTGAGAACCAGGTATACTTAATGAACTGGAGGCGTGTCCACATAAAAACAATTTTAACAATTTCTGTACACTTTTTTGAAAAAAATCTTTCTCCTAGTATAACCATAATACCGGATGATTATGTTTTAGGGGGGGGGAAATCACTGAAAATCACGGCACCCCGTCTTTAAAAACGTATAACCCTACTGTATATACTTTTTTTTATTATCCCACGATTTTTGTAACCCCATTTTTTACACCCAGTGCCAATTGTCTATGTAATCCTGGGCACTGCCTACCTGTACTCTGTTACTGTATTCTGTATACCATGCACAAAGAAGGTTATTTTAGCAGAGAATTGTACTGTATTAAGTCAAATTATTGTTATGAACATGCTCAAATTCAGCATGAAAGTATTTAGGGCTAGTATCAAGTATATTGGAAGTATTTAAATTGCATGTACAATCTATATACAATGAACCTAACAAATAAAGTAACAATGTACAGAAATATATAAATTAAGTAAGTTACATTACAAGATACATACAAGATGTCTAGCATAAGATGATGAGATACAGTACAGTTCAAGTTAAAGGTCAAGCCCTCATACAACATAATATTTTATCACAGCAAATAAAATACTGTGAACTAAAACAGACAGTTAAAACTATTAATTTACTGTATTTATTCAAGACATTCAGGGATCAGCAACCTTTTTGACATGAAGTGCCATGTTTTCATTTTCTTGATAGTCAGTGTGCCATATCAAGTTTAATTATGACACCACATCAACATTTAATATTCCAACTGATTTTGATTGTCCATAGGCTATACATAACCTTTATTTTTATTTTCACATCAGGATGTAATGCTCATTAGACTCAATAACCCAGAGTCAGAGTTAGGAGTTTTAATGAATGTAGAATTATGTGCAGGGTGTAATTTGTATATAGATGTGAGGGGATTAATTTAACTGACTAAACTATTTTTTTGATATTTCATTTTAAAAGAAAAAAACCTCTCTCTCACACTTATGCCAGTGTGCCAGTGATCAACCTCCCCTGTGCCAATGTTGACACCCGTGCCTAAGGTTGCCTACCCCTGCATATGGTATTTGCTTTGCTCCCCCAGTAATGTATTTACTGGGGGAGCAAAGCAAATCTGATCATGACTGAGAGGAAACTGATGATGACTTCTGCTAAGCATTAAGCAGCAAGCTATATCCTATATAGATTTTTCACATGGCCTGTTATAGTGCTACCAGGAGGCCAATTTTTGCAACAAAAAAAATGATCCCACGATTTTGTAACCCCCATTTTTTTCACCCAGTGCCAATTGTCGAAGTAATCCTGGGCACTACACTCCCTCTGCCAACCTAGGGAGAGCTCAGAGCCGAGCTCATGCCTCCTTCAATGCATGAGAGCTAACAAGCCTTCTTATCACCCGACAGGGGGGAGTTTCCCCGGTTGGACGTAGCGCGTGGAAGGAACACGTTATTCCAACCAGTTTCTTTCCCCTCCATTAGGCGCCCCGGCTGGCCAGGGGGAGGTTGTATAGAGACCAGGATTACTGCATGTTTTTGTGAGGGTACCTACCCTAGGGGACACGGGGAGAACATGCAGCAAAACAATTTTTTGACAGAACTCCTACAGATTTTATCAATATTTCACGGTACACATGATCTCTATAGTAATGTGATCAAAACGGGTTTGTTTGATTTTTCATATTCCATCCTGACTGGCTAAGATTGACATCTAAAGTCTGCAGGAGTGGCCCGAGAGACTACATTGTGTATGATCTCCATCTCTAAAGTGTTGTTGTGTGACTCACACGCTGTGCAGTGCTGCAGATGGCAGAGTAGCTGTCTCTGGTTCCCTGTTGGTGAGCCTGGACCTGCTGGGTAATCTTGGCTTGCACTTGGCCTGTGCAACTTGCAACAACATCCTCTCCTTTCTGGTTTAGACTGGTCAGACGTTCTTCAAAACTGGATATCTCCTCCATTATGGCCTGAGGAAAAAAACGTTTGATTATTGTTATGAAAATAATGGAACTATAGAAAAAATAAACGCCAATTAAAAACAGGTTTGTTGAAGTCCTACTGTGTAACCTTTTCAATTAAACAAAATGTTATTCACAACTGTCTACCCCTGACACTCTAGCAAAAATTACAAAGGCCTGGAAATGTAAATTAATGTTACATAGTATGACTTTAAAGAACTGGCCTTCTAATTGACATGTGGGATTGGTCACCTTATGTCGGGCCAGCTGCTGAGTGGCCATCTCCATACTGCTGGTCTGCATGGAGTCGGAGGTAACCAGTCTACTGGACATCTGTAGGAGCCACTTCTCCACCTCCTGAAGCTCACTGTTGTAATCCTCGTGCTCTTTCACCCACTCCACAAGGCTCTGGACCTGAGTCTGCAGGATAAGATGATCCATCTCAGATATATTGTACTACAGCAACCCACTCATCACAACAGGTACAGTAGGGAGGGCATTTTGTCAACGGACCAGGTAAGCACAACTCCTTGCGTCTGACAGTCCGAGTCAGAGTCCTGCTGAATTCATACCTTAGCCGCTATGCAAATGTCTTGGTAGTCCAGCCGCAGTTTGCTCATGTTGTCACCGATGGTGGGGTCCCGCACTATGTCGAGCAGGGCCTCCCCTTTCTCAATGACTGACTTCACCGCTGATTCGTGAGACTGTACTGTCTGCTGGATGGTCTACATATGTACAGGGGGGGGGAAAAAAACGTTTCACTTTGGGTAAAGGTTGTTTTACGATTTAGGTGTAAATGTGAATGTTAAATTATTTTTGTTATGTTTCATAGATCATGTTTTGTAATTATTGTGTTGTGTTGTGCCATGTTGTATAACATCCTATCATGTTTTATTATATAGTTTTGTACTCTAATTATTGTACTGTATTGTATACATTTTGCTCTGTACTTTAACACTGTATTCTATCTTATCACAACATCCTATTGGATTGTGTAACCCAAAAGGCTATTGTGTTATCCCATAATGTGTCTTATATTCATACTGTATATACCGGTACTGTACCTCCAATCAGTGACAATTTTAAACATAAAACAAGGAAAACTAAATATTCAGATTACAGTCCCATAAACTACCTTGTACTTGGCAAGCTGAGCCTTCTTCTGGTAGAGTTCAGCTTTGGGCTCTACGGTAGATGCTAAAAGGTTTTTGGTCTCAGCGACCCACTGTGCCTGGGTCTTATATTTGTCCAGGAAGTCTTTGCACAGTGAGATGCACTTCTCTAGGGAGCTGTGCTCCGTGCGCAGAGACCCTGTCAAGAATTCCAGCTGGGCGAGGCGGGCTTCCACCTCTTCTTTGAGCTGCTCTGCCTCAGGCTCCTCTAGGAAAGTCATGGCCCGCTTTGTCTTCTCCCTCATGGTTTTCAGGAAGGTGTGGCCTTGCTCCAAATCAGCTTGCAGAGCCTCAAATGCATAGAAAGTGCTATTAATTAGGGTCATTAATCAGAAACAGCACACTAAGGGTCATTTATGTATTTGTAGATCGGCTATCCCAGATCCCAGTGCGACACCGGTGTGCAACCAAGTGTAACCAAGAGTAAGCCTTTTAGTGTCATTTTAGTGTCGTTACACAAACGAAGATATTACTACTCTACATTATAATACTGAAGCATAAACCCACCTCTATGTTGCATAATAGTGTAATGTAATGAATTAGTAATATGTAATATATATTAGCAATATATCCTATATTTTTGTAACAAGTGTCATGGTGAATTATATTTTATACTATAGTTTACAATATGAGGCAATAGCCTCATATCGTATCCTAACATATTGTACTATATTTTATCCTATCATGTCATACTAACAGATTTTACCCAGATTCTTTTCAACAGGATAATCATACCTCCAGTTTCTTCATCTTTCTGTCCATGGCCATGCGGTCTACTATGTCAATGCTGATTGCCACGGTGCTAAAGTTGTTCTGTGCGGTGCTTAGCCAGTCTGAGAAAGTGCTGAAAACATTCTGGGCTTCTTCAATACATGACAATTCTTCCTGGAGCTGTTTGTTGGTCTCCTGATGAGAAGAAGGAAACATATATTGAAACTAGAAAGGGCGCTTCACAGAGCACATCAATATACATCACCTATATAGCACCTATCAATTGAAGTTAGGCTATTTAATATCATATCCATCATCAAAACCATTTCATAAATGACCAGTTTTGTGTCTTAAGTGTGTGCAGATTCAATGCATGTATACAACCAAGTGTATCATATGGTATAAGGTATATTGATTGATTGACATATTTTTTGACAAAATGCATATGCATGAACAAATTTCTAAACTTCTGTCAAAAGGATAAAACAAAATAAAGCTTAAAGCTTACAGTATGATACACATTAACCGTGTCTAAGTGTATCTGTATTGTGTATCCATGGTTGTTACCATTAAATGCAAAAGTAGAGCATGGTAGCGTGCTGTGATCTGGGTGGCTCTGGCGCAGATCCGGCTGCTGATATGGGTCTCATCCAGAACCTGGTGAGCTAAAATACTCAGACCTTCCATTTCCTCCTGGTACACCAGAACCTCCTCTTGCCAGCTCTGATTAAAAAGGAAAATAATCAAATTAGAATTAAGTGGCATGCCAACCCTTGAATCACTCTACAGTACATCTAATAATCAACGCAGCATCATCAGTCAACTTTCTAACACACACACAACAGTATCTGACAAGAGCTCAGTGTTCGATTTACATCTTGGCTTTCAGGGGAACTATTGAGTGAGGTTACCGTTTTTTTTTGTTCTCCGCTGAGAAACAAACAATTTATTTTCCAATGCACAGTGGACAGGCTATAGTTTGCATTACTTTGTTGCAGACCATGACAATTGTGAACATGACCACAGACTCAAACATCAAAAGATGTTCACTCGAAAGACAACATATTGAGTGTGCAACTGTACATGCATGGATAGTAACAGCAATAGACAACATTGGGTTTATTAGAAACAAATGATTCGGAATTGCTATGCACGAATAAACACGCACATTGACAAGTGCTTTACTATTAAGCCGTTATTTATTTCAGGAAGTATTTTCAACAGAAAGTTGTGTTGAATCGGTTGACAATTCATCATCTTTGTCAAGTGAAACGAAATGGTTGCGAGAACCCCTGCTGACCTTGATCAGCTCCAGCTGGGCCTCTTTAGTGGCAGCGTCGGACCGCCGGTGGCTACGCAGCTGCCCCTTGGTCTCCATGCCCTTGAGCCAGCTGTCTAGTCGCTGGAACTTCTGCTCCATCTGTCGGAGCTTTGCCAGAGCACTGTTGAGCTGCGCCCGGGTGTCGCCGAGCCGGGCCTGGTACAGCTTCCAGTCCTGCTGCACGGTCTCCAGGGCCCGATCCTCAATCTGGGGCACCCCCCAGGGAATGACCAGCTCTCGGCTGACCTGCAGGGTGTTGAGCAGCGCCTGGCCCTCCGTACAGTGAAGTTGTAGTTCCTGAGATAAAGGGGTTATCAGTATTGTCAGGTCTCTATAAACAGTACAATAAGCCTTTGTATTACAGCCGTTATAACTGCAATATTAACAAGCTACTGTTTTTAACCTTGACTTGATTTTTGTGGTACACTTGAATTTCTCTTCTGTGTATTATGGGAACTTCAGTGTTGCTGTGTGCTTCATAACGCCATGAAATTCTTAAGATGGGCCTGCACAATTAAGAACTTCACCCATGTTACTTGTAATGTGATATAAAGTTTGATTCTCTGATTCTCTCTGATCATAAACTTAATAATGCTCTGCATAAACTCCTCAGTGTTCATTTATCTGTTTGGGTCCCCATTTGGTTATATGTGTACACTCTCTGAGTAAAATGAACAATACAATCAATACATTTATCTACAAAGAAGAGCTCTTGTTGGACCTGTAGCTTCTGAAGCGTCTCCTCCAGTGTGTCAACATCTCCCTCCAGCTGGGTGTAGCAACTCAGCTTCTCCTGGTCTTCCTCCAGCCAGTCCTCAAATGCATGTAGACCACGCTGGTACTCCTGATGGGCCTTCACCAACTCTTCTGCCTTCCCTACTGCCCTCTGGAGAGTAGAAGTACATGTATTAATACGAAGATATTAGCTATAATAGGACAAACATAACGCACACATACTGTAATGATTGAAGAAGTGATTTAAAAGATAACACAAGTTTTGACATTGTGTTGCGGCCTGGCACAGTATGAAACAGTGGGAAAATAGCAGCTCTACAAGCTCATAACAGATGGGCTATTCTTGAAATATTTTTTGCCATTACCATGGCATTGTCTTTGGCGGTGTTATATCGCTCCTGCAGGTCTTGAAGCTCCAGCTGAGTGACATAGTGTTCTGCCATACTGTCACTCTTGGTAGTGATGGTGTCCAACAGCGTGCTGTGACTGAGCACTTCTTCATACAGCAGCTGAAAAAGACCACAGGAGAACAACATCTTCCATAACTTTGTTTCTTGTTTCTGTCAGAGCTGAGCCAAATAGTTACTATAAAACTTAAGATTAACAGTATGCAAAATCAACACAATTCAAACTGTGTAAACCTCGGTCAACCATTGTATTGCACAAATGCACTAAACTAACCCCTGCTTGCTACAAATGTAAGATGACGGCAGTACCTTGGCTTTGCCCAGATTGGCGGTTTTATCTCTCATTTCCGAGCACTGTTTGTCAGTAGGATCCAGGCTGTCCTCTACTCTCTCCACCCATGCCACAAACTGACGCACATCCTCTTGGTAGCTGGTCCATTGAGAGAGAGAACCCTCCAGCTGGCTGTGAAAACACAGAATACAGCAACACTGTTACTCGCTGATCTGACTGACCACCTGAGATAGGAGGCTCTGGTGTAACACTGTTGATTTCACCAATTTTAGTCTATTAATTATTGGCATGAATTCAAATATTTGAGTTGTAGCAGGTTCCATTTACAATACCCATGATGTTTAGTTTTTTTTGCTATTTTAGTTGTGTTGTTGGACAATAAATGGATTGTTTTAATGCACTTATTATTGAATATTTCTTTCTGTATTTCTCTACTATCAAAGGACCACAATGGAAGCTCTCAGGATTTTTGTATCCACGAAACTGTCCAATTGAATAAATGAATAAAAAATAACTCCACTCTGCTACTTGGAACAGAATCATTTTCAGATGGTGGGTGGACTGGATGAGATGGTGTGTAATTAACTTTCATGGTCACATGGGAAGGGCTGGATGATAGTGACTGCCAGTCAACAAGTAATCATAGTGGTGTCATGACCCAGATAAGTGCATCCCATCTACAAGCTCATAGATCATGTGAGCTTATAGATCAGCTATTTTTTAAACGTTTGGAAAGTGTGTGTTTTATAAATATTGAACCAATGAAAAGTAGCAAGAGCTTGTAACTAAATAATAACTACAATGGATCCATTGGAACACAAATCTTTTTACCATTTCCTGAAAAGGTACATATAAGGTTTCCACCCGACACCAACAATATGGTATTAGTCTCTTGGTGTAAAATTCAGTGTTCAGTTGATATATCTCCACTTTGACAACTGAAGAGGACATTTTTAGTTGGGGAAATGGATGAGACAATGTGTATTAAAATGTTGTGGTTTAGTGAGTTCTCTTTCTATAGAACAGTAAATAATGAAAACAAGGACAGTTCTGTAAAGATGGGTTCCAGGTGGACAGACAGCCCCATCAGTGAGTCTCAATAGTGGAAGAATGACCTTTTGCATTGTATGGAAGCAGAGAGGAGGGCATCCCAGGAATCCCTTAGGTCCTGGATGTGTTTACAGACCACAGGCACTCCTTCAGCTGAGGTGTTTCTCTGGACCGACTCTCCTCTGGTTGTCAGCATCTTCAGCTGAATCTCCTTCTCCTGGCGAGCAGTCAGTAAGGCCTGGTGCATGAAAACACACATTTAATACACATATATACACACACGCACGGTCGCACGCACACACTCTAAAGTCTGCAGTTACATTTTTGGTAAAGCACCAAGCCACTCGTCTATACCAGTGGTTCCCAATCTTTTTATCTCAAGACCCAAAAGAGAAAACTAGTGAAAATAGCAGATCACCGCGAAGCACCGCGTTGTGAGCTTGTAGATTTGCTATTTTCACTACTTTATTAAACTTTAAAAAAATGTATTTATGGAAATTATTTGCTTTTTTCATTTCATTTACCAAATACTTTTCATTTTTGGGGGGGAATTGATGAAAAGTTGTGATTTTTTTTTACTTTAACTTTTTTAAATCTTTTTAACACATCCACCGCCAGAGGTTAATCTCATAATGTACTCACCAGTGCCAAGGTGTTTTTGTTGTTTTTTTGTTTTTTTCATGTCGCCATAGATCTTGTTAAAATCCTTAAGATTGAGCCGTGAACGGTCTGTTTACATCCGCGAGATCTCCCTGTATCTCCCAGTGAAGACCGCATGTCAAACGGACTTCCATGACTGTAGTTAGAGCGGATTACGTTAAACAGTGAAATGCGAGGAGAAAAAACTACAGGAAGAGAATTGAGTTTCAGTTTCGTCTGTAGAATGGGAGCGGGCGTGATCGTCGAAACCGGATCCCAAATAATTCTATTTCCTGTCATCAAACCGGAAACGGAAGTGGATCAAAAAAATTCCGAAAGTGCACCCGGACCGCGCATGCGCGAAAAGACCGCAGCCCGTAGGACTACGGGCTCGGCGCTTAACCGTTGGATTTAACGGCCCGTAGAACTACGGGCCCGGCGGTAAAGGTGTTAAAATCTTTAAAAACAAAACAAAAAAAACAATATTTTTTCATATGTAGGAAGAAAATGATATTTACTGGCGACCCGTAAAAATTGGTCCGCGACCCCACTGTTTCCCAGTGGTCTATACAGTACCTCCAGTTTGATCATCCTGCTGTCTAGAACGTTCTTATCAGCAGTGGGAGAGCAGTAGGTCTGCAGCATGTGGCTGGTGTCAGCCACCCAGTTCTGCAGCTCCTTCAGCCCCTGAGAGAACAGCTGGTGCTCAGTGACGATGCGGTCGATTCGCGAAGCCTTCTCCTACAGAGCCACAAAGCAGGCAATAACCAGGAAGTTACCATCTGATGAAGCATTGCATGGTGTAATTTGATGAACAATTCAACGTGATATTGACAGACGAAAGCCCTTGAGTACAATATTTACAGTAAGTATCTAGTCAGTTAAATGACTAGGATCCTCTATAGATTCTATAGCAGCCCTAACAATTTCATTAACAGTACTGTTAACAGAAAGACAGAGCTTGTCTCCAGCCCCAATGTGAGCCATTCTTTCTATGGGGAAGAATGTCACTTCAAACTGTAACTCTGGTATGTACAGCACTGTAATAATACCTTCTAAAACATAAGGATTTTGGTAAATGTGTGCCATTGTATAAATGTAAGTGCTGCTTGGTGAATTACATACTGTATATATGCCAAATGTGTGAACATACACTCTTATCAAAACCCCTGAAGTCATGATTTACAAGGTACAATAAGCAATGTTGACATGGCATTCTCTCCCAAAGACAGAAAGGTCGATATCAGGGCTTGGCCTCATCCACTCTAGTGTCTCAGTCTCCTTCCTCCAGCACTACCACCCCAGGGGACAGGTACTGTAGGCAGACTGGTAGCCAAGTGTTACTGTACCTTGGTCAGGTTGGTTAAAGCTAGGTACTGAGCGGAGAGCTGCGAGACACGGTGAACAAAGCCCTTTCCGGCCGCGTGTTCATCCCACAGCAGTTGGGCCTTCTCTTTCAGCCTGATCAGCTGAACCTCCAGAGAGGCTAACTCCTCTAGCACAGACTGGAAGAGCAACAAGCAGGTTATCACAGAACAAGCAAGTTATCACAGATGCATGCAAGCAAAAATAGACAGACACAAGGCAGTTGACTTTAGACACTTAATGTTAGGCTGGGTTAGAGATGGCAACAAGGCTGAAAAGAAAATCTGTCCCATGTTATGGTGAAAAGAAACCTGGCGTCTACAAAAGGCTGTTGGTAGTTGTGAAATGCAGTCAAGGTTTCAAATATAGCAGACAGGTTGAAGCATTGAGCAGGTTCTATGAAGAATATCAGCTACAAATAGCTTGAGAATGATCTGATTTAAACAGCGTTAAAAGTAGCAAGATGAGCAAACAAGATGGCAGGAGCAGACAGGTAAGCCATCAGTGGGGTTAGGACTAGCTGCAGAGCTTTTGAAAACAGCACCTAAACCCTACACTAATGATTGGGACTCTCTGTAGCAGAGCTGGAATGGTGAGCTTCTGTTGTGACGGCGGTACAGTGCCAATGGTACTATTACGCTGGCTGGTGAATAGTTCTTCATGGAGCAGAGTGATGGAAGCCCACTGATCCATGGGCATCAGTACCTGTAGTTTATGCAGCTCCTGCTTCTTGGCTGTGAGGTCATGGAGCCGTGCGCTGCTCTCCTTCACAGCCAGCTCTGTTGCATTCAACCAATCCTGAAGAGGCTCAGCGCTCGCCTCAAAGTCTCTCATTTGACACAGAAGGTTCTGGAAGATATAAATTAAATAGTTATTACTTACGTAGATAGTGCTATTATTAGTTTTATTTGCGGCAAAGCCATGACCTTTTTTGTCTGCTCGTCACACTGCCTACTTGTCAATTGGCTAGGTTTAAGAAAGTTCCATGTGCCTACTGTGCAGTTTTACATCCGACACTTGTTGTATTACCTGCTGTATTGTACTGTATGTATATGCATCGATCCATGAATCTGCCTATGTACTGTATTCCATCATGCATCTATCTACCCTATCGTATCTTTCCTTCTGGAATTAATATTTCAGCAGAAGTTGATTAGACAAAATAGATTTTCCCCTCTATGAATAATTAACATTGCACAAACATAATGGTCAGAGAAAAAAGCTTTGATGTTCACTTGTAAATTTGTCTCTCTGTTGTGCAGGTTGGTCATTAGGTTTTTCCAGTCTTCTCTGGCGGTGTTCATTTTAGCCCGAACCGCATCAGCTCTGTCTTTAGCAGTGATACTAGTGACCAGTTCACCGTTCACCACCACAGCATTCAGTTTAGCTTGACCCTGCTCTCTGTCACTGAGGAACTCCTACGGAGGAGAAGCAGTACAGGAGGAAAAAGTGGTTAAAACTACTACTATAATAATAATAATAATAATAATAATAATAATAATAATAATAATAATAATAATAATACAGTAACTATCTATGCAGTATGCAATAACTTTCACAGAATGTATTTAATTTCCAATGTTCTCGTATTTTACACTATCATACTAGCTAGCATGCAGAACTTCCCTGCATCTTTTGTTAGGGAACCACCGTCCCACTCCCTGCACTCCTTACTATTTCTTGCATGTAATCTTAGTGATACGAAATGTACACTTATTCTACAGTTCACTGTAAGTCAAACTAATGTAAAGATTAAGCTTTCATGTTATGGATGGTCCTTGAGCAATTCAGGATCCCCCATACATTTTAAGTCAGTGTTATACCTGGATCTTCTGGAGACTGGATGAGGCCTCGCTGAGATTCTGAGGTACATCGAAACACTTGGCTGTGTTAATCTTGGCGTTGACCAGCCACTGCTGGAACTCTCTGAAGGCCAACCGGAATCCCTGTTCTAGTATCTTTTCTTTGTTCTGACACTCCCAGGAGGCCTGCAGGCTCAGACTTTGGGAAAGGATTTATGGTACATTTCTATTAAAATAAACTGCCTTTTTTTCAAGCTACACAGCTAGCATTATACCAGTAATTGTTCCTTCAATTGTTAGGGTGCTCTTTCACTTCATGATACTGCCATGCAGTGCTGGGTTTTTATTGAAAGTAATGTTTTCTATTCTTATGGGAAGCATGATGAGCTCAATAAGGTGTAGTAAAAGGTATTTGGTGTCACTTGCCTGTTGTACTCTTTGATGAGAGAAGACACTCTCTCCGATTGTGTGCCTAGATCCCTGGAGAACCGACAGAGGTCATTTAGCTGAGTCTTCAGACTATCAGACATGGGATCAGCTTTGACAAGCCCCTCCAGAGTATCCTGAATGGAAAAAATAATAATATAAGCAAGAATTAAAAAAATTACAGTGAGAATTTCCCAAACTCATGGATATTTCATAAACATCATTCATCATTAATTTACTATCACACGGACATCTGATTTATTTTGCTGATTCAGAATAATACAATTTTGGCACTGGGAACCACACTTTAAAGAAGACAAAAAATGTCCTCAATCAGGAAGACAAAAAGTTCTCAAATCAATATTGCATATAGCCTGACAGCCTGACATACAGTAGACCCTTACGTCAGCCAAAACGTACCTTTGCAATCTGCCAGCCCTTAACAGCCTCCTCTCCGCTGTATTTGCCCTCTGACTGGGCCAGCCGGAGTCGCCAGTCCTGTAGCTGACTGCTGAAGTCCTGCAGATCCTGCTCCAACCGGATAGCCAGACTGTTGAACTCCTGCTCAGAACTGGCTATCTGAGAGAGAGCAGTCTCCAGACCAGCACGTGTCTGCAGTGCCCCACGCTCCCACTGCTCCCAAGAGGACAGAAGGGCAGCCTCTTCTCGCTCCACAGCTTCAAAGCCCCCAGAAGCAGTGTGGTCTCTGGCTGCAGCCCCACACCTCTGGACACGGTTCAGCCTCTCTCTGCCACGTTGTTTGGAGTCGATGAGCTCCTGGAAGAGTCAAGACAACACAATTACTACAACCATGGTCAACTGAAATTGTATTTGCTACTCACCCATAAGCTGAAAGACAATTGAATAGAGGCAGGGCATAGAATGTGTATAACGATAACACCAGTGGTTAGAAAGCACAAAAGGAAAATAAAATATTGCCACTAGCGCTATTGAACATTTAATCCATCCCACCATCCATCCCACCAGGCTGTGCTGTCTAGAACTCTATACTTTGGTGAGCTCCACTTGACAAACCTAAGTTACCAAAATTTGTGCTCGAGTTTAATGCAACTTTGAATGCAACATCATAGTAGCTTTTTTGCATATGCCTGTATTATTGCAATATTGACTTTATTTAATACTTCACTTTAAAAAAAATCCTATTAAAGCATATTTTATTTATTTGCAAATGTAAAGTGCACTGATGCGTTGTACTCTAGTAATGGAAGGTTGGCTATCATGCTTTGTGAATTCTTACCTGCACTTTACAGAGCTTCCTCTTTATGGAGGCTGAATCTCCTGAAAGGTCTGACCAGCGCTGGAGCTCCTCTTTGGCTGAGATCAGCCAATCATTGAAGTCTCTGACGGCATCCTGGTACTGCTCATGCTCAGACACAATCCCCTCCATGGACTGGACTTTACCCTTGGACAGAGGTATCAGGACAGTGTAAGCAAGTACGACTGGACATCTAGGCCCTAGATCAAATCATATTTGAACATTTGGAAATATAATGTTTTTAAGGGAAAGTGTATAGAGACAAGAAAGTGAGGGCAGAGAGAGAGAAGACATGTGAGACCTAACCTATATTTTTGCCAAAGGGGTGGAATACTGTATGTCTCATAGGACCTCATAGGAATCACATGAAGGTATTGAAAATGTATTTTGGTATACTTTTCTGTGACTGCAAAGTTGGAGTATCTGAGCTGTGCTAATGTGCAAGATCCTACCCTGTCACAAAAAACGTCAGGGTTTGATCTCCATCACAACAACTGCCTTTTGAAAGTGTCCATGAATGATCAAGACACAAGAGAAACTTCAAAACCAGTTCCAGAGATTTGTAGCCAACACTGTACTATAGTTTGTCTGATGGTGGGGGCAGGTGAAGGGATCACGTTTTACCAAGTAGGTTAAGAAAACTACCCTTACAAACACCTTTTGAGGGTCTAAGTCTAAACTACCTTGACAACAGCGGAGATATCTGCGAAGTGAGCGCTGAGTTCTGCCCTCGGCTCTGGTCCAAAGTTCTGGTCGGCAGTTTTCTCATGCAGCTCCACAGCTTTTTCTGTAAGTCGTGACAGCGCTGTTGCATGGGCTTCTACATCAGCCTGGATGGCCCGGAGACGCTCCAGCATAGAGGCCTTCTCCTTTAGGCCTGGCTGCTGAGGCATAGCCATACCAAACTCTTGCTCCACCGACTCCATCCACTGTTGAAGCTGGCTCTTGTTCTCCTGGAAGCAGCTCCACTGAGCCACTGTCCACTCCAGACGGCTGTAGAGGGTGTGTGTGGGTAATTAGCAGGGCAAACACTTAATGGACACTCCAAGCACATTTAAACTAATACCAGTAAACCAAGGATCCAGTGAAGGGCATTGGTTTCTCACCTGTGGCAACTCATGGCGGTCATCAGCATGTTAGCCCAAGCATCTTTCAGTCTCTGTAGCTGTGAGCGGATGGCCTCCTGTCCCGCCACGCTGTTGTGCTTAAGGACCTGCTCACCTTTCCCTACCGTCATGTTCAGCTTCACCTCGCCTTCCCCCTTCATCAGAAGGATATCCTACATGTAAAAGAGGAAGGGGGGATGAGAACAACATGGGCCAGATCCCATTTTGAATGTGCAACATGGATGAGCATTACAGTGACTGCACCATAATGTAAGTCAATACTGTTTAAACCCTTATACTGTACATTAAAAAGAAACCTTGTAAACATGTGTAGACCATTCTAAATAAGAATTAGTTCTTAATCTTGCCTGCCTGGTTAAATAAAGGTAAAATAAATTTAAAAAACTGCAACAGCCATGTGCTCTGTTGAAGCGTCATTGAGCAAGTCGGTGGTTCTCAAACCTTTTTTGCTTCAGAACACTGATTGCTGAATCCAAATATCCCCTTTACCCTACTACAACCTTCTGCTAGCATATGATGCTATGAATGAACGATAATCCACCTTTTGAAGAATATAACTTTACAAATAAATGGAGTGAAAGACTTGTAACTAGTGCTGCCTGAACGGATTCATTTTAAACAGTTGTGCTGGCCCTGTACAAACATAATTGACACAAGGTATGAAAGATCAACATCCTTTAACATAGCATTTGCCCTGTGCCTTTTCATACATGAGCACAAACCCAAAACAATGACATCATCACACGGACCACACACACACACACAACAAGAAAAAGGAGGTAGGGGCATGCTCCAATGAGCCCCTTTCTAGTTGTTAAGTAAGTGTTAAGTAAGGACAAGGACTTTGCGAAGCGTATTACATAACTACTGTACATGAATAAACCATTATTTTATTCATCTGTATGGGTCAGTATGGTAAGACAATAAAACTGGCACATATTTTCCATGGTTAGAGATGCTCTCCATAGACACCCATGGTTAGTTACTGTAAGTCTGCTGTCAGAGTGCAATATTTTTTATGATCATATGGTATTATAATGTATGATTTCAGTAAATAATATTATTACTATATACTATTATTAATATTGTTCACAATTATGCCATTTTCACTCAAAAGTTATGGAAGCTTGCTTAAACTGCGATTGAGATGTTTTTTTTTGTGCCAGATATTACGTTACTTACCTGTATAAGACCGAGTCTCTTTTCTAGGGTCTCTTTATTGCCGACGGTGCTGTTGAGTGAAGCCAGGCGCTCCTGGACCCCATTAAGCCAGATCCAGGTGGTCTGCAGTGTCTCTTCAAAGGCCTGTTGTTCCTGCAAGGTGAGCTGGCAGCTGCGTAGCCTCTCTCTGACACGTCTCAGCAGGGCCTGGTACTGGGACTGCAGCTGAGCCGATACCCGTGTCTCACTGCCGTCTCCTCGGCCGCCCTCATTCAGTGCCTGGCCCTCCTGGCCCAAACGCTCAAATGAGTCCCTGTGTGTGGAAGGACGTCAAATACTTGCATAAGAAATGGTATGGTTTAAAAGACAATACAGTATATGGCAAATTATATGTACACTCCACTTCCTGAATTGACCATTATGAAATATAAAACGCAGATACAGAACCTTTCTTTGAGCACCTCCTGTTGGTATTCCTCGACCTGCTCCAGTATGGCCTTCTCGGGACCTCGCTGTTTGGCTTCAGGCATATCCGTGGTCATCCGCTTCTCCATGTGCTCCAGCCACCACCTCAGCTTCTTCAGACGACCCTCAAACCTTTGGGCATTGAAATTCCATATTAGCCATTACTTTATCTTAAACAGATCAGATCTTCAGCAGTGTAAATCAAAGGTTCTTGACCCTTTTAATTTCAAGGACCCCAGTTTGGTATGCATTAGGCCACAGACCGCCAAAACTCTGATAGTTATGGGGGTCTATCAGAGTTACAGCCCTGTATGGGTCCATTTGATTCCCAACTATCAATCTTATGCTGGGGACCCCCTGGAACCCCTTAAGCCCCAGGACCCCTGGGGGTCCACAGACCCAACTTTGAGAACAACTTAGTAGTGCTATTACAAGTGCTATTGTAAATAATGTTTTTCATTATTTATCCCAAGGTACTACTAGGAGTGAATAGATAATCGAAGACAAAAGCAACTCACTGCTCTATCACTGAAGTGGCTGTACTGTAGGAGGATCTCTTACCCTTTCATGAGAGATGCACTGTCTTCCAGAATCTGATGGTTCTGTCTGCACTGTTCTACGAAACTGTCCCAGTCCTGCTGGATGGAGGATAGGTGCTGCTGGACCTGCCCGGCACTGGCCTTGGGGAGGTGCAAGAGGAGCTTCTCCCCTTCCTCACAGACCTGAGTCAGACGCACCTCGCCCTCCTCCACACGCTCCAGCGCCCCCTGAAGGATGAGGACAGAATCAGTGTGCTGGGGACAACAGAGTTGACCTTTGCGTTCCTTACTATTGGCTGCAGGCTGCCTGCAATGTTGCAGATGGAGGAATCTGAGGTTAAATTGTTCTACATACATTATAAAATGTGCAGTTTAACCACTCAAACCCTATAAATACATTGACCGCGGTGCCCCAGAGGTCTATACTTTGTCCCCTCCTTTGTTCCCCTCTGCACCAAATCTATTCGTGGAAAAAGCCGATCAACAAGCTCTGGTTTACTTGTAGATCTGATATTTTCGCAGAATAATCAGCTATAGTGATATACAATCAAGCTGGAAGGTTTCACAGCCGCACACCAATAGTGCAGAGGTGCTGACCACGGTGCAAAAGCATCAAAATGAAAGAAGAGGTCGGACGGCTCGCAAAGGTTAATTTATTAGCATACTAAGAAAACAAAGTTTTGCCCTGATAGAAGGTCAGGGATTGATAACATCAAGAGTGAACCTCACAGGAAGGACACAGGTGAGTTTCATTTGGAGGGGTGTGTCCTCAAATCAGGGTACCCTAACTAAGGAGGGGCATTGCCATTACAACATCCATGATATACAAACTTTTTTTTTCAAAATACATGATCTACAACTATATTTAAAAAACACTCGATAAACACCTGAATAGCCTAATGCAGTGGTTCCCAAACTTTTTAGCTCAAGACCCAAAAGAGAAATTAGACCTTTTCCCGGGGCCAAACAAGTGAAAATACCAGATCTACAAGCTCACACAGAGTCGCTTCCCACCGCATTGTGAGCTTGTAGATCTGCTTTTTAAAATTATTATTTTATGGAAATGATTAGATTTATTTAATTTCATTCATTCAAAGCGTTGGAATTGTTTTTAATTGACGATTTCTTTTGTTGTTTAAAACGTGTTCGTTTAAACTTTTTTAAATCAATTAAAATAATATTTAAAAAAGTCACTTGCGACCCAAAATAATTAGTCGGCGGCCTAAAGATGGGTCCCGACCCGCTGATTTGGAAACAGTATCTATCATACAAATGATGAATGTACAATCAATGTAACACATATTGTGACATGCCCAGAATAGGGACGCTAGGGTTCATGTGGTTAATGCTTAACATGTAAATGTCATATACATTTTTGTTTGCTGAATTAAACTACAACTGATATTGTATTCACAGAGTGGATTTAGTATCATTTGAATCAGTTCTACCTTTAGTTTCTGCAGTTTCCGCTCTACAATGCGTGTGTCTCCAGATCGGTCTGAGCATTCTTTAACTATCTCCCTCTGTTCAGAGAGCCAGCGATGGAACTCCTGCACCAGGTCTGAAGAACAAAAGAGAGCATGTTTTCCATGGAAGAAGATGACATTGATAGATGAAGATCTGTCTACAGTAAATTTTACTCATGTCATTCATGGGAGCACAACACACGCTCAGTGTAGCCTTATGGATCATGTCTGTCACCAATTTTCTCTGGTGCATTTTCTCTGTTCATTTATCCGTTTGTATCTCTTGCGAGTGTACAAAATGTGCTCTCTCAGAGTTAAATGAACGCTGAGGATTCTAATGTGCAGTACCCCCATGTACAATATAATTACACATCTGCTCCAGAGTGAGTCATCAGAATCCTCACCGTTAAAGTGCTGCTGCAGACAGTGCTGCAGTGATGCCAGGGTCCTGGCCGAAAGCTGGTTGACAGACTCATAACTCTTAATGAGGTCGGTAAGAGCAGAGCCCAGGCCAGCCAGCTCCTCAGAGGGATATTTCCTGCACAGCGTGTTGAGACTCTCCCGGGTGGAGTCGATGCTTCCCTGCTGATTCTGCAACTCCTTCTGCAGATCCTGTCATCCAGAAAAAGTTATGTACAGTAGATTAATTAATTTTCTACTTCTTTCTTTTCCCATAGTGTTTTCTACAACCTTAGTCAGCAAGGAGGAGCTGGGCCGTATAATAATAATAATTATTATTATTATCGTTATTATACACATTTTTTGGTTGGTGAATAAAAATTTTATGAGATTGGTGAAAAAAATTTGAATTTTGATTTATTTAAATTAAGTTAATCTCGTTCCCACGAGTTAGGAACTCTTGGGAACGAAATCCAAACTTGGTCAGAAATATAAATGTTTGATCAATAATGCCCCTGTCAAATATTTGTCTCAGCCAAAAAACATCTATAAAGGAGTTTTATAGCACCTTGAACTTGGCTCTGTCTGTGCCCTCATTAACAATTCTAGGATCTATTAATTATGCCTTTATGCCATGCCTTTATGCCACGCAGTAACGACCCCTCATGAATATGCTAATATGCCACATCCCTGGAATCAACATGTAGACCCCCCCAAAATAAATAAATAAATACATTAATTACGATGTAAATATTGTATTGTATATTTCTCTGATGCAGCATAAACATTCTATGCTGCATTCAGCTTTTTCTGTTGTGTTCCATTGTGTTGCATATTTATGATCAATAAAACATATTTATTCAATCTTAAAGGGATACTTCACTTTCACATAAAATAAACATTAAAAAAATATATTAAAAAAAATTAAAGAAGTTATGGCAAAATAAAGGCCCCCTCACACATTAGTAGGACACTCTAATGCGTGAGGGGGCCATGAATTTTCCATAACTTCTTTCATTTATTTTTAATATATTTTTTTAATGTTTATTTTATGTGAAAGTGAAGTATCCCTTTAAGGCGGTTACACACCGGCGAATATGCGAATATACGCAAAATTCGGACTCGTTCCGAATAATTAAAAGACTCTTTTTTCGCTCCGCGAAACTGGTGTGGAAGCTTGCATTGACTTTATAAGGTTTTAAAAAAAAACGTATTATTCGCATGAAAAAAATCGCCCCGGTGTGTAAGGACCTTAAGAGTTGTCAGACTGAAATCACGTTATTTTATGGTCTTACATTGCGGTGTTGTGTTGTGCAGCATTACATTGCCTCACGTTATCTTGCATTGTTATGCTGTGTGAGTTAAGTTCACACATAGTTCTTACCTTCACTCTGCAAATGTCCTCAGGGTCTGATCCAGTGGGTGAGGAAACCAAGGAATCCTCCATACTTTTCAGCCAAGCAGACATCTGGGAAATGTAGTCTTCCAACTGTTTCCTCTGTGAGCTGAAGTCCCGCAGGTTTCCCCTGGCTTGTTCACACAGCTTCTGAACACTGCTGATCTTTTTTCGCAGGTCAGCCTCTAGCACCTGACATGAGCAGTTGTTGTATTGCATCATGTAATTAGTTAAGAAAGACATTCATCATCTGCGCTACCGTTTGCTTGGATATTAAGTTGCTGTGAACATCAGCCAAAATGTCTCTAAATTCTCTAAATAATGGTCAAAAACAATAATAATTTTTTGCAATACCTGTAGTTTAGCAGGAGTCTCTTGACTTCGACTGCGCTGCTTCAGTTCTGTCACTTTCCCTTGCAAGGTCTCAAGTTTCTTCTCCTTCTCGCCCATCTCCATCTGCCAATAAATAAAAACACAAAAGTATGTTTTATAGATAGCTCAGGGTCAGCATATGTTCTTGCTACATAAATAGTGAGAAACTGCATCGCTGGTAAAGAGTGATATACCGATTGATCATTGCTACACAGTGAGGAGGTAATATGTGTCTGGAGTCATAGTGGCCCATAATTCTCAGGTGACCAGCAACTTGATCCTCAGCACAGGATTTCTAGACCCGTACCTGATCTGAGTGATGGAAATAAGCCGCTAGCTTTTTTTTCTATCCTTTTGATAATGGTGTGACAATGTATGTATTTTTACATATGTTTTGTTATCAATAAAGATCCTGGGTCAAACAGTATTTGCAAAGGATTTGTATTTGTATTTTTGTATAGCTTATACTGAGTGACAGGTGAATGAGGGTGTAACATATTGGAACGGTTCAGAACTTCAGATACTTTCAGGAAATGTTCCAATTATTAACAACTTGAGCCCTATTTTATACTTTGTTGTACAATGATTTTAACTCTATAAACGCCATTGACTCGAAAACGCGTCAATAACTACTTAATCCACCCACGCCATTGACGCGTTAGACGCGTTGGATTTGCGTTCATTGTTTAATCTCTGATCGCGCTATGCTGCTTAAAATTCAATGTTATTCTCGAGTTCCACTTACTTCACCCATATCTGCATCCGGTTTCATGTCCTGGGTTCCGTTTCCGGTTTTTGATTATTTTCCCCCGGTCATTTCGTCCAAAATAGGTAAACAAACGGTTTTTCACACGGTATGACGGACAAACGGACAGTTTCTCTTCTATAATCTATGGTCTGGGTGACGATCAGTCATCGCCGTCGTGTATCACAACGTAATTCTGACGATCAAAACAATCTGGGAGGACGTCACATCCGTTTTCATGGTTTTCCCTGTCTAATCGCCCAAGAAGGGTAACAGTGACACCAGGAGCTGATCAAGCTATCATGTGCTGCTCTCTGGTGGCGGATTTGTGCGGCGTCTTTAAAAAACAGTCTGACCAATTATTTTCATGAAAATTTTCAAAATATAAAAATAAAAAAAACACAAAAATTGCTGGCAATGGGGGGGTACTTTATGAAAATACTCTGGCAGTCAAAGAGTTAAGTGGCGAACATAGCCGATCTTCATGTACAAGTTGGGTGAGCTTTTAGATCGGCTATTTCCAATCTTTTTGAAAACGTTATAACATTTTCACCTATAATGGTAAAAATAGGGACAGTAATGTACTTATTTGACTTTCGCACTTTCCTGGGATGATAAACACTCAGTGTTTGCATTGCACTGTATGCCTCCCTCCCTTATCAGTTATCTAAGTGGGCTACAAACCAGGACAAACTAGAAAAAGTGCTCCTCGGAGCACAGGTCTCCGCCAGGTTAGGTAGGCTATTGTGGCCTCCTGGTGGCGCTATAATAGGCCAATGTGAAAAGGGTGCCATTTCTTCTTAGGCCTTGCACGACAATCGGACACTGACTGCATTCATGATTTGAGGCATTTTGTTAAAAAAAATATGGTTTGCTAAATTAGACCTGCTGGTGTCGCTATAACAGGCCAATGTTAAAAGTGGCATTTGTTCCTCAACATAGTGTGAATGTGCGTGTAAAGTTTGACCGCAATCGGACGGTGCGTTCATGATTTGCGGAATTTTGTTCAAAACAAGCCAATAATGCAAACTTTAGATGTCAATCTTAGCCAATCAGGATGGAATATGAAAAATCAAACACATCCGTCTTGATCACATGACTATAGAGATCATGTGTACCGATTTGCGTGAATTTTTTATAAAATTGGAAGGAGTAGTATAAAATAATGTGTTTTACATAAGTCGGCCTCCTGGTGGCGCTATAAAAAGGCAGATTCTTCAAATTTTCTTTTTTTTTTCTGCAAAATTTCACGGAAATTGCATGCTGTGTTCATGATTTGAGGCATTTTGTTCAAAATGGAGCACTCTTGGAAACTTTGGAAGACATTTTAGCCAATCAGGATGGAATATGAAAAATCTGAAAGACCAGTTTCGTTTAATGACTATAGAGATACTGCGTACCAATTTGCGTGATTTTTGGACAAAATCTGTAGGAGTACTGTCAAAAAATATGTTTTGCACAAATCGGCCTCATGGTGGCGCTATAAAAAAACCATGAAAAAAAATTGGGGCAGAGGTCCTGAATTGGCATCCAAGGAGTGTGTGTGGACAGTTTCGCTGCGATCAAGCCAACGGTGCCGGAGATTAGCTGGTCACAGACGGACGGACACACAGACACACGGACACACGGACACACACACGGACGGACGGACAGGGGGAAAAACATACTCTCTCGCCATGCCTTTCAGCCTGGGAAAATAGGATTTAAAACAGTCTGGCTGCAACAATGCCACATATCTTACCTGTAACACAGAGAGCCTCGCAGATATCTTCTGGCTGTCATTGAGGTTGTTTAGGCACTCGCTCAGCTCCATCATACAGCTGCTTGTCCAGCTCTCCACGTCTTCACTGATTTTGCGCACCTCATCCCACACTGCCAGACTCCGGCTCAGGCAGTCAATATTTTCATCTATCCTCTCAGACAGCTGAAAATGAGATTGAGTCAGTTAGAATGTGTGTCCACTAGACACCTAGTAGTTAAGAAGACTACTAATGATGCTAAGCCCTTGGGAAGTGCACAAAGTATGTAATGTAACACCAAGTCAAGTCTTTTACTTTTATTCAGTGTGTGAATGTGTGTGTGTGAATGGGGTGAATGTGATGCACATTGTAAAAAGTGCTTTAGCTCCTATATAAATGCACAATTTACTATTTAGATTGGTATCACAGTCTGACAAGGGTGTGCTTTGTCTCATTTAAGGAGAGATGTTCTGTTGTCTTTGGAAAATGGATTCTGTGATTTACTGTTGTTTAGGTGCATAGGGCTGCAGCAGTGCAGACATTCTAGATAATATAGTGGTAAAATCATGGTCGTGCACGGCTCTACATTTTCCAGTCAATCTTTGTTCCAATCTTATCTATGGTCGTCACAGTGTTCACCTTGTGTTATAAGGTGAGAAACTCAGTGATCCAGGAGACATTAATTGAGCTGCAGTCCCTCCAGATTTAAACACAAGGGTGTATTTGTTTACATTTATAGTGCTTTAAACTAATACTTTAAGCAATTTTATCAACAATTACGTACATATTTGTTCCATATAGTATCACTATAATATGAATATACATAATTAATAATAATATAATAATCAATTATTACTGGTTACTGTACACGATCTTGCTTCAGATGTCAGACATCAGACTCTGACAAGGAGGCAGACTGCCCCCCTCCAAGTCCAGTACTTAATCTCGAGGTTTTCATTCACAAGTTAAAAGGGATCATGAAAATGCCTGTTTGATGCGTAGGTTTAATCGCCATTAATGGAGCCACAAATCACATCTCCAATTTACTGCTCAATATATGTTCCAAACATCACCTCTGGTCAAAAACTTCTCTCAGCGACAGAGAGAAGTTTCTTCCCAGGATGATTATTACAGAGTGTGGACCTGGATATATAGGAGATGCTCTGAGATGAGCAAACTGAGACCAAGTTAAGAGGACTCGGTTGAGGTAGTAAGATTTGTCTGTTGGTGCCTCTTTTTGGATATGTACCAAGCATGGCCAACCAGGTAGGGACTCCAGGGCAGACCCAGGACACACTATTATTACTATTATCTCCAAGGTGGCCCAGGAGCTCCTTGGGTTTCCCTCATGTGAAAGAGATGCTGAGGAGAAGAACGTGCTCTGTTGCTGCCCTGACCCGGAGAGATGGACTTAATCTTATTGTGATTCCAATTACTCTGAGTGTTATTCCATTCACTTACATCGAGCCACTGATCCACCAGGCTCTCACTGTCCTTCTTCATCATCTGAGAATCACAGTCTTGAATTTTCTTCAGCTCACTCAGCAACTGTTTGCCTTTGCTGGAAAACTGGTCCAATTCACGCTGTTTACTCGCCATTTCTGCCTTAGCTGCCTCATGCTGCACATGAAAATGGAAACATTTTGAACATCTGACATCACTTCATATATTGGAAAAATTCACTGATGACAAAAGAGTTTACTGCCTTCCATTTGAAAGTAATGAATTTAAAAGTATGTATTTAAGTACACAGTACACAGCTACAGAGTTTAACCAGATTTGTCACATGTTGAGTACCAAACAATGAATATGCATTAGTTCTGACCTTGGACAGTGATCTCTTGGTTTCCTCGTGGTCCTTCAGAGCGGAGCCAATCTCCACAATAGCTTCAGTGTTCTCTATGACGGTGTTGATGGAGGTTTTCAGACTCTGGTAGTCTCTCATCAGCTCCACAAGAACACTGCACTGCTCCTGTCTGCCAGTGAGAAAGTGAGGTCATTTACAATGATGTGTTTACAGTACACTCACATCAGTGATAGATGTGGAAAAGAAAATATACTTTTACAGTATGCTTTTGCTGCATAGCATTTCACAATTTTTTATTATCACTCTCTGTATGCTTTATCTCTACAAATTAAATTCATAAATTGTAAATTGTAGTTGGTTACAATTTTGGAGGCGAGTAATCTTCCACCATCAAAACTATGCTCAGAGATTTACTGTGCTTGCTTTCACTTTGCTTACAAACCAAATCACCTTCATGAGTATTGATTAAGTCCACCTGATTGCAATAGCAGTAGCAGCCTGACAAATTATTTCCAACCACAACCATATGCAGTTTGATGAGAAAATTAGGGAAAAAACAGAAGGTAAAATTGTCTAGAAGTGGGCTTTAATATGACCCAGGAGTGACATAGTACCTGTCAGTGATGAGTCTCTTGGTGTCCTCCCATGTGGTTTCCAGGAGGTTGATTTCTCGAAGCACTTCTCCAGCCAGCTCTGCGTCTCTCTGAGCCAGCTGCTGGCCTTTGTCCCTCAGCCACTGTTCCTCATGCTGGTGAGACTGCAGCTCATCCTCCTGCTGGTTAAAGAACCGCAGCCTGGCAAATGGAGGGGGGAAATGTTGCTTTTCTCAGTCTCATACAGTATATGTTCAAACACATGCATACAGTACATGCTTCCACATGTGCATGATATGACTGTCCACAAACATACTTTACACAGATGCAAGCAAAAACACTCATGCTAGTTTATTTCTGTATAATATAACGTTTGTTTGTTGTAAGCCAAGATGTTTTCTAAAAAGTTTTGATCTGACTTGATACGGGATGTAATGTTGATCTAACAACCACAGAAGAAACTCTGTGCACAGTAAAATCCTCAAATGTTGGGAGTGTACAAATGTACATTTGTACACTCTCAAGAGTTAAATGAACACAGAAGTTACCTCTGCTGCAGAGCATGTAGGCTGGGTTCTTTGAGGTTCTGGTGGTCGGCTTTATCCTCAATGTCCTCCACAGTTTTGAGCAGCTGCTCTTTGCGCTGTCTGAATGAAGCCCACAGAGACCCCAGGGCTTCTGCTTCACTCTGTTTCGTACCCAGCAGGTTCCTTACTGTATCCAGCTCGGTGCTAAGAGTGTCAGCCAGCACGCGGCATGACGTCCGAGACCCCTCATCGCCGCTGATGTGGAGGTGACCTTTGCAGAGGCTGCTGTCCAGGCCGACAGCCAGTGTTTCCAGTTGGCTGATGTCGGGCACAATGGTGGCCAGCTCCTGTTGCAGTTCCTCCACCCTGCCCCGGTCCCAGCTCCCAGCGCTCTCCACAGTCTGTCTCAGACCCTGGAGGACCCCCGCTGCCGCTCCATGGGTTTGCAAAAACGCTTCCAGTCTCGCGAGACACTCTAGCTGGAGATCGGCTATATGCTGGGCCTCTAGGAAGGGCTGGAGACAGCTCTCCAGCCTGCTCTGGAGGAGCTGGGCATCGCCAGGCTCGCAGGATCCACACAGTCTCTCCGTTTGCTGCTCCAAGCTCTTCCTCGTACCAGCCTGCTCCTGCAGGGCTGCCAGGGTCTCCTGCCACAGACAATACAGGAAAACACTGAAGCCACTACCTGCTCACTCACTGTGAGTTCTTCTGGATGCGTGAACAATTATTTCATCTCACCAAATCCACATGGTGATGGCGGATATTTTGTTCTCGTCACACTCAGGGGAGAGGGGTCATTCTTACCTTTACATGGGTCACAGCAGGTTGCAGGTTGGTGGTGTTGATTTGTGAGGCTGAATGGAGAGAGGAAAGCATGGTCTCACTCCACTGGGAGAACTTCAGCAGGGTCTGGTCAAACTGCTCCATGTGGGAGAGGTGGTTCTGAAGCTCTCGGATTCTGGTCGAGAGGATGGGAATGTGGGGAGGTAAATGTGAAGACATTAATAAGAAGTCTTTGCAAAATGTAGTCACATTAGTATGTGGATAGGGCTTGAAAATAAGCTTAGATTATTTGTCAAATTAATAGCTTACTGACATTATTTTAATTGTTGTGTACCGCAACAATACAATTAGTAAGTATGTTAAAAAATGAAATGCTAAGAGTTATGCACAAATACTGCTTGACCGGTATGGTACAAGCAACCATCTGGGCCAGAACAGTACAGTAGAATATAGTGTTTATTCATTCACTTATCCATTTGTAATTATTATGCGTCCATTTAATTACAACTGTACACTCTCAGAATTCAGATTTCAGGATTTCACAGTGTAGAATCTTAAGCTTAACCTGCCATGTGAAACTACAGGTTGGCCTAAATGAATGGCAAAGCTTCTCTGCAGTGAGAATCAATCTTACCGGTGAGGAACGGCTTCATTCTGACACTGCAGTCTCTTCTGCAGCATCTCTAAGTCTCCTTTAAGCTGCTTTACCCTCTCCTCTGAAGCTGTTGGATACAAGGATCTCTCCATGGATACCAGTCCAGCATGAAGGGGCTCCAGGGACCTCACTTCATGGTGCATTCCCTGCAAAGATCATGAGTTTTTCCTCAGTATTTGATTCATTGTAAACTGTATATTGAATTACATTGAATTATGTTTTTAATTACAGCATATGTATATGTTTATGTACTTTACCTGCAAATCCTGTATCTCAGTCTGGAGCTTGGTTTTATCAGCTGATAGGCCGTGGCTCTCTGGTTTGGATGCACATTCACTTCTCTCCATGCAGGAAACAAAGTTGGAGCGATCCTTCTCATACCTGAAATGCAACAATAGATATGCCCATAAATGTGAATTCTACTGAACTATGAACTTATCAAAAATGTGCAGGGTCAGGTGGCAACTATCTGAGCACATGGTGCAATGTTTCAATCAATACACCCTGATTTTTCTGCATACTAGCAAAATCCTATGTGTGTGTGTGTGTGTGTCTATATACTAATACTGTCTTAACATGTCTTACCTTTGCCAAAGAGACAGCAGGTTCTCCAGGGTGCTTTGTTTATCTTTTGCCTGGTGTATATTTTGTTCATAGCTGGTTAGTAGAGCTGTAACCTCCTTCTCTGCATGTTCCCTGTCACTGAGTCTTCTGGCCCCAGCAGACAGTGACAGCAAGGCCGACTTCAGCCTCTCCAGACACTGATATACATCCTGGAGAAAACAACACAACACAGAGTCACATTACATTAACTGAAAGGAAAGCTGACATAGAGAGGAGGAGTTTACTTCCAAATATAGTAGGTGAGAATAGAAGAGAATGTAAAGACTATTTAATTACAAATTACCATGTGGTTCTGTAGAGCTTTATATGTCTCTGATGAGGAGTCACATGATGTGACAGGATGTTCTAGTTTTATATGCAGGTCACCAAGTGTTGTCTGTGCCTGGAAGACATCGGGGACCACAAACTGCATCATGTACCCATCATTTTCCAAACAATTTCAAACATTTCAAAAGATTATTTCCCCCCCAAACGTTCAAAGATTTTCAAAACTTTTCAAAGCTCACAACGTTTGTAGATCGGCTATTTTCGCTGTGCAACACCGTCCGATACAATAGTGCTTAGGTGGTTATTATTAGCAACTAAATCAATTCCTTTATGTATCAGTATGTACAGTACCTCCTGCAGGCTGATGTTGAACTTCTGCTGGTGAGAGGAGCTTTCTTCCAGCTGTCCGTCAACCTGCTGCACGCTCTCCTTCAGTTCCTCCCAGTACCTTCCAATCTGGGTCAGACGGGCCTTGATGCGAGCTGCCTCCCCTGAGGACACAAACTGGGCCATTGCCTGGGAGTGTGCCTCCAGCTGAGACAGAACCTCCGCCCGTTGTTGAAGTTCTGCACTGACAGCCTGGACACAGAGTGAAGGAAGACCAGATGGTAACTAAGCCAGTGAAATGACCAATGAAAAATGCTTAGATAGGTGGGTAGGTCGGTATGTACGAGTACAGGGTACGGTAAAAGATCACAGCTTTGTAATCCACAGTACCTTCACTGTATGGATCTGCTGGTCAAGAAGGGCAGTAGAACTTTTCAGAGTGTCCAGTTGTTTCTCTTTATCAGATATCCATACGGAAAAGGCCTCAAAACCACTACCAAACTCGTCCCACTGAGTTTTCATTCCTTCAAGAGCCTTGACACTGGAATAAAGGAGCATCCATTATAGTTTAAAAGTTACATACACCACTAATAAACTGCCAATACTGTAGCATATAATGATATGATATTGTAATGATAATATTGAATCCAACTACTGTTTAATAAAAACATTTTTTAAATAGTGGGTCGAGGATTAAAATACAGTATGACATTGTTAGCTGCTCGTCAGTTAAGAAAATGCTAACAGCTAGATAATATAAGACACCTGTTGAATAATAATTAACAATAATCAAGTGGACAAAATTTTAGGATAAGTACTTGACTCTCTGGAACCTTTGGACAACAAGCCATGGTTAGTCTTTACTTAAGGTCTTACTCTTTTTTTAGGCCAGCCTCCACTTTGCCCACTTGCTCACTGAGAGAGCGAGCTTGGCTCAAGAGCAAAGTCTTGTTCTTTGGACCAAGTTGGATTTCTGTTGCCCTCCTCAGTAAGGTGTTCATATGGGATGCCTCAGCTTCACATTGTTTTAACAGAACCTATTGAGGAAGGAAAGAAAGACATTAGGTTTAGAATTAGCAACCTGTATTAATCTCATAGGGCTCTCTCTCATGAGTGTTAATGTTGAAAGTCAGACATTATTCCCCATTGAAGTGAACCTGATCAATCACAACCTGTTTGACTCACCTTGGCCTGGTCCAGTTCAACACCCAGGCTCTCTGGACTGCTAAAATTGAGATCTCTCTCCATTGCAGATTGGGCTTTGTTGACAAACCCCTGCACTGCTTCCTGTTGACTGTCAAACTCCTGCCATGCTGCCAGTGTGACCTGAGGATAACATCAGCTGACAACCATTAATGCATTGAAAAAACACAAACGTGTTTACCATGGACAAGACAGAGTATGATTTCTATGCAATAGCCTCAACGTCTTATCAAGGGTGGTAAAGCTGTTTAAAACACTTTTTAAACAGGATCAAAATGTATTGGATTGTTTACAAATAACGTCCCATTTAAGCAATACAACAGAATATTGTAGTTAATCCAAAAGGTTGCCCTCTCTGTCTTTCAATGCTCTTTAGGAAAGTAGTGTGTCAGCTCACCTCTAGGCTTTGCTCCTGTGAGTCCATGTTCTGTTCCATTTTGCTGAGTGTGTTCTCCAAACTGTGCAGGTCCTGGTGTAATGTCTCCCCCAGTCCCTCCTCAGCCTGGAGCTGCTGACCCCTGGATACCAACTGCTGCACATCCTTCCTTTTCATCTTCAGACGTTTCACAAGTTGCTTTGGACCAAAAATAAATCCATCAGGAATTATTGTGTGCTACGATTTGCAATTTGAATAATTACTAATCCTTTTCTCGTATTTATTTATTTAGTTATGGGGGAATTGTTTTGAATTCATATGCATTTGAATAAAGAAAATGTAAATTCACTTCAGAAGGTCCATTGATCCTTGCACTTTTGCAGTTTTTGTTTTACATATTAAATGGAGAAATATTTAAATAAGACTGAGAGGATAGGATAATCTAATCAATATGAAATCAAATAAGTTATCTAAAAACAACAATACAATCAATCAAGTCTATACAGTATACCCAATACAGTTTAGCTCAATGTTAATTGATGAGCATTGTGAGCTTCATGGGTCTCTCACCTGGTGTCCAAGCAGTAACTGCTGGGCCTCTCTAACTGTCTTACAGTCCAGTATCCTGGTGACTTCAGCATGGGCCTCCTTCTGCCCTTGAACCAGCTCATCCAGAGTGGTTCTCACCTCCTCCCTGAACTGCACACAGTCCCCCACAGCCAGTACCATCTTCTCAGCCTATGAGGAAGAACAAGGACACAGACCCATAATAAGATACAGAATAGTGTTTGCGCCCTGCCTCCACCAATCAATGAAATACTATTCCAAGAAAGCATGTCTGATTGATATTAAAACCACAGTGTGCAACAGCCAGCCAGGGCGCAGTGTGTACAGTATAATGAAATGTAGTTCCTCTTGATATAGAGATATAAAGATTGTGTTACAGTTCTCTCTACCTTACTTGAGGCACTACAAGTTTGCTTAGTTATCTAAGTGATAATGCACAACGAGGTGTCCGTTATTGGAAAATAATGGATGAGTTGATTGATGTTTTACTGCATATACTGTACATGAACTCTTTTTGTGTACATATCTGTCAAAAGGATAAAACACAAAAGAGCTTGAATGCTTATTTCCATTACTTTAAGTTCCCTCTGCCAAGTCGGTTATTTTCCTTCTTTTTTTTAATGTTTTGTTTATTAATTTTAGTTTTTTTTTACATACTATTATACATTGGGACACTAATAACATGCCACTTATCAATGAACAAATGTTGTGGCTAGCTGAGATGATACACTTAGAAAGATACCAAATTAGCATTTACTGTATGTGAGGGGGGAGAGCTCACCTTTTGTGATTTATTTAAAAAACTGCTCTAATGTTGAACATTGCTGAAAGACCTTTACCTACCTCTAACAGGGAGGAGAGGAGGCCCTTAAAATCAGTAGAGAGTTTGCTAAGCGTTGCTGCTTGTCTCTGGGCTTCACTGTCAGAACTGATCTCAATCAGAATGGCCATACGAGCCTTGAGCCAGCCAAGGTTGCCTTCCTGTAGCTCTGCATCATTCCTCAGTTCCTGCAAGCATAATCCATGTGGGTTAGACGACATAGTAGTGACAAAAAAATACCAAATCTAAATTAGTGACTTTTTCTTTTTACATTGATGGCTCAGTGTAAAATAGGTGGAGAAGTATTCATTCATTCATTTGTTTATTTGGACAAGTATGAATGTGTATGTGCATGTGTGTACTGTATGTACATTCTAAGCGAGAATGTGTGCATGAAGAAGACTTACTGTGATGGTGGCCTTCACCTGCCCATATTTATTGGGGTCGCTGGCACGGTTTCTAAGCAGCCTGAGCTGGCTCTCTTTTGATATCAGCCAGCATGAGAGCTCTGCATACCTGTAAATAGAGAAAAACACATAGAACGCATTGTTATTGCTTACTTACTGTAGTAATGCAATTACTGCTATATGCAATTATGTAATTACTTTGTTATTTATACCTTGAGTGGTACTCCTTCCATTTATCTGGGTGATGCATTAGTTTCTGATGCGTGCAATCAATTTCCTCCCTGACCTCAGAGAAGGCCTTTCTGGCGGCCTCCAGGGTTTGGTGAGCAGGGTCACTATCAGGAAGTTTCTGACAGAGTTCCTCCATCAGTTGTAATCTCTTCTCACAGATGGACTGAGGCCCCTTTTCCCTAAAAAAGGCCTAAAGAAGGATAACACATTCACTGCTGTATATAAACAGGATGGTTATTTTGCACATCCTGAAGACTCAGTGGGCTGCTGTTTATTGTATATGATGTACACCATCCAATGGCTTTGAATATGACTCATTGATATGGAAAGAATAGATAGGACATGCATATCCTACTTCTGTTTCCACAGCCACCTACTTCTCTGGGGCACCTGAGGACGCTTATTGCTATGGATACCATGAACAACACGTCTTGATATTTAACAAACGCGCCACCGAGTGGCTTGATTGGGAATGCATTGAGTACTTCCTATGAAGCACGCCATTACAATGAGTGGAAATGTTGGTACTATGCATTCAATTCTACGGGTATAATCTTGTGGATATACATTTATAAATGTCTACATGTTTTGTCATCATGTTTTTATCCCGACAGATTCTGGACAACTTTGATATTATAGTAGAATGAATCTTGAATGTGAACACAGAACTTTACTGAAGGGAAAGCAGACAACTGCCACTGAATGAAGACACTTAAAAATAAGTATATCCTTGACATCAGAGCAGGCTCCCCTTTCTCTGCATTAAGTGAAACTAAACCTTCGCACTTGTGGGCTGAATGTGCATTGAACTCTGTCACAGTCATTGATACATGATACGCAGACAGCCTCTTACCCTGTGCTCCTTAATGAGCCTCTCACTCCCCACGCCAGCCAGGTGGCGGTTCTCCCTTGTCACCTCTGCCTGGCACTCCTGCAGGGACACCATGAGCTTGCTCCTCTCCACCTCCACCTTCAGGTGCAGGAGGTGAAAGGGGGCATCGGTCTGAATATCCTGAGAGAAACAAAAGAAAAAGACAAAACAAAGGGGAGGCAAAGGAGAAACGGAGTACAGGTTGAAAGTCAGGGCATGGGCATGTGTACATGGTGCTGCTTGATTTTCTGCCATCAATTATATAATTTACAGTAAGATATGTCATAATTATTTATTTATTTTAACAAGAAATCATGATATGTGATTAATACAATTATTTTGACCCTATTTATTATTCGTTTCTAACTAATAATAATATGATTGTTAGAAGCGTTATTATTTTAACCATGACAGTGACCATGGGACGAACCTTCCAGTGTTTATGCAGCTTCCTGACGGTTTCCTGTAAGGACTGTTGTTCCTGGTCGGGCAGAATGTCTGTCAGCTCATCGCAGGCCTTGAGGAACGCATTCAGGACTCGTTGATCCAACTGCCCAAAGAACTCCTTGAAAACATTTCAAGAAAATGATCACATTTCAGAAATTGATCCTCAGTGGTCATTTCACTTGGAGAGTGTACATATCTAACCAAATGGTCCATTTGGTTACTTTTGCATACTCTAGGAGTTAAATTAACAGTGAGGACATTACTGTAAGCTGATTTGGATACGTGGAAATGAAGGAATTTTGCACCAGCCACAACCTAGTATTGTCTAGTTTGAATAATTCCTACACCCTAGCAAGGTTTTTCACTGCAATGGTACCATGGTGTACCTGTGCACCACCATTTGGCAATTATTTGGCAGTGTGCCAATAAAAACAAAAAGGTCTTTATGTAGGAAAATGGCACAGAGATATAATTAGCACTGACACACTTTGAAAGTGGGTCGAGTATTATGTACAGAGTGTACTACTTAATGGGAAAACATACAATTTAAAATAGTGGCAGTATAAATGGACATGGTATACTGTACTGTGCAATACAAAACAAGATGGGGTCTAAGACTGGTGTGGCAGCCATGTGGATCTTGAACGTCATGTGGCCAGTCTATGACGTGACGCCAGTCATCTATGACTTCAGTAATATTTCAATTCAATTCAAAGGAGCTTTATTGGCATAAGAAAACATATAAACGTCAGTCATCTCATATTTGGGCAAAGTTTCAGCAAATCGAACCGAAAATACACATAAAAGGTCTGCCACCCCACTGTGAACGCTATGGGGTGGCAACTGCCATCCTCTAGGACCCAAAATTATGCTCTTGGTTGTGGGCAAGCAAGGATGAGTTATTCTCCTACTGTGTGTTTCTTCAGCAGTTCCTCTGGGTTGCCTCTCTCAGTCAGACAACTCTGAGCCATCCTTAGAACCTTCTCCAGCTCAACCCGGGACTCATCAAACCTCTTCATTAGACTACTGTTGGCCTCCACATGTTTCCTCCACTCTGTGGATTCTTTGATCATGCCCTGAACAGACACAGCAACCCACATGTTCAAATTAATTCTCAATAATGAATGGAAATGATGATCATCCATCTCATTTACTGAATTCCTAACTGTGACCCTCACAGACATGTTATAAATACAATAAATGGTGCACAAACCATAACACCTACTGCAAAAAAGGCATTGCATACCTGTGAGGAAGACTGCAGATCCGTTACTCTTTTCTGTAGAAGACCCATGTCCATGTCCTGCAGGGTCTTACTGTTGTCCAGAAGTCTCTGGATGGTCTGATGGTTCTTCTCTATCACTGTTAGGCACTTCTTACAGCTCTGTGTGAAGGTCACCAGCTCCTACAGTATATAACATGACAGCCACTCAGTGGGTTAGCCCTCAACTTAATACCCTGGGACTATGGGACTTAAGTAAAAAAAGCATTGTCAGCTGATAATGACAAGTGATAAATGCTAAAGTGAAAAATGTAACTCTGAGAGTGGACAAATGGGAGCAAATTGACCAGTAAGGGTCCAGTTGGTTCCACTTGCCCACTCTTGTGAGTTAAGAGTTCAGCATGGTAATACTGTAGTACAGCTATCGATTTCATTATTTTTTTCCATTCAGATAAATACATAAAACACAAAAGATAAGATAAGCAATATAAATTGAGGCATAAAATCAATAAATAAATGCATAAAAGAACTGACACCAATTTTCCTAGCCTAAGTTCCATAGGATGTTCACATCAAAAGCCCTTTTCTCAAGGTCACCTGGCATTTCTGTTTGAAGTCTCCAGGGCCCTCAGAGTCCCTGGTGCTGGTGATATAGCTGGCCTTCTCCAGAGCCTGGTAGAAACCTGTGATGTTCTTCTCCATGTCCTCCAGTGGAGGAAGGAGTGAATGGGACTCCCTCAGCAGAGGCAGACATCTCTCCCTTATCTGATCAGGAGGAGAAAAGGATAATGCATCACATTCGGTTGACTCTTTTAAGAGAGGACTAAAGACCTACCTTTTTAACAAAGCATTTTTGGGCGGTGAAACCGCCCCTATATGTGAGGTTTGGATATTTGCACACCAAATCCTGCGCTGTGATTGGCCACAAATGTACCCCCCCTAACCCTGCACCGTGATTGGCCAATCACAGTCTATTCAGGACTGTGATTGGCTAGGGAAACATGACACATGTGCATAGCCCTATAAATAGGACCATAACTTAAAAAAAACAATAAATTTGTTTTTTTTTAAGTTATGGTTTCTTCCATCACTTCTTCCATCACTTCTTCCATCACTTCTTCCATCACTGTGATGACCACTGTGACCACACCGCCAACTTCACACTGGGTGTGATTTTTGGGCGGTGAAACCGCCCCTATAAGTGAGATTTGGAAAAATGTACATTTTCCTGCGCTGTGATCTGGGCCCAGGAAATTTGTACAATTATCCTGCGCTGTGATTGGCCAATCACAGTCTATTCAGGACTGTGATTGGCCAGTGTCACATGACACATGTGCATAGCCCTATATAAGAAACCATAACTTGAAAAAAACCAAAAATTTGTTTTTTTCAAGTTATGGTTTCGTCCATCATAAAGAGTTTTTCAATAAATGTATTTATCTTTTGTACATGATTGGTTGACTCCATTCAGTATTGTGATTAGCTAGCAAGACACCGCCCACTTCACACAGGGTGTGATTTTTTAAGCTACACTGGTTTTACCTCTAGGCTTTATGCCCTAAACTTTAGGGCATAAAGTTTAAAATGTTTTTTTTCAGTTTCTTATATATTTTATAGTGGTGTGATGATTCATTTTTTAATGCAAATGCTTATTGTAGCACTGTAAATTGTATTATCAATAAAATCCATTATTATTATTATCATTAATGGTCTTGCTGCTCTTCTATTGAGACATTCAGATCTTGTGGTCAGGTAGGACCACTGCCAGTTCACAAGAAGTATTGCATGAAGTAGGGCATTCACAGAATAGTCGAATATTCGAATATCAAACCGACTATTCGACTATCAAACCACTATTCGACTATTCGAAAAAAAAAAAAAAAAAAAAAAAAGCATTTTTTTTTTTTTTTTTTTAAGATTTTTTTTTTTTAGTGGCTTTTCTAGAGCAGACATGCAGCTGTGAGCTCTGGTGTGACGTCAACTCGCATTCCTTGAGTCGAGTCATCAATGCAATTGAAAAAAAAAAAAAAAAAAAAAAAAAAATTAAATTTTTTTAATTTTTTTATTTTTTATTATCAAATCGAATAATCGAATATTCGAATACTTTTGGGTCGAATAATTCGAATACCATAAATCACTATTCGTTAATGCCCTAGCATGAAGCTCAAAGCGTAATACCCCCCCTCCCCACCGCGCACACACACACACACACACACACACACACACACACACACGTACACTGGAGAGAGACAGCTATAAGCCGGACATACCTTGCTCAACTGCTCTTTAATAGAGGCCATCATAGCCAACATGTGTGAAACCTCCTCCTCCGGGGTGTCTTTGGTTAATAACTGAACAGTGCGACCAGCTGCCTTACATGCTGCCTCCATCGCTGGCACTTTATGCTTGATCTCCTACACAAAGAGGATACAAAATAAACCTATTCATGCACCTTTTATTATGCAAAGATCTACACCAAATGTGATAAAGCATCGAAGCAGAACCGAAATGGGCGATGGAACATGTTACGGTGGCTTAAATGGCATAAACTGCACATCATAGTGCTGCACTGCATCAAGGGGTGAAGTGACAGAGTCCAGCTTGCTGCTGACTACCTGGACGAGACAGGACGTGTAGGTCACGTCAAATCAATGACTGTCACAGTCTGTCAGGATGCATCGTCATTCACTAAGGTGCTGTCTGAGGTGCAACACATTGCATCATTCCCCTCAGGATTTTACGGTGTAATGCCACAGTAAAATGTTAGTGAAAGAGTTTTCATTTAACTCTGAGTGTACAAATGGAAACAAGTGGACCCTTAAGGGTCCATTTGTAGTTTTGTACAGTTACAAATGAAAAAATTAACACTGCAAATTTTTGCTTTGAAGAAATGGTTGCAAATGAAGTTTCAATGCAAAATGAGACATCCACTGTTTGCAAAAAGTGACCTACTCTAAAATGACTGGTAGCACACACATATGGCACCTTCTAAGGCAGGGCTACTCAACTTAAGATGGCTCAAGGGCCACACAGCAAAATACCAAAAGTCCAAGGGGCCGCCATAAAAATGACGGTCCTATTTTGGATTTTTCGATTTTGTAACACACAAGAAAATGTACATTTTGGCGGAAAAATTTGGGGGTCAAACCCACCCAAAAACCACGGGTTGAGTAGCGCTGTTCTAAGGGATAGGAGGAAACGTAACGGCTTGAAAAGCCTTTGGTTTATATTTTGTGGGTTGGAAAATAACCCACAAAATAATTCTGCTACCTAAAAAAGGTTTTTTTCACCCGCATAAAGAATTATTCACCAACTTTTTTTTCCTGCACCCTTAAAAGAGTATTTACATACAGTTTGTACTATGTACTGTATGCATGGATGTATGTATGGATGGATGGATGGATGGATGGATGGATGGATGGATGGATGGATGGATGGATGGATGGATGGATGTACGTACAGTATATGCATGCAGATACATACCTCAACATCCTGAACAAACGTTCTGACGTTCAGGAAAGACACCTGGACGGGAGCAGTCATCTTCTCATTGGTGCCATCCATGAACATTTTCAGGGTGCTAATTCCCTCTTGATAGTCTTGTCTCAACTTATCCACCTCATCTGCTCTTGCATACTGCCATGGCAACAGAAAAGCACAAAACCTGAGCTGTCAATGTGATGTATGAGCATCATTACACGTTCATCTAATTTGGTTGAGTATTTATTCATAACCGTTACTTTCTTGTTCAAAATGAAAAGGCAAAACCAATTTAGAATTTACATGTTTGACTTTGACAAATAGCTCCCTCCATCGCCCGTTGAGCAGGAGAAGCTGCTGCTTCAGATCTCGCGAGATGGTGTCGTCACAGGTCTCGATGAGGAAGTTCCCGGCGTCGTTCATGTCCATGTGCTGCTGGATCCAGTAGGAGATGCTTCGGAAGAACTCCTACAGCAGTGGGGAGGGTAAAAGTCATAGTTGTTCAATGCTATACATTCATTAATCATATGTTACTGCAGTTATACTGTACATATACTGTACTCAGGAACTTACAGCTGTTTCATTCAGAAACAGGTGTTTCTGTGTGCCAGCACAAAATTAACTACACAAGAGCTGTCCATGCTGATACCCAGTACTCTTCTCAACCTTTGTTGAGAATGAATTAGGCCTCCGTTCGATTTTCGTTTTTTTAATCTCTGGGACCCCAGTGTTAAATCTGACAGTATACAAATTAAACCATAAGGGCCCATATGGATCAATTTGCAAACTCAAACTTAGATAGTTAGGGCACATTTGGTTCCTAACTATCAATTTATCATTTAGCTGGGGACCCCCTGGAACCTCCTCAAGGGCCCCTGGGGGTCCCCAGACCACACTTTGAGAAGCAGTGACCTAAATGAAACATACCAACAGTTAACCTTCAGCTGTATTTACCCATCAAAAGGCTTAAATTAATTACATTCACAGGTATTTACTCAAAATATATTAGAAAGCCTTTATTGTCTCCGCCAGGCCGAAAGGCATGGCGAGAGAGTATGTTTTCGCCCCTGTCCGTCCGTCCGTGTGTGTGTCCTGTCTGTGTGTTACCAGCTAATCTCCGGCACCGTTGGCCCGGTCGCTCCGAAACTGTGCACACACACTCCCTGGATGCCAATTCAGAAACTCTGCCCCATTTTTTTCACATGGGCCTGTTATAGCGCCACCAGGAGGCCGATTTGTGCAAAACCCTTTTTTTTTTACATTACTCCTACAGATTTTATCCAAACGTCATGCAAATCGGTACACAGTATCTCTATAGTCATGTGATCAACACAAATCTGTCCGATTTCCCATATTCCATCCTCATTGCCTATGGTTGCCTTCCAAAATTTGCAGGATTGGTCCGTTTTGAACAAAATGCCTCAAATCATGAACGCAGCTTGTGATTTCCGTGAAATTTCACAAACACATTCCCACTAGGCCGAGGAAGAAATACCACCTGACATTTTTCACATCAGCCTCATGGTGGCACTATAAAAGGCTGATTTGTGTTTTTAACTATAACTGCACCGATCTGCGTGAAACTTTGCACGCACACTCCCTAGAGGCCAAGGAAAAACATCCGCCCTGCATTTTTCACATTTGCCTTTTATAGCGCCACCAAGAGGTCGACTTATGTAAAACACATTTTTGGATATTAAGCCTTCACATTTTATCCAAATTTCACACAAATCGGTACACATGATCTCTATAGTCATGTGATCAAGATGGAACTGTTTGCTTTTTCATATTTCATCCTGATTGGCTAACAATGACATCTAAAGTTTGCAGAAGTGGCCCGTTTTGAACAAAATGCCACAAATAATGAACGCAGCGTCCGATTGAGGTGACACTTTACAAGCACATTCGCACTAAGTTGAAGAACAAATGCCACCCTTTAACATTGCCCTATTATAGCGCCACCAGGAGGCCGATTTTTTCAAAACTTTTCTTTGTTGTATTACTCCTACAAATGTTGTCCAATCATCATGCAAATCGGTACCCATTATCTCTATAGTCAAGTGATCAAGATGGTTCTGTCCGATTTTTCATATTCCACCCTGATTGGCAAATTCCGAACATTGTTGGCCCACAATAACCTACCTGACTTGGCGGAGACCTGTGCTCCGAGGAGCACCTTTTCTAGTTGTCACTGTACTGTACATACAACGCAATATAAAGAAGATAACTAGAAATTGATTCATTATTATTGTTCCATTGCTTTTATTTGATAGCAATGTTTGGACCTTATGTATCATTCTATAATACCATAATACATTTAGTATACAGTATTATAGAAAATGATAATGATTCATAATTCTTCTTACTCGTTTGGCGTTCTCGGACTGGTTCGCCATCTGTTCAGCATCCTCCAGCCAGGCCTGCAGACCGGCCACCGTGCTGCTGTACTTCTCCCAGTTCGAGATCACCTCCTCCAGCATGCTGCGGACACATCGCACCTCCACCGACAGGCTCTTCCACTGGGCCGTTGTGTCATTCAGGAACTTACTCACCCCCTCCAATTCATCCACTGTGGAGAACATGTTTTGAAAGATTTATTTTTTGGCTTTTTATGCCTTTATTGATAGGACAGTGGGCTGACAGGAAATGGGGAGAGAAAGCTGGGGAGTGACATGCAGCAAAGGCCGTCGGGATCGGGACTCGAACCGGCGACACGCTGTCAGGCTACACGTAGCCTAGGTGCCTGGACCGCTACGCCAGCGGCCCAGGCCCACTGTGGAGATCATGTTAATGAAGTTAGAATGTATCCTGAACACATTTAAAGGGTTTTCGTCTTCTTTTTTCTCCCAAATTAGTCCTGATTCAATTCCCGATTCACTGTGTTTTGTAGTCCTTTGTCACTGCTACTCCTACAGTTGGTCCTAGTGTAGGGAGAGCACAGACTATCACGTGTCTACTCTGATACACAGAGTGAGGAGTTTCACCAGCAGGAATTAATGCGTAGTAACACGCCACTCTTCTCAGTTCCATACCCCACTGAACAGGCACCCTAACCAACCTGTAGGAGTCGCTGTAGTGACAGAGATTGCCCCCTTCCCTCCCATGAACATGGTCAACTGTGTTCATATATAATTCAAACCTCTAATCTCCGCGGTGTAAGGCAGGAACTTTACCCCCGCGCAACCCGAGCACCCTTATTCACTGTTTAAATTAGATCCCACCCCAAATTTCAATAACATGAAAAATACAATTACACTTCCATTTAATGATTACATTTTAAGTGGAAAATATCATGCCAAATGGTTTCCAGCATTCCAGCTACTTTAATATTGTGCCATGCAGATAGAAATGTTGCAGCAATTTAATTGAAGTTTCAAACTCTTTGTGTGTTAGCGGCATATTAGAAGACAAAACTACATTTTCCTCATACTTTTCAGGATAATAGTTTAGGAGACAGGCAGAGAATTGTGGTGTCAGGGATTAAATAAAGAAACAGAGGCAAGGAACTAATCAAGGCAATGGCTGAGCATTCCATCAGTCTATTATTATTCAAACTGGGGCACAGGGATTTTTAGACTTACCTCTGTTACAGGTTTTAGAGCCTGTAACATGAAATTGATGAAACAGTGAATAATTAGAATGCTTGCTTTATGCCTGCAGCAAAAACACAATCACCACAAAGCACAAAAGTGAGAAAAGAAAAAAGAAAATAATCTCACCTGAACTATCAGATTTGACATAAACCTCAGCAGATTGTATGAGGGCTCTGAATGTTATCTCATACTGCTCAAAGAACTTGTGGCCTTCAATGAACGCCTGGAAAGGAAGACAAAAACAGAAAAGTACAGAAATATTTTTGATAAACCTGGGGAAATATGATTATATAATACATATAATATTATATTCGTAGCCATAATAGCATTTCCAACTCACAATGTAGCTTTGCAACAACAGTTCAACTGAGTCCCGTCGTCCGTATTTGATGATCCAGGACTTGAGCTTAGACTCAGCCAAGGTGAGGAATGCCATCAGACGGTACTTCATTTCCCAGAATTCCAGTTTGATCAGGTGACCATAAGATGACGTGGACACAAAATTGAACCTGTACATAAAGGTTTATTTTGAGCAATCATTAAATTGTTAACTTTGATTTCTGATGCAGGGTGAAGACAGAACCAACACAAGGCAAATACAGGATGGTTGAGGTTCTTTAATCTTTAAACTTCATAATCGGGTCTGATCTGACTGGAGCCAGGCCTACTAGGGAAGAACCCTCGTCTTGCTTTCATAACATAGTGTGGTGGGCTATATGTACAATATATTAGAATAATCTCCGTGTGAACTACAACTACCTTCATTAGTCGCTGTAATGTCATACTTTGCAAAGACATCAACTAATAATCATTCAGACCATTATTCAATACAAATAGGTGTGACAAGTGGCATACCTTTCAGCCATGTCTTGAAGCTGGTCAGGGGGGACAGGTACACCATTGACCGATCTGTCTCTGTGGATCTGATGGAAGGTCTGTCTGTGTGATTCTAGATTCTTTAATACTTCCTGAAACATGTAAACACATTATGTCATACTCAACCCCATGCCTCTTTCCTCCATCACATGTTTACAAGACAGGCACCTGTTCAATAGAATAAGGGACAGAGTGCTGGTAAATCAATCGTCCGTGTGATATTTGCCATACCTTATGCTGCTCCAGTTTTCTATGAATGACATTGGCCGTCTCCTCGTGGGCTTGCTGGATAGGAATTTCCTCCCTGAGAGCGATCTCTGCTCGATGGAGCCACGCTCCAATCACCCCCAGGGGGCCAGGCAGAGACTTGTCCAGATGAATGTGCCAGTCCAGCAGCTGCATAGGACATGGACATCCATTAGAGCCAGTACTTTACAATTATAGCAAAGATCCCAAGTTAGACAGTACACCAATCTGAACCACGTTTCCACATGGTGTCAAGCATTTGCTCTGCGAAAGAGTTGTCTGAGTAGACAAGCTGTGACGGTCCAGAGGGGCAGTCTGCCCAGTGAACAAAAACCTGCTCTGTTCCCCCCCCTCCCAATAAACACTGATTCAAAGCTTTGCGCCCCAATGAACACTTTATTGCGGGCAAGGAAGAGAAGGGCACTGGGTTGCGCTTCTCTCATTATGACTGGGATAACAGACCGCTAGTTCTGCAGCTAACAGAGAGAAAATAAATCCCAACATGAATGAAAATAATAATGATAATTAGTGTAATAGACTAGTATTGTGTGTGTGCTGTGAATAAGTCGTTTTGTGCCATAGTAACTGTTGCTGCGATCTGAACAAGTGGTCCTATGTTTGTTAAGACAGTCTGTGGTGACTGTGTACTATTACTTTACTGTACAAAACACCACACTCACCCTGATGGACACGCGGTCCCAGGCCTGTTTGACCAGGGCCTGGTCCACAGACAGCTTCCCGTCCCTATGAACTGGCTGCAGCAGCGGCTCCGTCTGCTTCTTCTTCATCTCATATTGAACACGAAAGCTCTTGAATGCCTGGCATGTTGAACAAGGGACAGAGAACACAGCAAGAAATAAGAACAAAAAGAGAGCACAGGCATGTACAGGGTATTTGTAATATGCACTGGAATCTCTGTCATGTTGTCCTGATGTCTTCTGAAATTAGATTACTGCGTTGATACCTTGTCCCCTATTCCAATTCTAGCACCATATTTTGTGGCCAATAAAGTGTCCATTCTATTCCATTCCTTTCTATTCTGTTGTATTTCATTCCATTACTTTCTATTCTATTCTTTCCCCAAGCAGAATGTTATGCAATTGATGTAGCTCTGATTCACCTGGTACTTGTCGGTGAGGTTGCCCTCGGCCCCCTGGGCTCGCAGCACGTCTCTCTCCAACTGATCCAGGAACACCTTAAGCTCTCTGAGCACCTTCCGCTCCTCTCTCTGCCAGCATGCACCCCGGGAACCAGACAGACAGCATGTTGTCAAGGGTAAAATGAATAAAAAATACTAATCTAATCCGCTTTTTAAAAAAACAAAACAGAGATACACTCCCACCATACTGACATTCCAGATGAAAAAAGAGATGAAACAAGAAAATTCACAGTTACAGTATTAACAGATATAGATTAGTTGTATGTAAGTGGGAGGGATCATGGATACTGAAGATATCTTCCTCAGATCTCGGATTAAATTTAGTCACACATACCTCAAGCATTTGCTCTATATCGTGGGGACCAAACTATCCAGGTAAGCAGCACACAGAGAGATGCAAACACAGCACAAAAAAGCGTTAGGAGTAGCAAGGGGAAAGAAGAACAAAATGGATGTGGGAGGGAGGGACGCAATGGAAAGGCTGAGATGGGGGATGCACAGCAAACACACACATGCAACTACTATGAACACTTACCTGCAAAACTGGGACTGTGAGTGCAAAAGTTGGAATTGAGCCAAGAAGCAGCTTAATATGGCCCAAAAAAAACAAAAGTGAATAGATGGAGAAATGAAATGAGTGCACAAGGACGGAGATTTCAGTGGTGGTGATTCAGCTACAATCCGGGACTTATTTGAATGAATACGATTTTATTTAAACAAATATGTATGGTAGGGTATGTTAATACAAAAGTTCGACCCTGTTGGGTAGGACACCAACTGGTTGACAATGTCAATAAAGTAATTTAAAACAGCGAACTGCACCCCAGATTGCAGAAAACGTGGCACTATATGGGGCCGGCATCATTATTGTTGTTCGGATATTGTTGCAATTACCTCTCTCTGCTGGGAGAGACAACGAACATAAAACTTACGGATTGTAGCTTTAGCAGATTGCAATAAAAAAGCCGCAAGCGCATTGCACAACAACTGAGAACCACAATAGCAGGTTTTCTTAACATGATGAGAACATACTGTATATACTGTATCTATTGGCTCTAACCCTGCAGTAAAAACAATAGAGTTCTCAGTTCACAAGAATGTACAGGAGAACAAAGTAATGGAGGTACCTCATCCTGCCCGTCAGTTTCAGAGTGGTGAGGGTTGGGGTAGTGCTTGAGGAACTGAGCCACATATGTCATGATGGATTTCTCATCTGGCTTGTCGACATCCACATCTACAGATGAAAACACAGACAGAGTCTGGTAACTGGTGGCTAATTCTGACCAGCCCTAGTACATGACAATGCTCTAGTACGTGCAAATAGGGGAAGAGAATCACGTAAGTGTGTTTGAGATGCAAACAAAGGTACATCTTTGGCGGACTTTGTTGTGGCTCGGGAGCTTGAGAGAATAATATTTGAACGTCCTGTCTTCATTTTTCATGTTGCAGGTCCATGCACTATGATACTTAACCATAGTTTTGCACTAGAACATACATACACATATCACTTTATACGATCCATCTCACAAACTCAAAGCTGATAATCTATGTTTTGCAACTCCAAGACAATGGAAGCCACGCCCCCAAATAATGTACATGTCATGTATACGTCTCAAAGAATACGAATTGGATGACAGGGTTGTTCATTGTAATCACAGTCTGGTGCATAAATAAACAAGAGATAAGACATGTTTGTATGACGTAAATGTGACATGAAAAAATACTTTAATATCCTGAAGGGGAGTTAAATTTAGTATTTCCTGAAAGCTACTTTGACACGTCTACTCTCATCTCCATCCATGACCTTATCTTTGTTGAAAATCAGGGTTGATCTAAAAGCAGAGATGTTTCAGTGTGCCTCCTCTCTTAATAAAGCCTCTCACGACTCCTCCACCCTCCTACCACCCTCCCCCGCTCTCTCTAGACATGACTGCAGAGCTACTGCTGCAGATTGCCTCACATCTACAGACGTTCTTGCACAGCCGCAAATAAACTGGGAATAATAAATTCTGTTCTTCAGCATGGATACTAACAGTCACCATTCATCATGCATTGATGTATTACTAAGATTTATGTATCTAATAAATTGCATTTTCTGCTGTTCGGTTTGAATCACAGACTTGACATCGATGCACATAGAAGAAGCAGTAAATATCTAGGTTATTATGGGTATGTTTACTGCTATTCTGTCTAAGTCACCAGCATTGTCAGTATGAAGAGAGAAAAGGGACCTTCTGGTTCCAGCAGACGAGGGATGCCCAGGTCATTCTCTGCGATCGAAAAGGCCTCCTCGAGGTTTTCCCTGTTGCTCCTCCTGCATACCAAATCCATGTCCACCAGGTCTGGTCTGATGGCGTGAACCACGGAGTGGAAGGCGACACCATTGCGCCAACTGGCACCAAAGTCCCTCACTTCAATGCCATGACGCCTTAATAAACATACAGGGAAGTATTCATTTAGTTCTAATCTACATGCATTCTCATGATGCATTGCTTACAATGTATATGTACACTATATAGTTATAAACAAATGAAACATATTAACAACATAGAAAGTACATATGTTCATATAGTCACACATAACAGAAATTATAAAGTATTATGATGGGGTGTATATATATATATAACAATATGTATATATCTTTGGCCCATTTCTTTTGTTTGTCTATTTGTCCATTTTGCTAAATAACTTGAGAATGGATGGACGGATTTTCATGAAAAAGGAATGGTCAATAAACTGCCCAAGAAATAATATAAACCTTTGGTTCAAAAAGGCTCACGTAACGTGCTGTAACTTGTGAACAGATATCAATTGTCCTGAAACTCGAGAATGATCAGTATGCTGCCCCAAATAGATGAATAACTTTTGGGTAAAAAAAGGTCAAGGTACAATATCAAGGTCACAGTCAAAATGAGACTGAAATCAGTCATATCACAGGTGGAAATAGTGTTGGTGGAACATTTTATAAACAGCAGCAAGAGCCGTACTTTGCAGCTGTGACCTGAACCCATCGGAGCAGGGACTTCTTGGCACTGCCCTGGAACTTGGGGACTACCTTCCTTTTCATAGGAGGGCTGCCGGTCTCAGAGCTGGCCATGCTATCCAGAGAAGAGTTGCTGCTGGACAGGGCTTGAAGGGCCGGCAGGTTACTGGTTAATTCTTCAATCTAAAAATGGGAACAGGAAGCAAGAAGATAGAGTTTACACTGTATAACCTCAGGAAGTTAAGTCTTTGAGCCATCTCTAGACCACACACACACACACACACACACACACACACACACACACACACACACACACACACACACACACACACACACACACACACACACACACACACACACACACACACACACACACACACACACACACACACACACGATGAACAGCCACATCAGATCAAACTGTTTAACTACAGAACACTATCTATTCAAGTTTCTACACAAACAAGGGGATTTCCTATAGATTTGACTGAATATATTACCTGGAAGTAAAGAATGACAGTCCATATCAAACCAAGCACAATTGAAGGTCGTCCGTCTGCGATGTCTGTGGCATGAATGTTAACTAGTTTGATCTGGAAGAAAAGGCACAAAGGATCATTAAAACATGCTAAATATACAACAGGAAATACAGCTCTTACCCCGAAAGGGTACATTTGTGTTTACTGTGTAAGCACACAGGCAGAATTATGTATTTCAAGCTTCTTTACTTGAATTCATCAGTCACCTCTCCAATGTCATTAAGTATTCAAAAACCAGCTGTGTAGCCAAAGCAATTAGAGGCAGAAAACAGCCACAGTGAATAAAGAGGAAATGTAAAAAAAATAAATAGAAAAATGTTCAACAAGACAAAAGAAAAGTAGATGCATTGTAGCAAATAACACCACTTCAGATATTACACTAGAGGCCATAAATACACACTGCATTTGCATTCTACTGTACAAGTCAAACTGTCACCAGTTTATCACGTAAGGTAGTCAGAGACATCACAAACAATGTTCTTATCAAAATAGCACAGCAATGGTACACTAATACTTGTAAGAGTGAGAGTAACATAGGCAGAATGGCTCAATCCAAGCATCGCTCCAGCCCATACACATCATGCATCAAACAAGAGCTATGTGTAGAGTATACATGAACACACAGGCTGTTTAACGGCAACTGACCGGAGATCCTCGATACACAGACTGAAGGCAGAGATGATGGGAGAGAGGTCACAAACACTGTAAGTCTCCTTAGGGAGCCCAGTGAAAAGTAGAGCAACCAGAAGACCTAACAAGGGGTTATGCAATCAAGAAAAGCTCTTCATCTAACTCAAGCCTCTCTCAAGGTAGTGCGTGAAGTGCCGTGGACAGGGAATCTATTATTCCCCTTTGAAATCCGTTTTGAAGGGCATACTGTAAGTTAAATCATACTCTGAGACACTCAAATCACATGTGTGTTTTCTTTCTGTTATCTTCAAGTTCATCAACAGCTAAGTAGTGTAGATCCGAAGAAAATGTAAACAGTACAGTACACAACTCGGCGTGACTTACCCGCCTTCCTTCAAGGAACTTGAGTGCAGTGCCAATGTTGGACACCCAGTGGATCCTCTTGAGCTGGCGGCCTTGCTCGCAGGGCTGAGGACATAGAAGGGATTAGTTGAAACCGAGCAAGATGCGGAAGGGAGGCCATATCATGTTGAGAATTTAATCTACAGCATAATGGCTTCACGTCGGCATTGGAAATACTAGGCACCATCCAAATGCAAGTGATCATCAGTGGACAGTTTAGTTTGTCTAAAATGAACAGCCATTTTGGAAGGAGATCATCCATCATTTGGAATGCGCTGTTGTAATCTAATTACCTATTTGGCTGGTGAAATAATACATGACGGACAGATGATGAGATGTACCAGCCGTTGTGACCAGAGGACAAAAAGGTTAATCCCTGGTCCTGATTGGAACCTCATCCTTCATTTTGCGTCTAGCTGCAAATGAAGCAGACATTGTTGACAGGCTGATCCAACATTGTTACTCACAAGTCTCTGTCCAGACAGCACCTCCAGAAGAGCCAAGAGCTTCACCCCATCTTTGATGTCCTCAAAAAGGTCGTTGACCTCTAGGGGTGGTTTATGCTGGCAGAGAAAGAGCACGGTTTTACAAAGTTGGCAACAAACAATCAATTCAAACAATTTTCACAATTAAGACAGGCATACCGGTATTCATATGATCAACAATGCCTTAAAGCTTGTAATAGCTCACATTAACACTGTAACCCTGTACTGATGGGCAGGAGAAACAAGAGCAGAGCTTGTTAGCAACGACCACAGTGCCTCCCTGCAGCTGAAAAGATGGTGGCTTTGCCTCAGTGGTGGCATGGTGCCCAGTGCTGAAGCCACGCTGCTCAGAACAAAATCAGTGCATGGGCTCATTTAACCCTAAGTGGGCACCATCTACTGATATCACATCCACATGCATATTTACAGAATCTTATAATCTCGCAATTAAATGACTTCTCAACACCTCTAGTACTGTTTTTGTTGTCTCAGTTTTAACTGTGTTCATTTAACTCTGAGAGTGTAAAAATGTGTTAAATATGTGTTCAATTAACACTGTGATTTTTGTGTACTGTGCTTAAAATAAATCCAAAATTGTTTCAATCCACACTGGATATGTATCAGATTGTACACACCTAAACTGTATATGCCTCCATCTTTCTATTCTTGAGTATGAGTTTAATGACCGTCAATCCTACAGCATTGCGCGCACACTGAACAAATGTAACTAATACAACAGATGCGTGGATTTACACGGGCAAATGAAGCCTTAATTAAAAGCTCAGGTTGGCAGGGCAATTCTTTATTTGGCACAGGAAACAGGTCATTTCACAACTCAACACATATCATGATTCATGACAGGATGCAGTTGGCTGGCTATGTGGGGCACAGCAGTGTGAAAATGGCATTTCTCTGCCCTGTGTTCTGTACATCAGATGTTACTTCTGCTTCAGGGACAGTGACCATGCAGCAACCATGCTAGCGGGATGCCTCATCTTCGTCAATTAGTGGACTGCTCATGAGCTTGTTTCTGCTTCAAAGACATCAATCACAGAGTCAAAGAGCTACCAGGGTTTATGTTATGACTGCGCTTTCTCTTAGGAAACATTACAATAATTTAGGACAAGCACATTTTCAGGAAAAAAAGTATAGCCATAAAAGCCTATGACTATTATTTGGTGATATCCATACTGGTGACATCCTTTATGCCAGTGTATATCAACCCTGGCAAACGTCCCAATTTTGGGCCGGGGCTACTGCTGAGGTGTGCCGCGCCGTTTGAAGGAGGTTTGAAAAAAAAAAGATTTTTTTGTTTTTTTAAACAATAATAATAATCAGGCATGCAAACAGCCCCAAGGTGAAAATGGTGACAACATGCTGTTTTTTTTCGGGTCAGGTGTCACACTATTGCCCTATTTGGATTCAAAACGGCTAGTGGAAGCTGAAAAGCTACAAGTTTGCATGTCTGAATAATGCAAAAACAGAAATATTTGTTTGCATTTGCTTTTTTTCTCCCCCATATATTTTCATGATAAAAAAGTGCGTATCGTATCGAAATCGTATCGAAGTTGTGTGCCCAATATCGTATCGTATCGTTTCGTGAAATGTGAAAATCGGCTATATACCGTATATATCTATATATACGGTATATAGATATACCGTATATATATATATAATTATAGATACCGTATATCTAGGTGTGCCCTGGGATTTTTTGGCTATGCCAGGTGTGCCTTGGCACAAAAAAGGTTGATAGACACTGCTTTATGCTATCCACAACTAATCAGGATTCAAGTCCAGGTCTAAAAATGTCTGGCACTCTGTAATAAGCCATTCCTGCTTGGCCAGGGGAGATACTGAGCTATGGGTTTCAGGCAGAACTACTTGTCAACCAGTAGGTGACGGTGTCCTACCCTCAATGGAGACCACCTCCAACCACAGCAGATGTACTAGTTATATTGTATTAACAAACTCTACCATACAGATTGGTTAAAATAAAGTTTTATTGATTCAAATAGGTTCCGGATTTCAGCTTTAAGAGCCTTACTAGTAAACAGGAACACATTAGTAGCACTAACAAACATTTTACTTTTACTCTTTAATATTTTATTTTGTCAACAATTTTCACCAGTACAATCACTCAAATAGAACGCTTCTACAAAACACACATCCTTCCTGTCCTGGAAAATAAAATAAATAGCAGAGTCCCACTATCACTGTCAAAATAGTGAAAGCTAATCACTGGAAAGGTGCCTAGTGATACAATATGAGAGGAAATGGACACAATGGAAAAGTGACAGCTGGGGGAAACTGAGAGTGAACTGAGATAGCATGCTTTTCCTACAACTGTGAATACAAAATACTTCACAGGAGGGGAGCAGATCTATCAAGTCTAAATTAACTTTGATCATCAAAAGCTTGTGAGAAAATGTTATAGCCGTTTCCTCTACCGTTATCTACTAACTGAGAGACTGGTCGATCGCTGTTGACGCGAGTCTCATACGGTAGCTGCCTGCAGTCTGTGACTATGACGACCGTTTCAGAGACGTTTCATGACTTGGCTTATTCTACACTAGTCCCATTGGTATGCAGTGAGAGAGACCAGGGTGTGATGCATGAATAATGAAGAATAGACCAACTTGATGTGTCTCTGCCTACAGTACCACATAACTCAGATTCCTTTAATGTTTTGAGCTGTTATAGGATCAGATCAGGCTGCAACAAAAGAGCCGTCAAAGACGACACTAACACAGAAGGCAGGCACACAGTGCTGTGTCATAGCAAACCAAAACGTGTTTTTGCTGTATAATGATTTCCCGTTACTTACAATTTAACATTCCCTGCAATATTCCGGATTTGGCTATTGATCTGTCAGTGTAATGTTCAATGTTATACATTGTGCATATCGTTGCTGTCGGGTGGAAACCTAAACGTCCTAAACCTTTTCAGGAAATGGAAAGAAGTTTTTCATAAATAGTGAAAATAGCAGATCTACAAGCTCACAGTGCATTGCGATGTGACACATAAGACACGTGAGCTTGTAGATCAGCAGTTTTCACTACTTTAGCTTGACACTCTCTTGTATGATGTAGGTAGGATGTAGGGTGTTAAATGAAGAAAAACATTTAGAGTTGAAATGTGGCGATATGAGGTTTCTGCCCGACAGCAACGATAATGCTTATTGCAGGGTCATTCAAGCCTGATTAGAGTCGGATTCAGTGATCTCTAAAACATAAATTTGTTTTGTTTTGCTCACTGCCTTGCATGGACCTTAGGAGCAGACTGCTGCCTGCAGGGAACTGTCCTCACCCTCTTACTCTCCATCTGCACAGTGCAGCATTCTCCCTGCCAATCCTGACCACACACACACGCCTACATATTTACACAAACAGTATGGACATGTACATGCAAATACATGTACACTACAGACACACGACACGAATACAGAAGCACTTACAGAGAAATACCACACACACACACACACACACACACACACACACACACACACACACACACACACACACACACACACACACACACACACACACACACACACACACACACACACACACACACACACACACACACACACACACACACACACACACACACACACACACACACACTTATGCCCCGACAGTAAATGTCCATAAATAACACACTGCTCCGCAGGTAGTGAAGCATATCTGAAGTTTCCTGGGTAGGTGATTGGCTTAGATGGCTCTGTGCAATGACACAGACCCTATTGCTTTACTGTACGTCATCTTTACTAACTCAGTCAAAATGTCTCAGTAAAAACACATTCTGAAGCCAGTCAACAAAGCAGCCTCTGGCATTTTTTTTTTTTTTAAGCCTTCCTTGAGAAAATAGAACAAAGAATGGAGGCATATAGAGGCCAGTAGAATAGGAGAAAAATGATGCGAGTTAAACGGATCATAGGAAAATTATTCTAATCTAAAAATAGATTAGAATAGATTAGAATTCTAGGCAGACCTAGAATTAGGTCTGCCTGTCCATAGCCATAAATAAACCCGATACGCCCAGATATAGACAGGACCACGTCTGACCATGTCTGAGTCACTATGACTCAGTCTCAGACATAACCATAAACAAACCCAATACGCCCATATATAGGCATATATGGATAGCCGGTTGTCCAGAGCCACAGATCCGACCGCTACGCCTATACAGTATGGTCATGCGCATCTATGGGGCCGACTGACTTCAAACTTGGCGTGCACATCGGCAAGGACTCCATGGCGTGTGGTGGTTGAGTTATTCGGATATACGGTTGTCCAGAATTGTAGATCCGACCGATATGCCCATACTGTATATGGGCATATACTGATAACATCAGGGATCTCTATATTTGCTAGATTTTGCAGATACAGAGATTTCCATATATGGGCATAAACAGGGCACAGGTAGACAGACAGATACAGAGATCTCCATATATGGGCATAAAAGGGACACAGACAGACGGGTACAACGGGTACTTTGACAAAGCCCTCACACTAGGACTCAAACATATCGGGTCGGTGCGGTGTAGGTGTGAGGGCCGCAAACTCTAGATGTGAGGGCCGCGTAGCAGCCTGAACCTCTAGTTAATAGAATAATCATACGGTCCACATAAACAAACACCAGTAATGTTTACAGTCATATAAATGCTTCAGAGCCCTGAATGGCATTATTAAAAATGTGTCAGTTATTTGGCATGATTGTACTTTGAGGTGCCTTATGAGTGGCTATTATGATTGCATGATGAAGCTTGTGTCATGCTCCATTATCTCCTCATGCATGGTGGGTCAGCAGTGGCTTAAATGCCACTGCCCTGACAGACAGGACAGGTCACACTATCATCATGAGAAGTCAGATAAACACAAACAATGGAAAAGGTCATGATAATATTGGATTGCCTCATGTTCCAAATGTAACTTCATAAGAGTTTTACTGCAGCCCTGAGAGATCAATGACCACTGTGTAAAAGCCTATTTTCTTTACACCTACAATATGGTATCTCAGATCCGGTTAAAAGCCTTGTACTACAACCATGTGAAATGAAAGCAGCACAAGCACATGGATGGAATTCCGCTCTTACCTTCGCCAAATGAGAATTGATCCATTTCGTGAATGTTCGCTTCTGCACAGCCTCTTGCTCATCTGAAAATGAGACAGACACGACACACGTCAATACATGATGGATGTCACATGCTAAAGCTGTTGATTCTGCATGTTATCCGCCTATCTTCCTTATTCACCGCCGGTCCATGAGGCACACAGAGTATGTACTGCAATTATTCAATTCTTCAAACAACACAAATGAGTAGAACAGATGTTACAGCACCCGATCGCTACAGATAAGGAAGCTGCAAATGCTCAAAGACACCATAAAAAACGATATTCTATACTGCTGACTCAATGTCTACAAAATCTAGCCTAATGCAAAAGCTGCAAACGCACAGTTTTAGCCATGGTAGGAGTCGCCCTCACCCTACAACCTAGAATAATGCTGCAGAATTTGGCAAACAATTCTTGGGGCTTCATGCAACAGTTCAGCTAATAATTAAAGTGTGACCAGTGAACACTGCACCAGCTAGATATGCCCAATATCAATGGCATAAAAAGTGACATGGATGACATGGTCTGCATTCCTTCTGAGTCAACATGGTACGCAAAAGATTGCCCTCACTGTCAACATGTGGATGCCAAAGGGACCATGACAAGTAGGGGTGAGAATGGGATCGCACAACATTAAGCCAGCGCATAATTGCCACGGCCATCTGTGAATGTCATCTTATTGACCAATAGGCTGATGGCAGTCAACAAGGAAATACTGGTCGAAACCAATGTACAGCTGATAAATCAGTGCATCCCTATTCCCTACCCATACAAACTTTAAAGTATCACAGATGCTTGTGACATGCGCTCTCAACAATGAGGTCAAATGAGGAGATTAAAGACTGATGAGTGCGGGAGGAGATTTCTGCTAACACATCTTGCAGACCCCCGATAATGACATGCGTGTGTGTGTTCAGGTCACCTCCAGCCCCTTTTGTGGTGTACTAATATATTCAGTCATGGTGCCACATGCATTATGCAGCATTGCATTCATATGCATAACAAAACATCTGATTTGGTGATTTCACTCATGCTGCTGTGGTTTAAATAAGGGTGAGACGCAGATTTCATAGTGAGAGCTGTGCCGGTATAGGCCAGTGCTGCCCACTGCATGGAGTGGCCATTTTTAAACATCCACCCTTATAAATATAGTCTGAAGTCACGTGCTAAAGCAAGCAATGCTAACTCTACAACAAGAGCGAGCACATCACATTAACCCACAGGCAAATGCTTCATCACTGATGCACAGGGGATGCCCACTGAAGCATAGCACACATACACAATCACAACAGACACACGTTTACACACAACATGTACACACACTGCACACAGCTGACTTACACATCTGTCTATGTGCACCATATCTGTCTCATTCAACGGTTTCACCTACTAAGCCAGCCTGTCTTGTTTCCCTGTAATATCCTAGAACAGGAAAAATCCTAATGGATGAGACATATAATAAATAAAAGGTAAACACTGCTGCCGTACTTACCACGCAGATACTGAAAGAATCCAGTCACCAGGTTTAAAGAAGAAGTCTTTTTGACACATACATCCTTATAGCGAGCCATTCTACACTCCACTCCCTGTCTCTCTCCCTTTGCCCTTCATGGGTGCCTGTATGCTCCTATGTTTGCGTGAAGATGACATCCACAGTGGAAAAATTAGGAACACCAAAAAAAAAAGAAAACAGTTATTTTCCCTTTTTCCCTGGCAGGAAGCAAAGCAGATCTGGCTGCCCAGTTTCCCCGGTGAAAACACAAGAGCTGCTGGGGGCTGCGCAGATGAATCGCTGTCCCCTCCTCCCCCAACACTCTCACTGACACAGACACACACACGGCAGAGCAGTGGAAACCCCTCTCTAAGAGCGACAGCGATTTGCAAGCCAGTCCTTCCCTCCTCCAGTGTTATTGCCATCCAGAGGAGCCATGCTTGTATGGCTGTGCCCAGCCCCCGCTGCACTGGCTCCCTGTATCATCCTATAGTCTGAGGATGGGAGACTGATCAGCTCAGAGCTCTGCTCCACCAATCAAGACCCTGGAGGCGGTGATGTCACAGCCATGGCTGCCTTATCACTATTATACACTTTCTACCTGACATTTTCCAAAGAAATTTAAAAAAAATGTCAATTTCTAAAAGATTTAACAATTTTTTGCTATTTCGGAAATAGGGCTTAAGTGGTTAAGCTTGGTATGATTGAGTGTGTGTGTTCATTGTCTCCGCCAGGCCGAAAGGCATGGCGAGAGAGTATGTTTTACCCTCCGTCCGTCCGTCCGTGTGTCCGTGTGTCCGTCTGTCCGTCTGTCACCAGCTAATCTCCGCCACCATTGGCTTGATCGCAGCGAAACTGTGCACACACACACTCCCTGGATGCCAATTCCGAACTTCTGCCCCAAATTTTTCACATGGGCCTTTTATAGCGCCACCAGGAGGCAGATTTGTGCAAAACATATTTTTTGACAGTACTCCTACAGATTTTGTCCAAAAATCTCGCAAATCGGTACACAGTATCTCTATAGTCATTAAACAAAACTTTTCTTTCAGATTTTTCATATTCCATCCTGATTGGCTAAAAATGGCTTCCAAAGTTTGCAGGAGTGCTCCATTTTCACCAAAATCCCTCAAATCATGAACACAGCATGCAATTTCGGTGAAATTTTACACGCATATTTCCACTATGCCGAGGAAGAAATGCCACTTGAAAATTTTCAAATCAGCCTCATGGTGGCGCTATAACAGGCCGATTCATGTTTTTACCTATAACTGCACCGATCTGTGTAAAACTTTGTATGTGCACTCCCTAGAGGTCAAGGAAAAACCTTTGCCCTGCATTTTTCCCATCTGCCTTTTATAGCGTCACCAGGAGGCCGACTTATGTAAAACACATTTCTTTATATTACTCCTTCCGATTTTATCCAAATTTCACGCAAATCGGTACACATGATCTCCATAGTCATGTGATCAAGACGGATGTGTTTGATTTTTCATATTCCATCCTCATTGGCTAAGATTGACATCTAAAGTTTGCAGTAGTGGCTTGTTTTGAACAAAATTCCGCAAATCATGAACGCACCGTCCGATTGCGGTCAAACTTTTTGCACGCACATTCACACTATGTTGAGGAACAAATGCCACCCTTTTAACATTGGCCTGTTATAGCGCCACCAGCAGGTCTAATTTAACACAAAAAAAAAATGCACAAAATGCCTCAAACCATGAATGCAGTGTCGATTGCCGTGCAAGGCCTAAGAACAAATGGTACCCTTTAAACATTGGCCTATTATAGCGCCACCAGGAGGCCACAATAACCTACCTGACCTGGCGGAGACCTGTGCTCCGAGGAGCACTTTTTCTAGTTTCATGTTCATTTACTTCTTGTGTTTAATGTTTTTGAATTCCTTTCCAAATGCGTTTGGTGTGTACGTCTGTAATGTTTGTTATGTCTTTTCTTTTTCATGTATGCTTGTTTTCCTGTTCTACTGTAGTGTCCATGGACACACAAGAAAAATACAATAAAAAAAAAATGGAAGAATTCCTTTCCAAATGTAAAAGTAAGGTCTCTAAAGTCCATTCCGGCTGTCCTATTGATTGATACTGCCCCTTTAAAACATGACACAATTAAAAGATGGCCATAACAATGCCACAGCATGGTGTGCTACACAGCTTAATAATTCATGTTGCTCCCACTGATAAATGACAGCAACCACCTGCTCTCCCTCGGTCTCAAGGAAAAAGACACACCCACCACAGGATCCCCCTTTCAAACACAATATCATGTAATAGTCAAGTCGATTCATTTTTCTCAATGCTCATTGTGTGGCACAGCAATATAATTTTACCTAATCAGACCCTATTGTCTTGGGCTGTTGAAAGAAGCTGGACAGTAACTAATTACTGTTTAAGAAACTATTCCAGGGGAACAAATGTTCTTTTGCCTCCTGTGAATAATATAACACAATAGCAAAGCAAATATTTTATTATTTCAAGTCCAACATACTGTATATTACACTTCTTCTGAAAATAAAGCTGAGCCCATGATTCCATCCATAATTCTTACTACCCACTGAGCTGATGACCGTGGGACCTGCCTGGAAAGTGGAAAGGCAGTAAAAATTGCCATTTTCTTTCTTTTACATCAAAACTGTAAAAAGTCAGACATAGAAACACCAAAAGCGATGTTGACAGCTGATTGAGAACAATGAGCATGTAATGAGAACTTTTGCAGACCCTGCGAGCTCAAACTAAAATTGTCCTCTGACACAGAACAGAACAGAAAAGTTAGAAAGGTACAAATGGACAAAGGGATGTGTGAGCCACTACAATGAGTAGTAATTACTAATTAGTAATAAGCATATACTACAATACATCGTAAAAAAAAGTCATTGATTTTCCCCTGCTCAGTGAACACCCAAAGTACCTGCCGTGGAGCTGTCCACAGTCCTGAACTAAATAATAATGGTTACTGTTCTACATTGGCTTCTTTCAGAACGTCCTTACACACCAGGAGCGGAACAGATTGATGCCTTTATTCGCTGTGAAAAATCAAACACATTCTGTGAGGATATAATCATGTGACAAAAAGCAGTTTAAATTAATGGGAAATAATCGCACGAAATAAGGCTCTCAGTGTGTAAGGACCGTAAGCATGAATGCAGATCAAGTATTTTCCTGGAGTATCATTTACATATGATCATTTCATTCAATATTGACAATTTGTCAATATTGAACAAATTTAAGTTGATGTCAGACAACTAGTTAAGTGCCAATTAAAAGACAGAACTAGCAACAAACACCATGTCGATGTGAAGCACCATCAAACCACTCAAGCATTTGCAATTCATATGAGTGATCAGGTACTTAAGGTGATCTTAAGACACATGATATCTTTGGCGGTAGTACAGCATCATAGGTGCTTAGCTTCATTGGCCTCTGCAGGTCACCTGGGACCACTGTAAAAGCCCATTCACTGTTGTTGTTGTTGTTGTTCCATGTATTTGAGAGCAGCTCCACTTTGTAGCTCTGACAAGCTGACAGCAATTACACAGGACCAGAAGTGATCCTGCTGTTGGCCTCAAGCCAGCCCATTCTGGAATGCTTGAGGTTTATTACACATGGAACAGTGACATCTACTGCTACATGTAGTCTTCAAAGTAGCAATAGGAATAGCAAAAGGAAAATAATTGCTTTATGGTGCTAAAAATGGACGTACTACTTTGACACTTGGATATTGGTCATCATTATATTGCTAGAAACAAATATTTTAGATTGTACTGTAATTCCATATCTAAACAACCAGCCTAGCACAACAAAGAAGACAATAAGACATGATAAAGAGGTCATTAGGTTCACTGACCAGAGAGATTCTCTCTCGTGGTCTCAATTGTCTGTCTGTCTCTCTCTCTCTCTCTCTCTAGTCACAAGATCCTATCAGTGTGTTTGCTGTCTGTCCTAAGAGTACCTGGCAGCTGCTACTGACAATGTTGAGATAGAAGCACGTCTTACAGCTGACAACAAACACGTCTGTCTCTCCCTAGGCTTATATACGACTTTGTTGCTTGCAGAAAATAGGAGATTTCCCCGTCACAATTTAGTGAAAATATGTTATTTACGGTGAGCAGCACGGTCATGCAACAAAGTATATACAGTAATAAACATTATTCATATCATGAGGTAAGCCAAGAGATAAGAGCTCTTTTCCCTGTTGGGAAAATAAATTGCTAATGGGTGTGCTATAGCATGCAACTACTGATGCAGTAGGATAACACAAATTAATTTGGTAGAAATACTGTGATCACTATTTCTCTAGAATGACACTGGCATTGGGGAACAACATTATCTTATCATCCTACCGGTGAAACTCCCCACTACCAGTAAGGAATTGGGAATTGGCTTAATAGCAATATCGGAAAAGAAAAAAGCGAATTTTATCGTGGTGAATTTATCGGGAGAATCGGGAGTATCTCACATGAGCCGCGTGAATATTCTGATGAGCGACTTGAAAAAGCTGTCTAGCTCAATGACGTACCAGTGAGAGTGTTTTGTGTCAGATGGACTGATCAGTGTCAAACCATTCATGCACACTACCAGCAGGCCAAGGAAGACACTTGACCTAAACTTTTTTCAGTCAGCCTCATGGTGTGTCTGTACCAACCAGTCTGCTTTACATTTTGGGCTATAGAATAACTCTGTACTGTAGATCAAAACCTTGTCAAAACCCATTTCCGCTTAACTAAATTGTCCACCACTTTCACTGTATATAATATATATATAGTCCTTATGTCTGAAACCCACCACTTACACAGGCCTGGCTAGGCAACCCAGCCTGGTGGAGAAATGCACCTTTCTAGTTTAACCATGTGAATATTTAGATATCAGGTTGATAGGTAGATTTGTTTTGTGGTTACCTGCTGGGTGAGTGAATCTGTCCTGGTTTACTTTTCACTTAAAAAGATGTTCACAAAAAAGAGTATGTGTCCTATCATAAAATAAAAATGTATGTTATTTATCAAATTATAAGGTAAAGTCATTCCAGTATATTTTTTAGATATATTTTTATAATTATTGGGATATTGTGAATCACAATAATTGCCAGGATAATCGTGACATTTAATGTCATATCGTCCCATGTCTTGACGATTCCTAACTACAAACAGTGAATTAAATATTTCAGTATTTGTTAAATGGCTGCACTAATTGCAGCCCTGTAAACGTCAGCCTGTTTGATACGAGAAGCCTAGACAACTTGACCGCAAAACCCTTAACTTAACCAGCGGTCTTTTTTTCACATCCCTTCAGATACACATTACCAGCTCATCTACAGGGAAAACCACAAAGGGGCCAGTCATTATGAAAGCGAGAGGTGTGTCACGCACAATCGCACATCACTCCAGCAATGAGGAAGACATTATTGGAAACCCGAGAGCGTGTCTGAAGCCACAAGCTGTTGCCATGTTACGGTCTCAGAGTGTTGCTTTGCTTGTGGTTGGAATAAACACATTGTCTCTGCACAATGGTTATTGTACTATAGCCTAAATTTGGTCAACAACACAAAGTTAATTAATTCATTTATTGATGATATGATGTTGTAACGTGCGCTGCTTGTGGCCTTAATCCTTGCAGAAAAGTTCAGTATCGGATACAGTAAATGCCTAAAGTATGAATGCGGGGCCTAAATTGACAATTATTACTTTAGTTATTAATGTCTCTTGGCCAGGTCACTCTTGAAAAAGGTATTTTAATCTCAAAGAGTGAGACATTTACCTGGTTAAAAAAAAAAGGATATGATGATGATGCTACTGAAGACCACCTGATGTCAATAATTCATCAGACAGATTGAGTCAAACATGCACTAAACATCCCTCCAGGATGCTGTAAATGACAGGAAGTCATGTTTAATAACCAGTGAACCCTGTGAAGCCCAGCAGACCCGTCATCTGCACGGCACCTAAAAGCTGCCTTATTAATGATGGCTTCCAGATGTGACACTGAATTCCAGTTACAAACCTTAAGGACTCCAGTACAGTCAACAGTAGCTTGCATTGAGCATATGTTATGCTGTCCATATTGTGTGTGCTCACTGCTCAGGTGAAGGATGTAAAAACTACAATAAGTGATTATTTTTTGGTTTGGTTAAGGTAGTTCATGTTTCATGGGCATCTTCTTAAAAATGTTTAAAATCAGTTAATGACAATTCTGTTTGTGTGTGTGGGGGGGGGGGGGGGGGGGGGTTGTAAACTTCATAATGTAGCATAAACAAGCTAGGACCTCTATTCGCACTGACAAGTCGTATCACTCCAATTTGTCAGCATGTGTTAAGGGCAATGTAGCTTAAACATTCGTTAATCACTATGTGTACAGCTCAATCGGTATAGGTCATCTAACTGCAGAGACAAGGGTCTCAAATTAAATCTCAAATTGCATGCTTATCTCCATGACTGATATTGAAGCTTGACAAGAGCCCGAGCTCCTCTGAAGAAGAGCTTGAACTCGGAACGTCACTCTTTCTGTACATGTAATGGCATGCCTGACCAAATTTGAGTTTGGGCAGTTCACAATGTAGACAAACAAAAGGTTACTCAAATGGCAAGTGTCCCTTGTGAAAACATGTTCCCCATTCTTTATTATGAGTAAAATTCATTCTGATGAATGCAAATGAAAAAGCTGTTGAGCGCACAGGAAGTAGTCTCTCTCTCGAATAGAGAGCAGGAACTGGGGAGAACTGGCACAACCGCACACAAATGTTTCACAATAGTAACTATGGTAACAAGCTACTGCAAATAAAAATACCCTGATATAATAGTACATCCGAAAACAATTCTACAAAGTAAAATCTGGAGTGTTACTTTATCACTGAAAGTGTCAAAATTGATCTTGACAGGTTTGAAAGTCTTTCAGAGTTAAATTAAAACTGTGCATGTTACTGGTTAGAATTATCTGCGGATGTATATCTGTATACCCCAACCCATTCCCTTACCAAGGGCAGAGCTGGTGTCGAGTTTTAGCCCTGTTCAGTACTCAGTCAGTACATTCATGGTGTCTCGGTTGTTGTTTTGACTCAATATCTCATGTCAGGAGCCAGACCAGTTTAAATGTTTCTTACACAGATGAGGCTGTATTTAAGAGTAGTATTAAAGTATAAGGCCAATAGCTTTTAACAATGGACTGGAATCAGAACTGATGATTTGCTTGTGTTAGCCAAGCTCAACAGAATTGCTTGACATTCTGATGGTTTGCCTCTAATCTTTGAACAAGCTTTATTATCTGTGTCACCACTGCATTTCATTTTAATCACTGGTGTCAAGATGATTTTACAATACTTGGACCCTGGGATGACATGCAAATGCAGGCTGCTTTGCAAGCAAGCAAACAATGTACTTAATAGTATGTCTACTCTGCAGTCCTAACTACTAATGCATAATATTTATGGAAATGGTATGAAAGATATAAAGAATAACTAAATGAAGACCAGTTTACAATCACGTTGAGATCATGAGCTTCAAGTGTGGCAGAGAATCTTAGAGAAATACACGGAATTACATTCTCAGAATGCACTCTGTTCATCAACTGAATGGAATAAATCATATTACTCTGAGTTTCATTTAGTCTTAACTGCCTCGTGAAGGACAGCAAACAATACAGTACAGCTCTTTGTGCCTCGTCACAAGACATCACAAGAATGGAAATGCATTTTTATTATCCAAAATGAATTATCTGTTGCCTTAGTGTGGAAAAATCCGACATGATTTCAGGTGTGCTGTAGGCATGTTATCTAGTTATTCAAAAGGGTGATCCTATTATGTAGAGACAATTTAAAGTTGTACTTTACTTAATGGTGAAGTTCACCTTTAAAGGAGGAGTTCACCCAAAAAATTACTTATTTTCTATCAATTACACACCCCATGAAGCCTTGATTTCATGGATTTCTTTTTGTGGCATTCCTAAGACAATAATTTGATGACCGTGTGTATTTCCGGTAGGAGACACAAATAATCTACTCCTACCGGATACATTAGCCGGTAGGAGACGGGAATCAAATTATTAGCTTAGGAATGCGACAAAAACAAAAAATAATCCATGGATTCAAGGCTTCATAGGGTGTGCAATTGATAGAAAATAAGTCATTTTTTGGGTGAACTCCTCCTTTAAAGAATTTTGATGCCCAGACAGTGCAGTGCAGTGCTTTAGCCCCACCCCCCATCTCTTAAACCACATGTAGGCTTACTAGGCTACCATTGATATGCTGAAACAGAATCCTTCCTACCAGCTTACTGATTGTCTGTGTCAATAAAGACACATACTGTAGCCTGCTAAGGCTACATATATTGGAATGCCCATTGCTAAATAACTACTCTTATTTTGTCTACATTTTGAAAACGCAAGTGTCAATAAAGAGTATAGAAGGTAAGAATACACAATGTGCACTTCCACAACTTATGTTTTACACTTCTGTATCACTTAATTATATTCCTTCATCCAGTTAGAAATTGTTACATTAATGTTTGTATAGTATACACAATTTCTTTCAATTCCAGCTAAGGTTACAAATACAATTAAGATTCCGACTTGGGGTCAGGGTTAGAATTAGGCATTTACTGTAGGGTTTGGGGTTAGGGTTAGGGTTAGGTTTAGGTTTAGGATTGGGTTGGGGTTGGGGCTGTGGTTAGGGGTTGGGTTTAAGTGTAATGTGCCTACAGACACATACTGTAGGAAAGGTGAACTTAGGAAAGAGAAATGACTCAATATATTTTATAAAGAGAAAAGACAAGCATCAATACATTTCATATACATAACTATCTTATATATTAAAATTGGCTTAAGGGAGGACCGCTAGGAGGGCGGGCCAGCGGACCACTTCATCACACTCATGTCACTATGACTCAGCCATAACCATATAAGGAGCTCCCAATGCAGCAATGCCCAAATATGGAGTATTGTGTATTGTCTAACCTCAATGTGTCGTCATGGCATCAGGCAAACAAGTCAGCTCTATATATGCGCACAAAAGGGGGCATGCCCATGGGCATATACTGATGACATCAGCGATCTCCATATATGGGCAAAGAAGGGACAAGGACATACAGAGATCCAGTTGTCCAGAGCCACAGATCCGACCACTATGCCCAGATATGGTCATGTGCATATATGGGACCGACCAACTTCAAACTCTGCCCGCACAGCGGCAAGGACTCGAGGGAGTGCGGTGCCCAATGCCCGCCGTCGAGTAGTTCGGATATCCAGTTGTCTAGAACCGCCGATCCAACCAATATGCCCTTATATGGGCATTCCAATATATGGGCATATACTGATGACATCAGGGATCTCCATAAATGGGCATAAATGACAGATATAGAGCTCTCCATATATGGGAATAAAAGGGACACAGGTAGACAGACAGAAACAGACATACAGTATATGGGCACAAAAGGCACACAGACAGACGGATACAACAGCTACTTTGGCAAAGCCCCCGACACTATGACTCAGACATATTGGTCGGATCGGCGGTGTGACGTAGACCTCTCCAGACAAGTATGCCCTAACATGGCGATGCCCAAACTGGCGCGCGTCACAGGTGTGTGCTGTGATGACATCATAGACAGCACTCTAAGTACTCTGACATAGTATATAGTGTGTATATGTGTACGTGTACGTGTACGTGTACGTGTACGTGTATGTGTACGTGTATATATATATATATATATATATATATATATATATATATATATAAATAATGCAAGTAACTGTGATTCTGCACTGTTGTACTATACAATACTGTATGTGTATATAAAAGCATCTTCATCCTTCTATCTATGTGTATCAAACTTCAAATGGGCATGCAGCCCAGGTATTGAATCAGCAGAACATCACAGCTGCACAGAGATAATGTGCTGTACGTACAGTAACGAGGCCACAGCACCCTATAGAAGCAAAGGAATGACACTCACCTTGCAGTTTTTGCATCACATTGTGAATATCCACTGAGGGCCGACCAAACTGCTTTGGAGAGGCCATGTCGACAGATGACTCGCTGTGACTGCAAGACACTCGGTGGGGCACTGATGCTGATGCCAGAAGCTCACTCACAACTGTCCTGAGTGGGGCATCCCCTCACCCTCCTCCTCCTCTTCTCTGCTGTTCTTTTACACTCTCGCTTTCTCTCTCTCACACACACACTCTCTCCTAAAGTCACTGCAGAACAGGCTCCAATTGAATCTCAGGTTTCAAGCGGGACAAGCAGTTTTACTGTCCAATAGCAGCACTTCTTCCATTCAAGGGCTGCAAAAGAGAAGTGTGTGTTAGTGGGTTTCAATGGAACACAGCAATTATCATATTACACCATTTAACTTATAGTATTTAGTAAATTACACTATCAGCACGTTGTAAGCCTCTAATACAACACAACCCTATGCTGCTGGTCCTTTTTTCTTAATGTTGTCAGGTCAGGTCTAATTTGAAACGATAGCTGTTTAACATTGATGACATTCACATTTGTATTCAACAGTTCACTGCGTGGGTAGAACATATTGGCCAACCATATCCACCTTAAACAGGAAGCAGTGGTGGAAAAAGTACTCAAATGTATTACTTAAATAAAAGTATAATTACCACCACAATATAGAAATACTCTGTTACAAGTAAAAGTCCAGAATCAAACATTTACTTGAGTATAAGTACAAAAGTATTGGTATCAAAATGTACTTGAAGTACCAAAAGTAGAAAGTACTCATTATGCAGAATGCACCATTTCACAAGTTTTCAAATCATTTGAAAATAGCAAATCTACAAACTCTCAATGCGTCACGAAAGCGACACATTGTGCGCTTGTAGATCTGCTATTTTCAAATGGCAGAAATATATATAGGGCTGAAATGGTTAATGTGTTTTGTAATAATAATAAAAATCTACAAAGTAACTAAAGTTTTCATATAATTAGCAGTGAAGTAAAAGTACAATATTTTCCTCTGAGATGTAGTGGGGTAGACCGTAGAAGTAAAAGTATTGGAAATTGGAAACACTCCAGAAAAGTAAAGACACCTCAACAAGTACAGTACTTGAGTAAATGTACATAGTTACTTTACACCACTGACAGGAAGAAGAGCGAATTAAACTTCAAATGCCCATGCAGTCAGTGTCAATATAGGACGCAGACCAGACGCAGTGAGATATTGTTGTAGCTAAGCATTTATACCCTGAACTTAACAGGCGCATGTAGATTATGGAAACTATTTGCAAAGCTAATTTAATTTGATTAATTCAGATTAAGCTAGCAAGAATCCAGTGAGTGCTCGCAGCAATAACCCGCGTCACTAAAACTTAAAAACATCGCTAAAACACAACATGTAAACATTTTAACGCGGCGGGGTTAGTGAGAATTTGCCATAGGAATTTGCACACAAAGAACTACCACTCCAGTGGTTCCTGTTTATAAGTTTCTTACCACTTTAAAGTTGGAGCCCGCCGGAGCATGACAACTTAGATGGAGGAAGTGTCCGTGTGTGTTACTTAGTTGCCACGGGTAACATTCAAACATTGTAGCATCCATCTAGCGGTGGCCGTGTGTAGACAGCAGCAGCATGATGTGATGCAGCCATGCTGCAGAGGGGGAGTGGTGACTGTGGTTCACCAATGGTTTTTTACCTCGCTTTCTCGAGGTCGGTATACTTTATGAACATTGTTATTCTTTGTACAAAAGTGACAGAAAATTATAGTAGGGCAAGTAGGCTACATTACATCAGTGCGGTTCTCAAATTGATATCCAGGGTCTCCCCAAGCTAGCATAAAACTATTAATATGAGTTGGTTTATTATTTTATGTGTTGTTGAGTAGGTTTATTATTTTATGTGTTGTTGAGTAGCCTATCTTATTATTATTTATATTTGTTTTGTGGTAATTTATGATTTGCAACTGTATTTGTTTGCATGTTTTTATGTGGACCCCAGAGCTGGTTGCTATGGCACCATGCAGCTAGATGATCCATAATAGGCTAAACTAGAAAAAGTGCTCCTCGGAGCACAGGTCTCTGCCAGGTCAGGTAGGTTATTGTGGGCCAGCAATGTTCGGGATTCGCCAATCAGGATGGAATATGAAAAATCGGACCGATCCTTTCTTGGTCACTTAACTATAGAGAATGTACCGATTTACGTGATGTTTATGGAATTCATTTGTAGGAGTAATATATTATTTTGCAAAAATTGGCCTCCTGATGGCGATAATATGGCAATGTTTAGCCATGGTGCCGAGTCCCCCTGGTCTAAAGTTGTGTTCGATTTTTTCACATTGCCATCTCTCACATAAACATAAACGTTCAGATTTCAAATATAAAGTGCTTACCACCGAGCCACGGATGTTACAAGGCGATGCGGACCGCGACGAGTACCCGTATCTCCCGTATTGTTCAATAAAAAGCATTTTAATCCCATCGCCGGCCATTTTCTCCAAATTGTCTCCGATACTTTCAACCATGCGACACTAATGGTTGGGAGGTGTATTGCACTCTGATACATTACAAAACAAAAAAAAACAAAAAAAGAAAATGGCCGGCGATGGGATTAAAATGCTTTTTATTGAACAATACGGGAGATACGGGTACTCATCGCGGTCCGCATCGCCTTGTAACATCCGTGGCTCGGTGGTAAGCACTTTATATTTGAAATCTGAACGTTTATGATTATGTGAGAGATGGCAATGTAAAAAAATCGAACACAACTTTAGACCAGGGGGACTCGGCACCATGACTGTCATGGTATGACAGTCATGTTTCAGGGCTAGGCAATGTTAAAAGGGTGGCATTTGTTCCTCAACGTAGTGTGAATGTGAGTGCAAAGTTTCACCGCAATCAGACGCTGTGTTCATGAATTGCGGCATTTTGTTCAAAATGGGCCACTCCTGCAAACTTTAGATGTCAATCTTAGCCAATCAGGAATCAGGATGGAATATGAAAAATCAAAAAAATCACATGACTATAAAGATCATGTATGTAACGACTTGGGTGAAATTTGGAGGAGTAATAAAAAAGAAATTGTTTTACATAAGTTGGACTCCCGGTGGCGCTATAAAATAACCTCACTCCGTCAAATGGAAGAAGCTTGCGACACACATTTTGTTTCACAGCGTACTTGCATCTGAGACTCCGGGCGCAGAATCGATGACAGACGGAGTTTCATTTTTTCAAGCTACTATGCAGGTGATTGGATGATCCCGCCCCTAGCAGCCGCTGATTGGTTCGGACACGCAGTGTTCGGGCAGCCTTACTCCCTACGCAATCCCAGACCTCCCTGAAATCAAATGCAAATGAGATTTCCGGAGGGAGGGGGTTTACCAGGCTAGCTATAAAAGGCAGATGTAAAAAATGCAGGGCAAAGGTTTTTCCTTGGCATCTAGGGAGTGCACATACAAAGTTGTACACAGATTGGTGCAGTTATAGGTAATAACACGAATTGGCCTGTTATAGCGCCACCATGAGGCTGATTTGAAAATGTTCAAGTGGCATTTCTTCCTCGGCTAGTGGGAATGTGCTTGCAAAATTTCCAAGACAATCTTAGCCAATCAGGATGGAATATGAAAAATTTGAATGACATGTTTTGTTTGATTTCTATAGAGATACTGTGTACCGATTTGCGTGATGTTTGGACAAAATCTGTAGGAGTACTGTCAAACAATGTGTTTTGCAAAAATCAGCCTCCTGGTGGCGCTATAACTAGCCCATGTAAAAAATATGGGGCAGAGGTTCTGCTATAGGGCATAGCAGTGGCGGCCATTTTCTGGTTCCACTTCAAAATACTCAATGCATTTTTCCCATTGACATTTCCAAAAATATTTATATCAATTCATTTAAGCCTAGAATCAAGCCATCCAGGGTCCTGGTGAATCATGACCATATATTTTTTTTCTGTGATTTTATTTTATTTTATATTTAATTATATGATATACTGTATTTAATAAATACCCTTTGTTTTTTTTCACGGGAATCGGACGCTGCGTTTATGATTTGAGTAATTTTGTTCAAAACAAGCCACTCCTGCAAAACCTTCGGCCTGGCGGAGACAATAAAATTTAAAATGTAAATGAAAAACTTTGACCCTATGTGCATAGGCTATTTGAAAATCTACAAGCTCACAACCAACAATATTTAAGAAACATTTTCTTGTTTTGTTCTTGTATAGGGGTCCCTGGCACAACATATTTTAAGATGGGGCCAAACGTTTATTGACACTTTGAGAACCACTGCTTTATGATTATGAACATTTAGGTTTTTGTACAAAAGTGACAGAAAATCATATAGTATATATATAGTACATTACATTATATTGTATGGTGTAGATAGTGTGTATGTTGCACTTTACTGTAGGCTGTATTATATAATTTACATCACATATTGATTTACACCCAGTTGCATTTCCATTACTTACAATCTCATTGCATACAGTACATCATACATCTCAATTTAGGCTCCTTCTGGCATTGATCTAACTAGAAGTTCGGGCCGCTGCGCGGCCCTCACATCTAGCGTGACGCGTCGTACACTTCGCATCGCAGATCCACCTTACAGCCACCTCACAGTGTGAGCGAGAGTATTGCGTGAAAGTAGGGCAAAGTCGCTTATAATCAGAGGACATGGCAACACTGAGTGTCCTGTGCTCCCCTCTGTCTCTGTCCCTGTGTGTTTGTCCCCCTGTCTGTCCAATAAGGTTCGGTCCCACATAAAATTGCCTAGTTGGGTTCCACCTAGGGCCCAGGTAGAACCCACCTAAAGCCCACATGGGCAACCCAGTTGGGACCCACCTCGGTCCCACATATAATTTCCTAGGTGGGGCCCACCTAAGGCCCAGGTAGAACCCACGTATAGCCCACACGGGAAAGCCCAAGTGGGCCCATATAGTTCAGCCCACCTTGAAACCATATGGGTCCCATGTCAGCCCCACATAAATTGCCAAATTGGGGCCCACCTAGGGCCCAGGTAGTACCCACTTAAAGCCCACATGGGCAAACCCAGTTAGGACCCACCTGAGTCCCACATAGAGTTGCCTAGTTGGGGCCCACCTAGTGCCCAGGTAGGACCCACCTATAGCCCACATGGGCAACCCAGTTAGGACCCACCTTGGTCCCACATAGAATTGCCTAGGTGGGACCCACCTAAGGCCCAGATAGAACCCACTTATATCCCACATGGGCATCCCAGTTGGGACCCAAGTGGATCCCGCTGACATTGCCGACATGGGGCCCATATGGTTTAGCCCACCTTGAAACCATATGGGACGCAATGGGCGTGCTGGCTGGGTAGGCTGGCGTGAAAGTGTATAATATTTAGAGAAATTGAAAGTTTCAAATAGGGAAGTAGTAGTAGAAGTAGTGAATTAGCAAACTGGAGATTTAGTGATTTAGACAGAATGTTTCCTTTAGCCTCATTGTGTGCTAATGCACGCAAATGTTAAGGCAGGTTTAATTTTTGTTGTCTCATAACATCCTTTGTCCGTAAACAACATAGGCGACCCGTCTGTGCCTTGACTTCACCCGGCCCCCCGCCCCTTTGCCTGCAGTGTGTGTGTCTCTCTCTCACACACACACACACACATACACACACACACACAACACGGAGAAGTTCTACAGAGTTCGAATGAATTAATAAGATAATATAACAGCGTATCCGCGCGCCTGGTGTAGCCGGTATCATTGATAATCACTTGGATCTAAACAAACGCGCTGTGCGCACCACGCATACGCTCGCTATGAAAAGTCTGGTGTAGATCGATCGGCCGTGTTGTGCCCCCCCCCCACCCCCCGAGTATTTTTTTCTCTCCGTGTCTCTGTCTCTCTCTTTTGTAAATCGAATGCTAAAATTGCCATTTGAATGTAGTTTAAAAAAAAAGATATATATTTTTTAATGTAATTTTAATTGTATTATAGTATTATAATTTTTTTCCTGACCTACCAATGCGAAAACAAATGCTTTCATCATGTTTCCCCCTATAAACGTCACTTGAAAGTTACGTTTTAGAAACTTTAATAGTTATCACAACAGCGAACGCTGAAAATCAGCTGTGCAGCCTGTGCTTCTCCCGTCTGTCTGTCTGTGCAGTCATTGCGCACAGCTGTGTGTTGTTCCTTCATCATCTCTCTCTCCCCCTCCCTCCCTCTCTCCCTCCCTCCCTCTCTCTCTCTCTCGCGCTCTCTCTCTCACACACACACACACACACACACACACACAAACACACACACACACACATGCTCTCCTTGTCTCTCCCCCTCCCCCTCCCTCCCTCCCTCCCTCCCTCTCTCTCTCTCTCTCTCTCTCACCCCTCCCTCTCTCTCTCGCGCTCTCTCTCTCACACACACACACACACACACACACACACACACACACACACACACACACACACACACACACACACACATGCTCTCCTTGTCTCTCTCTCTCCCCCTCCCCCTCCCTCCCTCCCTCCCTCCCTCACTCTCTCTCTCGCGCTCTCTCTCTCACCCCTCTCTCTCTCTCTCTCTCTCCCCCTCTCCGTGCTCACTATCTCGCAGATGATTGGCTGTTCAAAACGGAACACCCGGAAGTAAATTGCGAGATGAAATATAGAGCACTTTATGATTATTATAAAAGGAGACACATGTGAAGGTGGAAAATAAAATAGAAGTACTTCTATACTTTTGCATGAGCGATTTTTGTAGCAAGTTGGGAGAGAAGTGGATCAGTGCTTTGGCCGTGAGTAGTACCTAAGAGGTTGAGGTTCCAAAAGGGACACCTCTCCATTTGTGTTGTGAGATTCTTTCTTTCTCCAATGTAAACTGGAAGAGCTCTAAAGAACAAGCTGCATTGGAAGTATTACAGTGCCACCCTCTGGTAACATATTTAATTAGACATCAATTCCAAATGTTTACTTTTCTCATATGGTCTGGTCATCAATTCTAAGAATTGAATACCAAGGCCCTCATTGGAAACAAGACCGCAAGGACTTTCATGAATGGACCTGTTAGACAAAGTATTTTAAATGTAATTGTGCTGTTTTACATTTTTTGCCTAATAAAATATTCAATCAATCAATCAATACCCCATGCTTCTTTCTCTGGTAGCCTAAAATTGGAAGTTAGCATGCTCAAACTAATATTTTCTATAAATTACAATACGTTACTTTACTTTACAATGTATTATATTACAGCTTTCATAACAGTACAATGTATTATATTACAGCTTTCATAACAGAAACGGTTGCATATCAGCGGTTCAGCTGGTGCTGGCCTACAGAGCTTTGATGGGAGGAGTGAAGAAGTGGGGGCCATGCAACAATTGAAGGAAATCCCCACAGAGTCTGAGAGCTTGATAGCCTGTAGACTCTGGTGAATGGCCAGTTTTTCATTGGTAGGTTTATCTAGACACGGTTGGAAAGAATGCCATCATTGTTTTGGGTCAGCAAGAGGTTGTGTTTTTAAAGGGGATGTCTGTTGTGTTCTTATGTGACCCTACAGTTATCTCCAGAAACACACATTAGCATGAAGATTAAGTTTTCATTTCATCGACAATTAAAAAAATGGAGCCACTAGCCAGCAGTGACTATTGTTAAAAAAATGTTTTATTGATCCTAAGGAAATGATGCAAAAGGAAACAACCCCACTTCCCATAGCTGTGCTTCACACAGATAAGCAAAGCATTGCTAATTTTAAAAGTCACAAAAGGAAGGAAGCATGACAGCAAAGCTTCCGCTATAGCAAACACGGCAGGGGGAAAATTAGGAAAAGCTCAGTGTTCGTCTGACTTCACAATCAGTGTGGATTCTCACGCCATCTTTGGCCAAAATGGCTTATAATGAAACGCATCCCTTGTTGGAAATACTAAAATCATTTAACCTAGGTAAGTGTATTTAAATTAGCTTTTAGAACAGTTATTCAGTATATGAGGAATTGTTGTTGGTGTTGTGTATTTATTGACCAGCTGTGCTTTAGTCTACAAGTGTTGTACATTGTGAAATGGAGAACTTAACTGAGCTGTCTTAGAAAATGTAAGCATCCATTTCACTAAAAATGTACAAATACCTAGAATTGGATTTGGAAGGATTTTTATGCACCAACAGTGATGCAGTCCTTTTGGTGTTGCTGGTTGTTGTGGGTTGGGAGATGAGCCATAAACAGTGAACCTACACAGTGTGATGTAAGATTTTATGTAACTTCATGCCCTCAGCAATTTCTCTAGGGATAGCAAATCAATAGAATAGATCAAAATCACTTAGGCGACCAACTTAGGCAGGCCAACCCATTCCACATAATCTCAAATATCAACAAATGTATTTAACTTTTTTTTCCTGATACTATTCAAGTGCCAAATATAAGCTAATGCATTTTTCTTTATGATTCTAATCAGGGGTGGACTGGCCATTTGGCGTACCGGGCAAATGCCCGGTGGGCCGCTGGCCAGTGGGCCGCTGGGCCACCCAAAAAAATTAAATATTTTCGTTCCCGTTTTAGGATTATTACGGTCATTTCAGGGTCGCGTGGCCCAATTATTAGTTACGTTAATGTTTGGGCTGGGATGCTTTCCAGCAGGGGCCTCAGTGCGGCTGCAGAGTTCATGTGCAGGGCTGGGCTGAAACAGTGAAACGCAACGCTCCCCTCCCCCCCCCCCCCCCCCCCCCGTTGACAAAACGGTCCGGGGGGGGGGGGGGGGCCGGTCCGGACCAAAATGCCAGGGCTGAATTTCGGTCCCAGTCCGGCCCTGATTCTAATGTAACTACAAATACAGAGCTTCCCAATAAGAAAATTACATGCAAGAATAAAAGCACTGAAGCACTCAGGGCTCTGGGGCAACAAGAGTTAAAAAGCATTTACAGTATGGGTACTCCGACACCAACTTGGTGCCTTCCATGGACTTTTGAAATTACTCCAATCATCATTGCAATGCTCTCATATTTAGTCTGGCATGTAGATTCCCTTTAGAGCGAGGTTAGATTCCCTTAACATGTCTCTAACATTTATTATTCCTTTTCTTGTTACAGGCAATTTGATTCTAGCCTTTTGCTTGTCCATGTTAGTGGGTCTGATGCTGGGTGCTTTGATCTACGTTCTCTTGACATGGGCATCCAGGCGCACAGCCACAGCCATGATCACCAGACGCTCTAAACGGCAACCTTCGCGAACACCAAACCCTGTGAACAGCCCCATGGGCCTTTACCGAAGCACTTTCCTGAATGTCCATCGGCAGCCGTCTCTCGAACCGGTGGGCCCACTGGGAATCAAGCCCGGCGCTGAGTCCTCCACCTTTCGCCCGCAGCCAAAAGGAAGCAGGGCTGGCCTGGAGACAGGGGGTGACACCCAGATCACCTTGCCTGAAGACACGGCTGCTTCAAGCTTTTCGGATTCTGTGTCCCTTGTGCCAAACAAGAGACATTCCTTCTGGCTGGGCAGCAATGGTCTTAAGGGCTTTTTGCCATCACAGACTCCTCCTCCTGCATATGACAGTGTCATTCATGCCTTTCAAGAGACTTGTACTTGAGACAGTGGATTGTTCTACAGACTATCTAGTGCTTGATCTGGTAAAGCGAAGTGTCACTGTATTTGGGAGTGCAGGCCATTGCTTATGTCTTTCGGTTCTCTCCTCACTTTAAGTCCAAAGCAGTGGTTCTTAAATCAGGACCCAGATTTTATGAAGCTGCAATGTATTACATTAAATACACAATATTCCTCAGTCCAAGTACTTTATCCATGAGTAGAATTGAACTTTTTGACCCCAAACCACCAGTTGAGAAACAGTGGCCAAAAGAAGAGGTTGAGACTGGGCAGGTTGCCCCATGTGCATGAGGAATGTGTTTTAAGAAAGAAAAGAAAAGAAAAAAAAACAGTGTCCAAGAAAATATATTTAGATAGACACAATGCCTCATAGTTTATTATGTAAAATAACAATAAAGTTTTTATGGTTTTTATTTAGTGTCTTTTCTGTGGCTTTGTACTATAAATATTAGCCAAAGTGCAGGTTAGAAAAGGACAGTTGGGTCAGTTTAAGCACAACTGAAGCAATAACAACTGTTAACATCTAAAGATCTGTAATGTGGGAAATGTAAGGTACATGTGTCTGTTAAAACTAACGACTCAATTCCTTGGCATGGAATCTAAATTGTGAAAGTGGATGCTGACATATCAGCAGACAACGTGGTATGGCTAGAGCTATATTTTACAGTTTATGGAAGTGGTTCTCAAACTTTTTCATGTCAAGGACCCCCAAAATGATATGCATTTGGCTGCAGACCCCCCATCTCAAAAATATTTTGTGCCAGCGATTTTTCAAAAATAGCAGATCAAGCTCATGAGCTTGTAGGCTATATATATGCAATTTTTGAATATCCAAAGTAGAAAATATGGTTAAAATGATTGTGAAGCTATATTAACTCATTTAGCTGGGGACCCCCTGGTACTCCCCCAAGGACCCCTGGGGTCCCCGGACCCCACTTTGAGAACCACTGGTCTTTATGGGCTCGAGTCGTGTGAGGTTGCCAGTTTGCTACTATGAAAGAAATCCCCCTTCTGAGGTGGGCCTATTATAGGCCTTACACAGTGTTTAAGTTGTGCATTATTATTAGTCTACGCAGCAGTCCGCCGTATGCGTCCAATACGCACTTTTTAATTCACATGGAATTATGCATATTAATATGTTTCAACAGGTTCGTGAAGACTGTGTGATGCACAGATTCCACACGATTCACATGAAACACCGGGTCTATTTCCCTACGTGCCCGTCACATGGCAACCCGTTTTGGAGCCATCAAGCAAGTGCGCCAGCAGAAAGCGCCTGGCAACACGACTGCACAGCAGTGTTGCCATGTCCACTTATTATAAGCATCGTTGGGCTTGTTTTTCTGTGTAGTTGCTTGAAAATATTGGTAGTTGAGGAGGGTTGTGTTTTTTCTGGGCTTGTTTCTTGTTTCTAATCTTGCCTATTTTGGCTTGTTTCCTAGTGTTGTTTAAACCAGTGGTTCACAAACATTTTCATGTCATGGAAATCCCCTCAAATTAATATGTATTTGTCCACAGACCCCCCCATCTGAAAATATTGTGTGCCAGGGACCCCCCATACAAGATTTGTGTTTTTAAAATGTTTCCAAAATGTTCCAAAATCTATTTTTTCTTATTTTTGTATTTAAAAAATAAATAGCAGATCAAATAGCCATAGTAGTAGCCATAGTAGTCGCTTCTTTTGGGCTTGTTTGCATAGACCTGGTTGCTTGTTTCTCTCACAATCTGGCCACACGACTGCACAGAGCGCTGACTGCTCACATTAACGGGAGGATCAGGTAGGCTATACGTTGAATTACATAATGTTATCTATGTCTTCCTTCAATGACTAGAGATTCATCTTCATTCCCCCCCGATGTTGTTTTTTTCTCGCCTCGACAGCTTTAGATTGCTCAGACTGGTGCATGCGGTGAGAGATAAAGACGCCTTTGAAATACAGTCATTTGATGTAATTCGAATTAGTCAAAAAACCTCACCCAGTCAGCAGAGGACGGTCCTTGAATATTGTGTGAGCATATTATCTGGTGTAAGTAGACATATGTTTGTTTGCCGGTTTTTGCTACCTGAAATAGGCCGATGCATTTCTTAATCATTTTGAATAGAATAGCGTTACTGTCCGTACATTTATTTTTTACTCATCATCATCCCTCTCTAGTTGGTAGGCTATAATGTCTGGTGTTTGACGTAAGATAAGAAGAAGGGAAAAACCGGTCTATCTATTCTGTACCCATGGAGACTGAGTGTGCTGATCTTCAATGCAGTGTTGCTGTTGCATAAAGAGACTGTGGAAAACTGAATTTTCAAGGTTGATGCACTGAATGACAACGCGGCTATATTAAGAGGGAGCCATCTATAGCATTACTTGTTGAATAAGGGTCTTTCTCTTCCTTTTTAACAGAATTGTATAGGCTATAGGCTACTACAGTTACCCAGAACCACACACCACTGGAAGATATGGGATGGGCTTGGTATTAACGAAGCCTCACATCATGATGACAAACTTTGAAGCACAGTGTTCATTGATCCACTAAATTGGGAGCTGGACACACTTTGGCTGTATGATTTCCTTTACCTCCACATAGATTTAATTTCAATGCACCACGAAGGAAGAGATCAGTCATACCACTTCAGTGCATCATCTGAATAGAAATATGGACACCTTCAGAGGATACATTCTGACCAAACATGTCCAGGAACTATGAGGTACAGTATGTTTAACTGCTCTCATGTTAGCACAGTGGTTCTCAAACATTTTCACGTCATGCACCCCAAAGTGATATGTATTAGGCAGCAGACCCTAAAATAAAAAAAATATAATTTGTGCCATGAGATATATGTGTAATTTTCCAAATTATTCAAAGATTTTCAAAGTGTTTCCATATGTTTTGGGAATAGCTGATCTACAAGCTCACAACCCATTGTGGGCTTGTAGATTTGCTGAAAATAGCCGATCTACAAGCTGTCGCAACTGCTATTTTCGCTGAACGTCTCCCCCCCATGGAGATGCTATGGTTCAAGTGATTAAATGACTACATAAACAAAGCCAGCAGTGTGATGATGACAGCATTTGAACAAACACCTGTTTCCCTTTTAACTCACCTCTTCCTCTTTGTAACCCATTACAGCCTGGTCACTCAGTAGGGATGTTGGCTGCTGTGGAACACGGTCCAATCCTCTGCAGTGACTCCAACATCCTATGCCTGTCTTGGAAAGGCCGGGTTCCCAAGAGCGAGAAGGACAAGCCAGTGTGCCGGAGGCGCTATTACGAGGAGGGCTGGCTCGCCACGGGGAACGGAAGAGGAGTCGTTGGGGTGACTTTTACATCGAGTCACTGCAGGAGAGACAGGAATACCCCCCAGAGGATCAACTTTAACCTACGAGGACACAACAGTGAGGTGTGGCTTTTATTTATTTTATTCTTATTAATTTTGAAGCCATTTCTGTTTTGCCTTTAATAACAGCACAGTGCATAATGACCAAAAAAGAGGATGGCATATTGACATTGGCTAATACAGGTTATCAGACTTACTGGTATAGCTGTGAGCCTGCCATACCAGCAGTATCTTAAGTATGAAAGTTGTCATATGCAGTTTTGTAGAAAGGCTTTCTATTCAGTTGTTGAAAAGCATTCTATCCCACAAATCAAACCTATAAGTCACACAGTCACACTCATGCAATGTGCATTGTGCACAATGGTTTTCATTGTATTCATGACTTCACGATACAAAAATAGGGAATATTAACACATTAGATTCAGAAAGGTAGATTTGTCTATTAATTATATAGTTGTTCAATAACATAACACATAACCAAATGAGCATAAGAAATAATATTCACTGCTGATGATGTTATGATGTTACTATTTATGTTTTATGAGTAAATGTATAGCAGTTCTAATTGTAGCTGATATATTCTTTCCCCTTTATAATATTCTGTACATACGAGAGCCCCTTGTGTTTGTGAAATGCAATAACCCCTTTTTGGACATTGGCAGGTTGTTTTGGTGCGCTGGAATGAACCCTTCCAGAAGCTTGCTACATGTGACATGGAAGGAGGGATTTTTGTTTGGATTCAATATGAGGGAAGATGGTCTGTGGAGTTGGTAAACGATCGAGGTGCTCAGGTATGCCTTATCTACTGTACGTAGAGCCTCAATACTGACAAGAGAACAAGACTATTCGACTGAATGCCATGTATTTATGTTATATAGGGTGGCAGCAATCGCTTCAGAATGTCCGCTTAGAACAATAGTCTGAGTATAGTAACTTTCTCACTGTGGTAAACACTACTACTAAGTCATCTAGAGTGTAATGTTACTCATTGTTTGAGAGTACAGCAGTCAAAGGATAACATAAAACAGACTTAAAAGGTTCTTAATTTGGGGAATCCAGTTGATGAAACAAAAACAACACTTAAAGGATCTACACCATGAATTTAAAAAATGATAATAATATTTTATATCATATTGTTTATGTCCCTCAAACGTTTTTCAAAAGGTTTGAGCCTAAATCAAGCCTCAGATATACTCATTCCTAACTTCTCTCTGGCTTATAAAGCACTTTCACCTGCAATACCACATTGTCCTGTTTGGCACGGGGCGCTATTGAGCCAGTTTGTATGCATGTTATCTCCTGGTTCTGTGTGGAAAAAGTAAAATAAAGAAATAAGAAAAACAAATTTAAAAAATAAAATCTTTTTATTTCTTTTTTGGAAAGAAAAATGGGAGGTATTGTACCCTGACGTGACGTCACGTCAGGGTGCAAATCAGTTTGGCCTGTTTTGAGACCAATTTACAGAAAACCGCTGTGAGAGCCTGAGTGTTCAAACTGGGGTATTTTTGGGGATAGAAGAGAGGTAGGGGAGACCAAAAACACACACAAAAGAAGAAAAAGTTAAAAGTCATGGTGTAGTCCCTTTAAGCCCTATTTAATATTTTGGCTACTCAAAAATAGCCAATCTAAAAGCTCACAACACGTCGCAAAGTGATGCGTTGTGAGCTTCGGTTATTTTTGAAACATTTGCGTATTTGGACCTGACACAAAATCCTTTCAAATGGGGGTCCACGGCCAACTATGCATCAATTTGGGGGTGACGTGAAAATGTTTGCTGTACATTCAGAGAATTAATTCAAAGGTGAACATTTTTGTCCACTAGGTGAGTGACTTCACTTGGTCCCATGATGGCACCCAGGCTCTCATTGCCTATAGGGATGGCTTTGTGTTAGTCGGGTCAGTCAGTGGCCAGAGACACTGGTCCTCAGAAATTAACCTGGAGAGTCAAATCACCTGTGGGATCTGGACGCCTGATGACCAGCAGGTAGGCCCACAGAACCTTCAAACTGAATAAAAGTCAACACAACTGTAGGACTTTCAATCATCGATGAATATTTTCATTATTTGCAATTATGTAATGATCACAATTGTGATGTAGCTGGTGGATATATTTGTTGGGAAGGATGTTTAATAGTAGGGTTGCATTGCTCATGCAGGAACCTATTTGACCAGGAGCACGCGCAGGCACATGCATAGATTTAAAACAACTTTAAAATTCACACCTCAACAAAGTTTACAAAGGCTCCCGACTCACACCAGGTGAATTAACATAGGAATGAAGGCTCATTCCTATGTTAATTCACCTGGTGTGAGTCGGGAGCTGCATATCAATTGTCCATTGTGTGACCTGTAGTGTAGGTGTTAAGCGACGTGCGCGTCACGTCATTAAAATAGAGTGCAACCACGTTCCAATTCAGCAATGCAACACTGTTTAATAGACAACACTGAGTGCTAGTATACCAAAGAGGTATTTGGTGGACAGTCATGGCTGAATGGATAGAGAGGCCGCTTGGGAAGCAGAAGGTCCCAGGTTCGATATCCAGCAGCCGCTATGTGTTGAGGTGTCCATGTGCAAGACTCTTAAAACCTATTGCCCCCCCACGATCTGCTATTTTTGAAAAATGTTGGGGGGGGAATACGATTTTTGGAAAAATGTGCCTATGGGTTTTATAAATATTTAACCAATGAAAAGTATTAATAAGAATGTGTGTACTACATTGGATCCATTGTAACAGATCATTTTTTCCATTTACTGAAAAGTAACCGTTTTGAATATACAATATAAGGTTATGCTGCACAATGCTCCCTTCAGGTGTTGTTTGGTACAGCGGATGGTCAGGTCATAGTGATGGATTGCCATGGACGGATGTTAGCCCATGTTCTGCTCCATGAGTCTGACGGCATCCTGAATATGTCATGGAACTGCCCTAGTTTCCTGGTGGAGGATAGTACAGAGAGTGACACCGACTCTGATGACACTGTTCCACCTTTAGGTACAATAAATGCTTTCCCCCATAATATACAGTTTAACCACACCCAGGTTGTACTGTGGGACAAGTTGGGCAACATCTGACCAAGCGTCAGATGTTTGACGGGACAGGCCTTCCTGTGGCGCATGTTGATGTGGACCTCCTGATTTACTATTCTAAGCTTATTGACAACTCAAACGGTGTTGAATCGGCAGATGCAGACACTGGCTTGGCTAGTGCCTCGCTCAGGTTGCCTCACGGAGTTCAAGTCCACTTGAACTTGTAGGTGCACCTACCTTGTTTTAAATGTTTTTTACTGGTGTGTCAATGAGTTGGAAGTGAGAACCCATGTCTACATTCCATTGTCAGTTACATGACGCAAGACTACCGGGAGCGACATGACAGGAGAGCCTGTTTTGTCAAAGGTCTGACGCGACAGTAGATTTTGCCCAACTCATCAATATATTACGACCTGGGAGTGAGAATGTGTAGGTATAACTTTCCTATAGTCACTTGGTGCAATAATAATAATAATAATATTAATACATTATTAGAATTACTTACTGACTAAGCTGATCATCAAGCATACCTTACAATAACTAGGGTTCTCAGAGCTAGTGTCATAGCATATTATAAACATGTAGATATTAGACATTAGAATTATGTTTACAAGATCGGCATGTGTTAAAAGGGATGTTTATGTGCCTTGCTTTCTTTTAAGTGCGGAGAGTGAAGCCTTTGTTGACAGTCAGCTTCTTATCAGGAGATATCAGTTTAATGAACAACTATGATGACCTCTCCCCCAACGTAATCCGTTCAGGACTCAAAGGTACTGTACTGTATAAATTTAACTTTTGGCGATGTGAATGCATGAGAAATACTGTTTCAGTGACACAGTAAAATCACTAGAAAGTTGTGCTGAGTAGAGTGCAAATCTCCGCCTGGTTGCATGCCCTAATAATAATAACACTGTAATGAATCTTGGTTTCTGATCCAAAGGAGTAGTCATAACACTCACTATGGAGCACTGAAGGGGGGAGTGCTCCCTGAAACACCCCAATCGCTCACGGTATTAGCAATTAAGACACTTCCCACAACAGACACATAGACAGCGTTGAAAACATGGTCTCCTGGCAAAGATGGATAGAGAGGGATTTTTGTTCTAAGCAGGCTGAAATAACCTCAGATTGGCACTGATAAATGATGCCACTAGTGCTTAGTTGAAAATTATATAAGATGATGTTTCATTTGCTGGTTTGCCAACAGCTCTAAGCAGTGTGGCCCCCCCTCCCTACATTTTAACAATAGAAACTCCCCTTCACTAAGGCACTCTTCTCGACAGATGTTGAGGTCCAATGGTGCTCCCAAGGAGATCTCCTGGCAGTGGCTGGGATGGAGAGACACGGGCTCCCTGCTGACTCTGCCTGTGCCTCCATCACGAGGAATGCCCTTGTCAAGTTTTATAATGTCCAAGGGGAGCACATCTACACTTTAGAGACACCTGCACAGGTTAGTGCTCTGGAATAGGACTTAATACCTCCAAGGGGTTTTATTCCTTTAATTCTTCAGCCACCCAACTGTATATTATCTTTTTTTGTTCAAGGTTTCTTTATTTCATATTTTCACATACAGGTCAATAACAAAAAGCATACAAAAACAGTGAAATAAAAAATACATACAAAATTATAATACAAAATACAAATACAGTGGGGTCGATTTATGGGTCATTAATGTCAGCAGCATTCAGCCTCTCGATACTGTAAAAGGTTGCCAGATGGTGTAAAATTTCAGAGCACACCCCCTTGTGGAGTAGCGAATTTTCTCCAAAGTCAAGTGATGCATAATATCATTAACCCATGATTTGAAAGTTGGTGGGAGTTTTTCTTTCCATTTAAGCAGTATCAGACAGCTAGCCAAAAGGGATGCAAAGGCTATCATATTCCTTTCTTGGCGACTAATTTGTACATCATCTCTTTCTTGTGGAACAACTCCAAACACTGCAATAGAAGCAGAAGGTTCTATGGGCACTTCTAACACTTCTGAGAAGGTTTTAAATATTAATTGCCAGAATATGAATAACTTTGGACAAAACCAGAATGCATGTGCAAGGGTGGCTTGATCATGTCTGCAACAATCACATATTGGATCCATGTCAGGCACAAATTTAGCTAGTTTTACTTTGGACCAGTGGAGGCGATGCATAACCTTAAACTGAATGATAGTATGTCTTAGACAAATTGAAGAGGAGTGTATTCTATCCAAGGCCTCCATCCAAACATCATTAGAGATCTGTGTCCCCAAGTCTCCCTCCCATTGATTTTTTAATAAGGTTAGTGGTTCCAAATTTAATTTAATAAAGAGTAAACTGACCCAATCACTGTATATTATCTTGAACTTTTTAGATATAAACACATTTGCCTCGTTCGCTAAGCTCGGGTCCGCACATAATTTGTACTTATGCGCAAATCCAGTCCACACCTTTCCACGCTCAGAGTCTGATTAATCAATTTGTTTTGGTCCGTGGATTTTGGCGTACTCACGTTTGCTCGGAAGCAGACTTATATGGCTCAAACGTTACATATAAGTTATTAGAATGCCTTATTCTTCATGCAAAATCAATTACAATACTGCCAAACCCCAAATAAAATTTTTATGTGCCCAACATTTGTCATTATTCAATATTTTAAATATAGTACACATTTTTAAATCTAGTGTTTAATCAGCATACTTGGGGGATTTAAAACATACTGTATTCATGCAGATACTGCACTGATAGTTTTCTTTATGCTTTCTTTGAAATTAATACATTATAATAGAGAATGGAACACAGCAGGTTTGGAGGGCGTTTGCTTTGGCAATACATTTTTGCTCATTCAGGAACAGAACAGATCACAAATAGAACACACAGTGAATTTCAATGCCTGTCTTTCAGAGACCCATCACTACCATCTGCTGGGGCCACAGAGATTCACGTCTTTTTCTGGCATGTGGACCAGCATTGTATGTGGTGCGTGTAGAACATAGGGTGGCCAGCCTCCAACTGCTATGCCAGCAGGGCATCGCCAGTGCACTGCGAGAGGAGAGAGACGTGGGCAAATTGAACATGCCCTCACTCCTGTGTTCCTACGTGACCACTGCTTTCATACCCACCATCAAGGTATACTGACCAATACATAACTGTAATGTTACACTAACTTACAATGACCTTTCTTTGATTTGGTTTGGAATGGGATGTGCCCCATTAGATTTTTTATAGAACCTGCACACTTTTCTAATTTTTAATTCTGTATTTCTTTCATCACTGCTTTTATTATGTCCCTTTGTTTCTGGGTTTTGTCATTGTGCACATTAAACATTCAAAGCAGAATATGCTATTCTGGACTAGCGTGTCAATAGAAAGAGTTGTTAATTTCATTCACAGTGCATTATGTACTCAAGGTACAAGTCTATTCAAGATACACGGTAATATAGTTTTGAAGACTGCAGTAATCTCATATGCAACTTACTGAACAATCCCAGTACTGCAATAATGGGATGACTTTGTTGTGAAACCTTTGGTCCTAAATGACCACCACCTGGCATGCTTTCCTCTCTTTGTTATAGCCTCCGATTCCTGATCCAAACAACATCCGTGACTTTGTCAGCTACCCTACTGCTGGGAATGAGCGTCTCCACTGCACCATGAAGAGAGCAGAGGAGAACCCTGAGACAGGAGGGCCCTGCTACACTCTCTACCTGGAACACCTGGGGGGACTGGTGCCTATCCTCAAAGGACGGCGCATTAGCAAGCTAAGACCCGAGTTTGTCATCATGGACCCAAAAACAGACAGCAAAACAGGTTGGTTGAGACTTGAAAGCAGTGAACTGTCTGTAAAGCACTAAGCATATTAATAATTATATGTTAATACTTTCTTACTTTAATACTACTTACCGTCTTGTCATCTGCATTTGGTATGGTATTTATCTTTTAATGTCAGCTTAAGTCAAGTCAAATCAAACTACTTAACACACACACACATGCACGTTAGGGGTGGGACGATATGGGTACCTCACGATACAATATATATCACGATATTCGACGATATTCGATATATTGCGATATCACGATATTCAATATATATTGCAAGAAATTTCACCAACGATATATCACGATATCTGAAAATATCGATATATTGCGATATCACGATATATTGCATGAAATTTCACCAACGATATATCACGATAGTCCTTGTATTCAATTCATAAACACATAAAATAGCACCAAACAGGAGGGACAGCGAGTGCATTTTCCGGCAGCGGCTGCTGCCGAGGCAGCTCCGCGGAGCTGCCGGCGGCGCCAGCTTTGGGAGTGTGCTGCGTTTGTGTAACGCAGTCCCCACCAATATTATTTACGATTCTGTGCCTATCGGTACATAACTCGGACGGCGCTTAGTCGAATAGCAGACCATCGGCCGGTCGTCGCGGGCACTCGCGCCTGGAGGCGCTCGGGTGCGACTCCTTGGCCTCAAGGTCTGCTGATTCGGCGCGCCTCCGTCATGGTCCAAAACTATACTTTATCGGCGGAAAAAATAAGTTGACTGCCGCTCCTCCACCGGCAGTTCCGCTGCTGCCGCTCCTCCACCGGCAGTTTCCGCGGCAGTTCCGCTGCTCCGCCGGGAGCTGCCGCTCCTCCACCGGCAGTCACGTACTGTATCACAAACTTTTTTTTTTTATATATCGATATTGTTCGGCAGTATATCGATTAGTTATCGCGGGAGAAAGTATCGCGATATATCGCGATATCGATATATCGTCCCACCCCTAATGCACGTACGTACAAAGGCACGAGCGCACGCACGCACACACACACACACACACACACACACACACACACACACACACACACACACACACACACACACACACACACACACACACACACACACACATCTTTTGCCAGGCATTAATAACCAACAAAAAAAGTGTTTGTATCTAACTATGTTTTATTTGTTTAGCACATTTCAACAACAAGGCAATTCAATGTGCTTTACGCAAAACATCAAGCAAAGGAAACACAATATTGAGATAATAAAATGACATTAGGATGCATAAAACAAAAGTTACAGTGCAGAGGAGAAAAGAAAAGAAAAGAAAAATACCTCAATCAAAGGCAGCGGCTTTAGTTGTGTTTGTGTTTTAAAAGAAATAAGAGTGGCAGCAGACCTGCCGTTTTCTGGGAGTTTGTTCCAGATATGTGGTGCATAAAAACTAAATGCTGCTTCCCTACGTTTATTTGTGGTTGTAGGAACTATAATTTCAGCCTCTGAAATAGTGTCATAATTGTGTTGCTTCAAAACATGGGATTTATTACAAGAGCACACCCCACATTCACATTCCATGTCCAACATTCACCTTGAGTAAAAATGAAAGGAACCTGCAGAGTGTGTGATCCATGTTATTTTATATAATAGGGTCTGGGATATAGATTGTGTAAGGAGGTAGGGGACATTTCTGGGTATACAATACAGAAATAGTCTATGTGATGAATTCGCTGCTGCAGTTGCTACTGGCCTCTGGTCCCACAAAACACAAACAAAATCTGCTTCTGTTAAGGTTATGTAAGGCATTTCTGCTTCGGCTGAGAGAAAAAGAAAAGTAAGGACAGAAGGGACTCACTCAACTCAACACAAACTGAACCAGATCCAGGATGCTGCGTTTATTTTGCACACACACAGAGCTGATCCACCACGACCCTCAAATGTCCTTTTGATAATTGTCTTTAAACTACAGATACAGTTTGCCATTTATTCCTGTCTGGGGCAAATAATGATATTAATTAATAATGCAAACTCACCTTCCATGTAATTTCTTTCATTTTTCTTTTTTCTAGATGAGGTTTGTGTGAATACCATGATCGCCTACACTGACAGCTGTAACTGCTCGGACTCCAGTGACATTGAGCTGAGTGATGAGTGGGTTGGGAAGAAATCACCGAAGTTATCACGAGGAAACAGGTTACCTCTGTGATTCTCAACCCTTTTAATTTCAATTTATTTATATGCATTTATATGCATTATGCCACAGACCTCTTATCTCTGGGAGCCCAATCCACACGATAATAACCTCATTGTTAATTTAACTCTGAGAGTGTACAAATGGAACCAAATTGACCCATAGGGGTCCATTTTCCATTTGTACACTCTCAGAGTTAAAGAACCATAAGTGTCCATTTGGTTCCTAACTATCTGGCTAATAGCTGGGGAGCCCCTGGTTCCCCCTCAAGAGAACCAGTGGGTTACCTAAACTTGCTAGGTCATAAAAATTGAGAGAGTTCATTCACACAATGTACAGCCATCATACACAAGGCTGAATGGGTGGGATGTTACTAGATCACAACAATTTAGAAAGTGTAATACTGTATGTTGTCAGAAGTATGTAGACTTTCTGGGTCTTATTGTATTTTCGTATGGTGCAAATCCCAAACAGATTCCAAATGATGCTTCTACCATGTTAAAGTAAACTATAAATAAATGATTAGGAATTACATACTATACTTTGGTTTGATTCCATAACGTATACAATGTATCTATATACTTTGGTTTGATTCCATAACGTATACATTGTATCTATCATCCATCAGCAAGTTGTATTCTGATTCTAAAATGCCTCATTGAAGGTACAGATGATTAACTCCTTTGTTTTGAAGGATGAACATGGAATCTAGAAAATCTCCCAAACTCTCACGGGCTCATCAGGAAGGCCCAAGATCTCCAAGGCTGCCAACAAAGAAGCCTCCAGTTCGGTCCCCCAGTCTGACACGTAGAGAGTTCTCAATGGATGGCATCACAGAGGTATCATAGTACAATGTGATTCATGTAACCACTCAAGCTGTGGTGGTTTCATGCTGTCCCTACAGTCCCTTCTAGTGATGAGCGGGCCGACCCGTAACCCACGGGTCCCGTGGCGCGGGTGGTCCAGTCAGGATTTCAGAGGCAATTATGCGGGCTGCGGGTGAGCGGGTCAGCCGCTCTCACAAAAACGACAACAAAAAAAAACTATTTTGAACAATATGCTTGTTTATTTAGCCCATGACAATGTTGTGCTACTGTAGACATTTAAAGCGACTTTGGGTACTTAAAAGAGCGCTATATAAATCTGAGCTATTATGATGATGATTATCTTTTTTTTCCCACCGCGGGTCGCAGGGCGGGTTGAGCCATAGATTTATATATGGGTTTGCGGGCGGGTTGGGTTCCGTGGCGGGGCGGGGCGGGGCGGGTCATGAAAAAACCCGACCCGCACATCACTAGTCCCTACCCTTATGTAAGGGTGGTAATACTCTTAACAATGAGTGATGTTTCCAGTAATAAGCAAGGTGGAAATGTATTCAAACAAACTGCTCATGATAATTGCAGCTAAATCCTTTCCATACCACTGCAAAAACACAAGACAAAGCAAACTGCATTAATATAGTATGTTATATCCAGTGATTATTACAATACAGCCTTTAGACTGAATTCCATTTCTTTAGTGAGTTTCTTTGTCATTAATGATAATTCCTTCTTTGTATTTCTGCTTTTACTTTGCAGCACAATTACCTAGCTCAAGTTACATCAAACATCTGGGGGACAAAGTTCAAAATTGTTGGACTTGCGTCCTTCCTGCCTGCCAATCTTGGCGCAGGTAATTATGGCAAAATAAGCTCATTAGACAATACACAAATCTTTGTCAATTTGTGAATGAGAATGAGAATAATAGAGGAGTTTTGCGAAACTTTTGAGGTCAAAGTTCTAAGGAAAGTTAACAAGTTAGATGATATTCCTAGAGTTCGTCTTTCAAGTTAACAACCACTTTCATGTCAGAATAGGTGTCATATAAATGGTGAATTTCTTTGTTTCAGTAATCTACAAGACCAGTTTGCTTCACCTGCAACCAAGACAGATGACCATCTACCTCCCAGAAGTGAGAAAGATATCCCTCGACTTCATGAGCTTACCTGTTTTCAACCCCAATGTCTTCAGTGAGGATGAAGATGACTTGCCAGGTAATGAATAATTGAATAAATTAGTGATCAGATGAACATTAATTAATGCACAATATACTTTTTAAACACTGGGAATCTCTTTTAAGCCACTTATTACGCAGTACATGTATTACTTATTATGTCACCTATTACATACTCTCTGTTTCTTTCCAGTGATGGGTCCCTCTGGGGTGGCAGGAGACAACCCTCCATGTACAGTCAACATACCTATTGCTCCTATCCACAGCCCCGCCCAGGCCATGTCCCCAACTCAGAGTATTGGTCTAGTCCAGTCTCTATTGGCCAATCAGAATATTCAACTTGATGTTTTGACCAATCCCACCGCCACTGCAGCAGCAGCGGCTGCGGCTGCGGCTGCAGCTGCAGCAGCCTCTGCACCTGTTCCTGATCACAGCCAGGATGCAGTTGCATCACCGTACCCAGTGCCAGCTAGATATCCTAACCCAGGACAAGTGATCTTCAATGGGCTGGAGATGGGTCCTCTTCTCCCTGGTACTCTACCGCCTCCACCTCCGCCCCACCATCTTCCACCCCAGCCACATTCACAAAGGTCTCATCCACAGCAAACTCACCAACAGCAGTCAAAGCATTCGCAGCAGATGCAAACACAACAACAACAACAACAACAACAGCAGCAGCAGAAAATGCAGCATCCACAAATACAGCAGCAACAACATCATCATCATCATAATCATCATCAACAACAACAACAGCAGCAGCAGCAGCAGCACCATCATCATCAACAGCAACAACAACATCACCAAACACATCAGCAGCAGCAGCAGCAACAACTGCAAATGCAGCAGCAATTGCAGCAGCAACATCAACAGCTACAGCAACTACATCACCATCAACAACAATTACTACTACAACAACAACAACAGCAACAGCAACAGCAACAACAACAACAACAACAACAACAACAACAACAACAGCAGCAGCAGCAGCACCAACAAATACCACAAAGCCAACAGCAGGTGCCAACTCAACAGCAACTTCAGCACCAGCACCAACTAGCGCAGCAACAGCAACAGATGCAAATGCAACATGAGCAGATGCAGCAACAGCAACAACAGATGCAGCAGCAACAGCAGCAGATTCGGCAACAGATCTTGGAGATGAGACAGCAGCAGCAGCAGCTTCAGCAGCAACATCAACAAATTCAGCAGCAGCATCAGCAGATGCAGAGGCAGCATCAACAAATGCAACAACAACTGAAGATGCAGATCGCCTTGCCCCCGCCTCCATCTGGCTATCCAACCATTTCCCTGCAACAGATTCACCTGCTGCCACAGATCCCTCCTCCCCCTACCACAGAGCCTGGGCTGGACAGGGGAGAGCATGGGCACACGTTGAAGCCAAGCCTGCCCCGGTCCTTACCACCCGCCTTCATCGAAACAGATGGGTCAATTGAGATCCAGATGAGAAAGGTGAATCCGCCTCCTCCGTATCCAGGCACTGTGGTGTCTGCACCTGCGGCGACCACCTCGGGTCCTCCTCAAACCCTAATCACGAACTGTGACAGTCCGAGTGTCCTGGCCCCCGATCCCTGCCTGAAAAAGGACGAGTTCTTGCTTCACCCTATCACTCTACAGTACCCAACACCATTGGGATATGAAAGGATCACCACCTTTGATAGCAGTGGGAATGTGGAGGAGGTTTGTAGACCACGCAGGCGCCTCATTCGCAACCAGAACACCTACACTGTTCAAGGCATTGGGGGCTCAGCAACACTCAAAGTCACCTCATCAGAGAATAAGAAAATACAGCTCCCCTACAGCTCAGCAACTCTAAGCCGTCTCTCTGTACCCCGTTACTCAATACCCAGTGGAGACCCACCCCCTTACCCAGATCCGGCAAATCAAGTCACAGCAACACTTCCTCCTCCCCAAAGAATTGATAACAGTCTGATTCATGCCACCCTAAGACGTGACCGCAGAGACATAAGTCTCAAAGTACCTCAGATGATGGAGAGTTCAAGAACCCTTCCCACCAAGGCTAAGATGAATAGTGCACTGGCTCATTCTTATCAGCAGAGGGTGGCTACTGCTTTGTATACATGCACTCAGTGTAGCAGCAATAGCAGCAGCACAAGTGTTAGTGTCAGTGGTGGTGGGACCAGCAGTAGTGGTATTGCTGGTGGTACAGTGGTTAGGCAGGACTTCCCACCAGGGAAAGATGCCCATCACAGCACCATCATTGTGCACTCCAAAAGTGCCTCACCTCTGGCCTCCCAGTCATCTTATAATCTCCTGAGTCCCGTTGAAAACAGTAGGGACAGAACAGTGTATGTCAACTCTGCCTTTACTGAAGATGAGTCTTTAGGTCAGCAGTGTCAACTTGAGAAGTCTGTGCGTCACCTGACTCTTGGCGATGTAAGCTTAACGGTGAAACGCCCACCCCCATACCAGTGGGACCCGTCCACCACAGAGGAGTTCTGGCTCTCCCCAGAGCAGACTATGTTAGCCCCCCCACCGGCACCACATAAACCACCCCCGCTCATCTTCAGTCAAGCTCAGCACTTGGACATGAGCCGAATCCCTTTTGTACTTACAACCAAGCCTCCAACAAGTCCAAGCACTAGCACTCTCACTTTCCCATCAGGTTACCAGATATCTCTCTCACCTTTTCCTCCAAGTGTTGGCCACAATGGATCCCCACTACAGACTGTACAGAGCCCTCCATCACAGTGCCCACCAAATGAGGGAGTAGCCCCAGTCCCTTTTACCCAACAGGACCCCAGCCTGGTCTTGCCACCGGGCTACCCGCCCAGCCTGGCTAACCTGGCTTGCTGCCCTCTCCCTCCGATGTACCCAGGGGCCAGTGCATGTGCAGGAATTCAGCTACACTCTGTTAACTTGCACCCCTGGAATCCTTACCCTTGCCCGCCTCCCATGCAAGACCCCCCAGCTCATCCAGGATCCCATCCCCCACCCCTCCCCACCAAAACTCATCAGATGTTAGAGAAGCCGATTCTGTCCCCACCACCTCCAACTGCACCACCTCCACCACCCCCTCTACCCCCTCCACCTCCTCCAACTGAGCTTATTCCATCGAAAGGTGCAACAGAAGACCTGGCAGAGTCTGCTAATAACTTCCCAGAGCCATCATCCCTAAACGAAAGCCCCGTCCCACAGGAATCTGAGCGTTTCAGCAAGAAGAGCCGCAAGAGGCTTGACAGCAGAGCCGAAGAGGCCAACATACCCACCGTCTCAGAGGGAAAATCGAGAAAGGAGGGACGCGCACTCTCCGATTTCAACACTCTCATATCCAGCCCAAGGCTTGGAGGCAGAGAGAAGAAGAAGCCTAAGGGCCAGAGAGAGCCACTCAACAAGACAAAGAAGATGAGCAGAAACACCAATGAGTTCCAGGACAGTTCAGAAAGTGAGCCAGAGCATTTCATTAGTGGCGATGAACTCATGAACCAGAATCAGAGTAGTAAAAAAAGCTGGAAGAGCAAGCGCAGCCTGCGCATGGCAAACGAGCTGGAGGAGATCAAGTGCCGCAAGGCCAACGAGAGAGAGGACCGCAGTTTGGGGAGTCAGGGATTTGTCTATGTCATGGCCAACAAACAGCCCTTATGGAATGAAGCCACACAGGTCTACCAGCTTGACTTTGGAGGTCGTGTTACCCAGGAGTCAGCAAAGAATTTTCAAATTGAGCTGGATGGCAGACAAGTATGATATTCTTTTTAAGTCTTAATCACTTGATGCTATAGTAAAATGGAAATAATTTATTGTTGATTCCATGTTAATTATATGCTATTGTGTAAGAAATGTCTATGGAAGCTTTGTATTCTGTGTCCCTAATGCGTTTTTCTTTATATTTCTTTAGGTAATGCAATTTGGGAGAATTGACGGGAATGCATATATTCTGGATTTCCAATATCCTTTTTCAGCAGTGCAGGCATTTGCTGTGGCCTTAGCCAATGTTACTCAAAGGCTTAAGTGAAAATGTGATCTGTCTGTGATGTTACAAAGCAAAGAAATATTTATTATAAAATGGTTATGGATTTGACCTATAAATGTTGGAGCTGTCAAATACAAGGTGTCGGTGGTATTTTTGCAAGATCTTACACATGCAAATGACTTACAAACAATCCTTGCAAGGCAATGGTAACCTACTGTATGTGAATGCTCATGAAAGAAAACATTACAAATCATTATAGGCTAAGTGATTATAATTTTGAAGGCATGCAAGCCAGTATTGTTAAATTATTCTGTTAAATTCACAAATGAAACACACTGCTTAAGCAGGACATTGCAGGAAAAACATGATTCATCCAGTCATTCTTGACTGGATAAATTTAATTAATAAAGAGTAAGACAATAAAATGTTAAAAAGGGCCATTCCTGAATGGGACTTGTGCCACTGTAGTGCCAATGACATCGATTCACTCTTTAGTTGACCGACTGGTTATAATAGGACTAGTCTTGTGCTAGATTAATAGCTAATGATTATTTTGAATTATGGACGTATCTTAAGTCCATTTCCGGCAGCAAGTCATACTGTATTTGACATAATCATGAAGAAGAAAAAAACATCTGGTACTGTATCACTATTAATTGTTAATTAGGCCATTAATATCTGTAAGAACAGTGGGTTGGTTTTTCTGAATAAATGAATCACAACTTTTTATTATACCCTATCAAACTGATTTTGATTAATTTAATTTAATGTCTTTATTTGTGCCAGTATTTGTCATTCATATATTCCATAAATTAGTTCAAGGGCAAGCTTTTCCATGTGTTTTGTATTTTTAATCTTTCATACAGTATTATCTATTTCAAATGTTTGATGTGCAATGGGAGACCATACTGATTGTGTAAGTGCAACATGAAATGTTGAGCAACTTAGTCATAATGTTCTATGTTACTTCTATGAAGTGGTCCAGTGGAGATATCTTGCCTTCTTTTGGCCACTGTACTGTGAATCATTAATCATTATTCATAGTCAAGTACCACAATCTGTTTTAAATCCGTGCAATCAATCATTTTGTACGTTTTTAGTGTCACTTTTTCAAATGGTTGATGGCGAATATTGGAATGAAACTGATCATTTATTCATGTGAGCTTTTAATTGAATGTGTTAGTTGATACTACATGATTCTGTCCTTTTTCATTGAAAAAACTCCACCGCTGAAGTGGTCCATGTTTTGAGAGATGGAAGAACATTAGGCTATGTCTCTGTGTGACCAGGTAGGCTACATGGGACAAAAAATATAGATGCCCTGTCTTTGATCAGAGCTCTGGGTTTTCTTTAGCTTGGTTTGCGCTGTTTTTCTGTCCGTTGGTGTTCATGAAGCTACTTGAAAACTGCATTTGAATGTGAAGTGCTTTGCCTCTTTGGAGTTCATGCTGCTTCAGTTAGATAGAGCTTTGTCTGCATTAATGCTCCCTTCTTTAGGATTGAGGTTGTACTTGCAAAAGATAACAAAATGCTGCTTGCCTTGCACTCTATATTTAGTAAAGAGCTTAATATTATATGCTAAATGTGTGTTGATTTGTTCAGAATTTAAGTAATTAAACAATTTGCCTTTGCTTCATGATGATATTGAGAGCTATTGAATGTTACACTTAAAAAAGACAGAAAGCTGCTGGAAACATTGCATATTAATAAATGTTAAAAGTGTAAAGATGTGAACATATCCAGTAACTGACATTTCTTTTGTGTTGTTTCAAGTTTATTTCAGAGTAACTGGAGAAATTATCTGAAGAATCATTCAAAGCAGCAAATTTGCATTCTAAACTGCAGCTTTAGAGACTTAACAGCCTACAGTGTGTCTCAATTATCAGCATTACTGCCCAATGAATATTTGGTTGCCTGAAATGATTATTTCTTATTTTGTAAAAGAAAATATATGACTATAGGTTCATATGGACCTACTGTAGGTTCCCCAACAATAACGTAATAAAACATTTCATTTCAAAGTATTTTGTCTTACTTCCAGCTGATATTTTCTTTCTCTGTTATGTCAAGTTTCAAGGAGGCACCTGTGTGTTTTGGGTATATGTAATTGTGCAGCATCAAAGATAATTGATTATATGCTTTTTGGTTTGACAAAATGCCACATCATCCCTGCCCCTGTCACTTTCTGCCATTTACCTAAGCATGTGCCTAATGCAGTGGCTCTCAAAAATGTTCATGTGAAGGACCCCCAAATGTATATGTATTTGACTGCGGACCACCATCTGAAAAGATTTTGTGCCAGGGAGTCCCATTTACAAGATTTGTGTTAAAAAAAACTAAACATTTTAAGACTGTTCCATTGTCTAGCGGTAGGGGGAGGTGTAGAGGGGGAGAGATGAGAGAGCTCAGCTGGGGGAGACAGCAACTGTCATTGATTGATTGATTGATTGATTGATGTAGTTTATTTAGTAAGACATGAGAATAGTACATGACAGTACATAACAGTACATGGAAGTACAAATTCACAATACAAGGTCTACTAAACTGGAACTCTCATTAAGCACTAAGCTTTTGTTTAAGATGAGAACCCCATGCACACAAATCATGATGACATATAAGAGGCAGTCAGATATACACACTACTATACAGAATGTCATACAATCAGCTTTCAGGTTACTGGTATGAAGAGAGAGAAAAAATATATAAGTATATATATATATATATATATATATATATATATATATATATATATATATATATATATATATATATATATATATATATATACAAAAGAGGAAAATGAAGGAGGGGGGGGTTAAGGTTAAGACTTAGACAGGGGCCATTTTCGAATTGCAGCCTCCTGAAGGTGTATCTTTAGGGCAGTTTTGAAAGTGAGTACGGTTTTACACTCCTTTATTCCTTTTGGTAGGGCATTCCACATTTTTGATGAATAGCATGAGAACGAGTTAATTCCCTTAGTTGAGCCAAATCTGGGTTGAACATGATTTGTGGAGCTGCCTCTGGTGTTATGATGATCATGGACTTCATTAACATTTTGGAAGTATTTTGACAAATACAGGGGGGATCCCAATGTTGTGGTGTATCTTGAAGACCAGGCCCATAGCAAGTTGCTGTACAGATACTTTTTGAAAAATCTTGAAAATATGAAACATTTTGAGGGGGGGGGGGGTCTCGAGGGTTTAAGTGGTTAATGTAACATGTTTTCTTTTCTCTGTTTCTACTATTGGTATCTCACTGCAGCCTTCGTGGAGCATCGAAGGTGTTTACACCCCTCGCTACCTACCGTGTAGAAGGAGAGCTCCTCCGCCGGTCCAAGAACATTCTTGTTGCCTTAAGGTAATGTTTGATAGAGGATTTGTTGTTGTTAAAATGCTGCACAGTGTATTGTGAGCATGTAGATCTGCAGATGTAGATCTCTGGTTCAGTTTACACAGTGTAGAGGGTTTAAGAGATTAACATGTTTTCTTTTCTCTGTTTCTGTTATTGGTAGCCTATCGGTCCGTGTATTTCCTGGCAGTTGGATTTTCTTTTGGTAACCACAAACAGAAATCCGCCCATTGCGCTCGTTTTTCATTTTTCATTTTTCATTTAGGGTCGCGTCGGTTCTTTCGCTCCCGTTCGCTCCCGTGTTTCATTTTTCATTCTTCATTTTAAAACAAGTTACGTTCGTTTCGCTCCCGTCTTTCATTTTTCATTCTTCAATAAAAAATAAAAAATGAAACGTAAGAAAACAGGGTTTTGCTTTTTCATTCATTCATTTCTCGATCTTAATCAAAGATACTGTAAAGACAAGACCAGAAGCGGAAGTAGATTTAGTACTTAAAAATAAAAGTGATATATATATATATATTAAATATAATTTTATACCGTAGGCTACATGATTATAACATTACTATGGCTACATCAATGTTAGACAGATGGACATATATATATATATAGATAGATAGATAGATAGATAGATAGATAGATAGATAGATAGATAGATAGATAGATAGATAGATAGATAAAGATAGATAGATAAAGATAGATAGATAATATAAATATATTATACTGTAGGCTACACGGTTATAACATAAACATAATTATGATAGGCTATATTATTATATTAGGCTATTAACATTATGCAAGCTAATTATATTTACCATGGTTACGTCAATAAGAAGACAGACAGATCTATATCTGTCTGTCTGTCTGTCTGTCTGTCTGTCTGTCTGTCTGTCGGACGGACGGACGGACGGGCAGATATAGGCCTACGTGATTCTCTTCTTTTCATTTAGACATGCTCCAAAATGTGTGTTATATTTATATTATTTAGTTGCAGCATGATTAATTAATAGCAATATTACGGAATAGGAAAACAGAAACAAATCTACCTATATAATTTGAACTTGGAAAGTTGGGTAGAGACTTGAGAGCTATAGGCGTCGCTACTCATTGAACCATCGAAATTACATCTCTGCTGACGTTTTAATCGGATACAGCATAGGTGGACACTAGGGACATCTGGGCACCAGGAAGAGTGGGTACATGTGTGCACTGCCTGCAGAGATTGAATTCTTTATTAACAATGATTATTAACACCAGTTTTCCTGGTGCCCAGTCTTCCTGGTGCCCAGATTTCCCTAGCGCCCACTCTTCTCCACCCCTAAGTGCCCACTCTTCCAAGTGCCCACATGTCCCTAATGCCCACTCGTCCAAGGTGCCCAGTTATCCCTAGTGCCCAGAATGTTTTGGTGCCCACCTATCCTGGCTGTTACCGTTACTAGCCTATACATAAATACACACTGCAGTTATTTCCACACAGTAGCCTACAATTGAAATGGCCTATATAGCGGAACAGATTAATATCTTCAAATAACTGGTAGCTGCTTTCACTAATTGACAGATTGATAAGTAGACTTGATTATATTATATTATTTTTCATTTTTCATTTACACATGCGCCTTTTCATCCAAAATGTGTGTTATACTATTTACTTGTAGCATAGTTAATTAATAGTCCCTGTTTGCGTAGCCCCCAAATCGGGCTCCCCAAGTTTTGCTCGCTGTGTGAATGATACTGTGATTCAAATACAATGGATTTTGTCTTTGAGATGTTCAGGACCACCACCCACTCTGATATTGGTTCCTTGTTAAGAGCTACAGACAGGTATTCCACATAGTAGCAGACAAAGTTGTGTCGTCAGAATACATGGCTATAGACGCCTTAACAGACGACGTCACACTGATACGAAACAGTATGCGCGCGCATGTCGGCAGCAAAATAACCCCACCGCTCATAAGATGCAATGTAAAAGTGGTCACAGTCTCACGTGTAAAAATGCATCCCATCAAACTTTCAGATGCTGTTTCTCTCCCAGTGTGGAGGAAGAATGCTTAGGATTTTTACTGTGATCTCTCGCTCTTGAAATATATAATCCTTGGTTTCTGTTGTGTGTAAACAATAATAACAATTCAAAGCAGTTGTCCTCAAAACTCCACCTCCAGTGGCTGTCAACTGTCATATAAGAACGGAGAGAGCGCTCTATGATCATGGCACCAGAACCTGCTTGGCTCGCGCAGCAGCAGCCCGTCAAGACTAATTTATGCTCCGTCCCGCGAAGGTGTCGCGCACAGAGAACGGCCGAGAATAGCAGATCTCCAAGCTCACAGCGGTCGCATCCGTGACGCGGTTGTGAGCTTGTATGTCAGCTGTTCTCGGTGCGCAATGCCGTTACGCGATGGAGTATATATGTGTTGCCTGCAGGGCGCACTCCACTAGCCTACACACAGAAGAGGTTGAATGAACTGAAACAAGCTCACCCCAAAACAACAGGTTTGGGGATCTGTTGGGAATTGATTACATGAAACAGTTACCTGTGCGTCCAGTCTCAATGTTTGTAAACAAATAATTGGTCTATTGGCCCTGTCTAAGACCAGTGGCATGTCATTTGTAAATATGTCACACCAATATGAACCCCCCCCACCTGGCTTCCCAATCCCCCACAGAGCTTTTATAAATGTGGCAACTGTGCTCAGTGCTCTAATTCGTCAAATACCAAATGTTTTACCCATCCACCTACTGGTAAAAAATATAAAATATCCTTATTTATAAATTGTAACTCAACCCATGTGGTATACATGCTTAAATGTCCCTGCATGTGGACTGGCATACATTGGTCAAACTAAGAGACCACTTAAACTCGTATTGGTGAGCACAAAACTGCTATTCCTACTAACAACCCTGAATATGCCATGGCAGGCACTATCAACAAGCAAAGCATGGCTCCCCAGCATCCCTTAAATTCTGGGGAATAGAGAAAATCTTGCAGCCTCATCACGGGGTGGTGACATCATTAATAAATTGCTTCGCAGAGAAGTACTATGGATCCACAACCTTAACACCCATGGTCTACTCTAAACGAAGAGCAGAGCCTTTCTTGCTTCCTGTAGACGGTCCCTGAGGCTTTCATGTGTATTTTGTGTTTTTGGTGCCTTTCATTTTTGAAAATGTTCTCTTTTTTGCATTGTGTCTTAAAAAGATCTAACATGTTTTGGTATTGGCCTAATATTTTCCGTCCCTTATTTCTATATGTACACTGCTTTAACTTTATCTTGATATGGCATTATATGGTTTTACTATTTTGTATATATTTTGCAATATGTCTAATAGTCCATACCCAGAGCCAACCCCAATCACCACTGATTGTCGCTACCTTGAGGCTGTGACGTGTAGTACTAGGTAATTACCATGAAACAGAGGGCCATCTATCATTGGCTCAATAAATTATTTCTATTCATTTTTGGCACATTATTCCTTAATTTACAGTAGATCTGCCAGTCATCCAGACTGACAGATTCACTTGCCTTTTGCTTTGCAGTGTTTCTAAAGCCATGCAGTTCTTAATTTCCAATCCAGTTAGTTTGTTTTCTATCTGGAGCATGCTTGTCAGCTATTGACAAAAATAACTGCATAAACAAATTCAAAGCCTTACGCAGCCGCCAGTTAGCTGGCTTGTTCTTTCTTCCTGGTGGTGTGTTGTGCGGGAGCATTTCATTGAAGGTATAGGCCTACTGTAAGTGCTTTATTAACTGTTTATTTTCTTATAAATTAGGCTAAGCAAAACCCCGAGTGTAGTCCTGGCTCTGCAGGTGCTCGTCGTCAGTGGGATACATTGCCCCACACACCTGTTGAACAATATATCAATGCGGACGGTGCTGTTTATGGTACGAAATGCCTTGTTTTTAGCACGCACTATTAATGAATTAATGAACGCGCCTATATATAGACCCCTTAACAGACGACGTCACACTGATAAGAACCAGTATGCGTGCAACCAGTATGCGCGCAATGAAACCTATTCTATCAGGTCTCGCTAAGACGCGTCTCACCACCAGCCAACACACAAGAGGGGGTTGGAGGGGGTTGAAACAATCACCTGTGCGTCCAGTCTCAATGTTAGTAAACAAATAATTGGTCTATACACTGTAGGATAACATAAATTAGGATGCGTAAAGGTGCGTGCCTGGATAGTGTCGCTTCTGATCACTTCGTGCGGCTGTAGGCCATTAATAGAGGTAAGGGTTGGCCTGCGTATATTGTATATATATTATATAGATTATAGCAACAACTAACGATGTCTGCTTTCAAATAGGCCCACTAATGGCCAACTGAACATTTTTAACCCAACTGTTATAATGTTTTTGAAATCCCCAGCAGTTACAAAGGTTGTTTTTCTCCTTGCAACACTATTATGAATCAGATATATCAAGATGCACATGTACTTTAGCCAATCTATTTAATTTAGACATCAGCTTTTTCATCCAAAATGTGTTGGCTTTAGTTGCAGTATGATTAATAGTAATACAACCTGACGACTTTAAGTCATACAGTGTTTTTACCAACCATGGCAATCGAGGAAACCGAAAAGAACAGATCTGCCCAGACTAGTGAGATGTGAACCTCTTAACTGTGGGGGGTAGTTAATATTGTATTGGTAGGAGGTGGCACCAAGAGCCACGGTAGAACATTGAAGCGGCCATCGCCTGGTGGTCAAATCTGGGATTGCAATAGTTCTACATTTAAAACGCCACTGCGCATGCTTCTACCGTTTGAAACCCACAGGTTGTCGAGGCGCAAGCCGCGCAACGCTATTGATTCTCACCAGTAGAATATGTAAAATGTATTGAATGAATCCAAAACCTGTAAAATGACATCCTGCACATTGCCGTGGCCCGTGGGTGATGATTTTGTATTACTTTATTATTTTTACACAAATAATGCCAAAAAAGAGGGGGAGATATTTAACCAATAGAGCTCTAATCATAATGATTAGAGCCCTATTTGTTCTCTACTGGTTTAACAATTCCCCTAATTTTTTTGGCGTTATTGACCATATAATGCAAGAGGTTATTTGTGTTATTTGTGTAACTTGTAATCAATGAACAACCAAACGTCCAGACTCCAGTGCGCAATGGAGGGGAGAGATTGAGCTCGATCGTTCATGGTGATTATTCCAAAAGTATTACAATTATGACAAACATAGGCTACAACCGTATGTAACCATTTGTAAGGAATGATCCCATCACGGGCACTGTGTGCCATAGGGCAGGGTCTGAATATTGTAGCGTAACTATTATACATCCAAGTTCATGAGATTCCAGATTTCCAGCCAGTTGTAAAGACTCGATTTAAAATTACTACTGCAATATCAACATTGTTACATTTGGACACCTGGATTTCCTAGGTCTATATCCTTCTATAGGCCTACTGTGGACAGAGTAGACAGACAGACAGACAGACAGAAACGGTCAGAGACGCACCAGTACCACCGAGTGCTAGTATGGAGCTTGTTGTTGCGTCTTTGAACAGTTCACACAGCGAGCAAAACTTGGGGAGCCCGATTTGGGGGCTACGCAAACAGGGACTATTAATAATATAACACATTTTGGGTGAAAAGGCGCATGTGTAAATGAAAATAAAATAATATATTGGCTATAATCAAGTCTACTTATCGAATATTGATAAGCTCTGATGTACCAGTCCAAAGTTGCATTGTATCTTTTGTATTGATAGTATTCACGTTTTGTTTATACCGATTCTGAAACACTTGATGACAATGAGTGGCTATTAATTAATCATGCTGCAACTAAATAATATAAATATAACACACATTTTGGATGAAAAAACGCATGTCTAAATGAAAAGAAGAGAATCACGTAGGCCTATATCTGCCCGTCCGTCCGTCCGTCCGTCCGTCAGACAGACAGACAGACAGACAGACAGACAGACAGACAGACAGACAGACAGACAGATATAGATCTGTCTGTCTTCTTATTGACGTAACCATGGTAAATATAATTAGCTTGCATAATGTTAATAGCCTAATATAATAATATAGCCTATCATAATTATGTTTATGTTATAACCGTGTAGCCTACAGTAGGCCTATAATATATTTATATTATCTATCTATCTTTATCTATCTATCTATCTATCTATCTATCTATCTATCTATCTATCTATCTATCTATCTATCTATCTATCTATATATATGTCCATCTGTCTAACATTGATGTAGCCATAGTAATGTTATAATCATGTAGCCTACGGTATAAAATTATATTTAATATATATATATATATATATCACTTTTATTTTTAAGTACTAAATCTACTTCCGCTTCTGGTCTTGTCTTTACAGTATCTTTGATTAAGATCGAGAAATGAAAGAATGAAAAAGCAAAACCCTGTTTTCTTACGTTTCATTTTTTATTTTTTATTGAAGAATGAAAAATGAAAGACGGGAGCGAAACGAACGTAACTTGTTTTAAAATGAAGAATGAAACACGGGAGCGAACGGGAGCGAAAGAACCGACGCGACCCTAAATGAAAAATGAAAAATGAAAAACGAGCGCAATGGGCGGATTTCTGTTTGTGGTTACCAAAAGAAAATCCAACTGCCAGGAAATACACGGACCCCTATCTCACTGCAGCCTTCGTGGAGCATCGCCTGGATGAATTAATGACTGCAACATTCTCAAGGAGAAGACAAGAGATCATTGGTGATGAGCCACTCATCTCTGCAGTCAAGGACAGATGGCCTGCATTGTTCAGTGAGAGAGAGGTACTTTTGTCAACTGAGTACATAGATTTTTTTTTTCTCACGTGAGCATTTATAAAGTCAGAAAGCATCTTTGTTGCAATCATATTCCTAATACCTTTGTTTGTACCTATATAGGTGTATGCTGCTCTTGTTTTCCGTCACTCATACACTTCTCTACTGTTTAAAAAAAAAATCTGTTTCAGTTTCGTGCCGAATTCAACAGAATTGTGTCAAAAGACCTCCTAGCATCATTCATGGATGCACTTGATGCTGTGGTGCCCAGCCTTATAGATGAATATAAAACATCTGCTTACTCTGGCAAGAAGGTGGACCTGGCCAAAGTCCTGCATTGTCTTCAAAAGGAGGTATGTACTGTATTGAAGACATTTCAAATTATGGATTATAACTTGGGTATTTTCTACTCTGTCTGTGTATCACGACTGTGGATGCTTCAGAAACCCACCTACTAATGACATCATCGTTAGGCAGATTTTAGATTTTTACCAATGCGATAACAATGGCTTCCATTATAGCATGCTAACTTCCCAGGAATAGAAAGCCTGCACTTTCTATTATCTTGGATTTCACATCAATGATGTCACTGGTAGGCAGGTTTCTGAACTGTCCACAGCCCTCCTCTGAGACACAGAGTGAGTAGACTGATAAATGAGGCGCAGTTTACGGAGCTAGTTCAGGCCAGGCAACTCAAGGGATTGGGGCAACCGATCAGGTGACTAGTCACATGCACTTTCCTCCTGATCGGGTGGTTATAGGTACTGCGTTGTTACCTGCTCACTCTGGCTGCCCTGTCTTGCTGAGCTGACGTGTGTCGCTACTGCTGCTGCTGCTGTTGCTGAGATCCTGCTACCGCTGCTTACCTGCTGCTGCCCATGAAGTCATATAAACTCATCTTCTGGTCGTTCGTACTCCTCACCATGTCCTCCTCCTCCGGACACCGGGATCGCGTCCCTCCCCCTGGGGGCATCCCGGGTTCCCCCGGCCAAAGAGATCGACTCCGGTAGTCCAAAAACAGCTGGGTATCTACGTATGCTGCTGACCATGAATAGTCTCATATTGTTCATGTAGGTGGTCATACGGCGTCGTTGGTTCTTGGTTGATGGTTGTAATCATAGCTACTCAGCTGCGTGCTACTGGTTCTAATCGTGGTATTACTTTCTTACTTAAGTAAAAAACTAAATTAAATTATGGCTAAATCTCTTGCTAAACGCTCAGCTCAAAAGCAGTAGCGTTCGTCATTGATCGATATCAGTATGGTCAACTAGAGTGTAGAAATAGAGTAACGACACGCTTGATTCCGCCGCAAACGGGCTCCTTGGGCTGTAGTTCCAAACATTGAGTTAGACGGAGCACTTCCGCATTCCGGGCTATAGTTCCAAACAATGGGACTGCCTCATTGAGTTAGACGGAGCACTTCCGCATTCCATTTTTACAATGGGAGTCGACGCTAGTGTCAGAACTCTCTCTATGGCACTGGGTTGACGGTAATTCACCAACAGTGTTGCTTAAGTTGCTATGTTTTCTTATCGTAAGCAACGATGGGCTTGGGGTTCTGTTATGGTCCCCAGTTTAGCGTGTATTTTCAAAGTAGTTCACTTTATCTCAAGATTGGGTTTCTAGACCTGGCTGTTTACTTCTCTCTCAAGAGATGACGTCACCGATCTGTGCGCACTGATATGGCTGGTAAGTGCTACTGCTTGGTAGAGAGAGGGCATGGCTTCACTTTGTGATTTGCTTTGCTTGTTCTGGCTCTAATGTTCAGATTAATATCTTTATGTACTGGTTAAAACACGGATATGCTCAGTTGGCTGCATCTTGCTTAATTTATAGTTTAATGTATCATGGTTAGTTCAGTGGCTTTAGATGGTACTCTTATTCTGAAGAGATCGTCCACCGGATGTTGTTTGAGGCTTATAGTTGATGACAGAACACTTCTCTACCCATGCGAAGGAGAGATGGGAAGCTAACTTGTGAGTAGCGTTCAAGAAGTAGTTGTTAATGCTGCTAGAATTCATTGAAATTGATTTAGCAGTTATCTATAGGAGGTTCTGTTTTGGCGTAGGGCTGGAACGGATGAACTATTACGTTATGGGATAAAGGGATACGTTTTGTTCCGTAGTCATGCTGTCTGACTCTATGATTGGTTGACTTTTCTGGTGTAACCTGGGAATTGTAGTCTCTGCTCAAGCCTCCGGCGTCAGATCAGTGGTTATGATACAGGCAGAGATTTTATTCACGTGCCAATCGTGGCATAAGCTATATTTATTATTTTATGTAGTCTGCGTGGTAAAATAAATTTCAATCAGGCTGGATGGCATAAGATGTTAAGTAATCTCAGTAAGCCACAGCAACTAAAGCATTATATTGATAAAATTATTATACGTTATGAACTTGCTTGTGACTTGCAAATACGTGTTAAACAGCAATAATACTAAGTATCACAGCGTAGGATTAATAAATGTGCAAGTCTAGTTGGTGTTAAATATCATAGGTTACGGGTCCGTTCGGATTCCAATCATCATTTAGCAGTATCTTTATCAGAAGGCTGCGAGCATGTTGTAAGGATGTGCATAGATCATTCTATGCTTAAAGCAGTCTGTAGTTGTGCAGACTGGCATTATATCGCGTTAATTTTATTTATGGTGCTGATGGTGGCTATAGTTTATCTCTCGTGTAGCTATGTCTGGCATCTATTTGCAGAGTAGGAAAATGGCACCAGACGTTGTCAATTCATGTAGCAGTTCAATTGCTCTAATATGTGGTGGAGGTGAAGTAGGCCGTTCATATTACGATGAAATAAACAAATGAACTTGCAGTGCAGATTAGACGTTATTGGTTGCATTCTATCGTTGTTATGCTCTTGTATTGCTAAATTACACTTGTTAAGGATCAGGATGAGCTAAAGGGATTCTCATTTTGCTGCATACACTTGGATAAGAGATGGTAGAGACGTTGTAGCACAGGCTAACACAGTACGTTTGCTTCTTTGTGGAAGCTTTAGATTGTCGTAGCACAGGTTAGCACAGCATGTTTGCTTATGTGGAAGCTTTAGATTGTTTGTAGCACAGGCTAGCTCAGCATGTTTGCTTCTATGTGGAAGATTAGAGTCGTAGCACAGGCTAGCACAGCATGTTTTGCCAACGTGGAGGCCGAATTCTTAGCACAAGCTATCTCAGCATGCCTTGCTACGTGGATAGCTCTGGATTGTTTGTAGCACAGGCTAGCATAGCATGGTTTGCTTCCCACGTGGAAGCTCGAATTGTCTTAGCACAAGCTATCTCAGCAGGCTCGCTACGTGGATAGCTCTGGATTGTTTGTAACACAGGCTAGCATAGCATGGTTTGCTTCCCACGCGGAAGCTTGGATTGTTCGTAGCAAAAGCTAATTCAGCATGTTTGCTTCTCATGTGGAAGCTTGGATTGTTGGTAGCACAAGCTAAACACAGCATGTTTTGCTTCCCATGCGTAAAGCTATCAAATTGGTTGTAGCACAAGCTAAACTCAGCATGCTTACTTATGTAGATAGCTCTGGATCGTCGTAGCACAAGCTAAACACTGCATGCTTGCTTCCATGTGGGAGGTACATGGTATATAAAAAAGTTGGCTGCCAAGTGATGTCATGTTATGAGCATCAAGATTACAGAAGTAAAGTTATTGCAACAGGATAGATAGTGGGGCTTCAGTAGAGTCAAGATATCAGTCATTGTCCATGATTGGCTGGTGCGCATCGATTAAATAAAATATATATATTTCGCCGCGACATATCTCGCAGGACGGATAAAAGAGGGACTCCGATCCTGGCTGCTCCTGTTATCAATAGTTACACTATGTTGATGGGCTTTGCTTGTCTCATGCTTATCAAAAGCTGGGTGACTGGAAGTATTTGTCCCCGTATAAGAGGCGCTGCGGTATCCGCCAGAGTGGGATGCTCACGGCATATTTAGCACCACATCACGGTGTGTTCATCACTGGTGACGAGTGTTGCAGTGCAACCAGCAGCTTGCGGTGTGCGACTGACTGTGTCAGGATTGAGGCCACACTCGTGCATTGATGTGCAGCATGCGTCCCCACTCATCCACAGTGAAGCACGCACGCTTCACCGTGGATGTGTGAGTGGCTTCAGGAAGTAAATTCCTGTCCCAGCGGTCTATAACGGCGTCATCTCGTCCAGGGTGGCTCATCATGGTAATTGCAAGGATAATTCTGCTTCTGGTTCTAGATTCCAGGTTGAGCTACCTACGCTCTTGGCGGCACTGTGAGCTCTCAAGGCAGCGTGAGAGAGCTGCTTGAGATGTGGGCTTCTCAATGTTCTCAGCACTATGCTGCATCATCTACTGTGCTTGAGATGTGGGCTTCTCAATGTCTTCTCGGCACCTATGCTGCATCATCTACTGAGCTGCCTAGCCTTGCTGCTAAACTCTGCTAAATCAATTCTGCCAACCTCTGGCGTCTGGCTCTATTGGGCCGATCCAGACTTGCAACAGATGGCATTTCGTGCTAAATCTATTAGGCTATGGATGGAGAGGGATATCGGCGTTAGTTAATATTATTCACATGTCTAACAATCTGCGTCAAGCTCTGCAAGCTATAATTTAAGTTGTATACCGTATTCTTTCTGCATCAACTGCTATGAGGCTAATTGCTAATATGCGCCACAGGGCGCTTAACCAATTTAGACCGAGGCCGATTCTAAAATCGCTTTCTAAATTTTGACTAAGTTCTGGAAAATTTCAAATAGTTATTCAAAAAAAATACAAATGCATGTTGCTATACGGTAAATGGCAACATGAACCCAAAATGGGTTAAACTGGTCATAGGATGGCCGGGCTAATCCAGAATTGCAATAACATTGTGTTTGTCTCTCCATCTGTAGGCCTAAACTTGAACTGGTTCTCTGCAAGCTGCGAGAGATCGGCTCAAGCTGTGGGCTTTCTCCAACCTCCGTATTGATGCAGCTACATCTACAGCGCTGCTTGTCTATGCTTTTCTTAAATCTCGGGGGCAATGGTCCTCAGGAGCTTACGTAGATATTGGTTAAGGATTACATTCTGCAGGCTAAAAGCTCATGAGTATGAGTGCTCACGCTGTTCTATCGCTAATTCAATAAATGCTGCATGCGTATTATTGACGCTTTAATTACAACTCGGGTGGATTGCTGGGGATTTAGTTTAGTGGTGATGTCATGGTGCTAAAAAATGTTGGTTTATTCCTATAGCGCTAAAAAGTTTTTCTATGGCTACGTAGTCAGGCTAATCATATCAAGCTCAGTCTATTAGTAATTGCTGCTCAGGTATCGTTGGGTACTGATTCAGATGTTAAGTAAAGATAGCACGTCTTTACACACATAGTCAGTACACTTTATTTATTATGGATGATAAACAATAGTTATCATTCATCATAGGATGACCTCATTTATATATATACGATATATATATATATATATATATATATAGCAGATTTCTTTGAAAAAGAAATAAATATAGAATGTCCTTTTCGAATCCTACTCGTGGTGCGGTACAGCAGTGGACACTGTAGTGTTAGGATACCGTCTAGGACTCCTGGTTTCAGGATCAACAGGTACCTGGATTCATCAGGCTTGTTGAACACATGGTTGCATGCTGCATTTGTTTAAGTTAAAACTTAAAAAATTAAATGTGAGGAACACTATCATGTTAGTAAGAAACAAGTCATGGAGCTCCACCATTCTCACAGATGGTTGGTCTGGCGTCAGGCCCTGTGCTCCCAAGCCGTTTTGGGGGTTCTTGCTGTTTTGGGGGTTTAATTCATTCCCTGTAAATGCTAATTGGCATGTAACATTCATTAAAATGTTATCCTTACAGGGAATGAATGGATTCAGAGGCCTGACGCCAAACTATGCTTCCTCTTGTTTTCTATACCATGCTCAAGCTTGCAAATATATATTGCTAATAAATATATATTCTAATCCAATCTAAGAGTTGTCTGACTGAAATGAGGCGCAGTTTACGGAGCTAGTTCAGGCCAGGCAACTCAAGGGATTGGGGCAACCGATCAGGTGACTAGTCACATGCACTTTCCTCCTGATCGGGTGGTTATAGGTACTGCGTTGTTACCTGCTCACTCTGGCTGCCCTGTCTTGCTGAGCTGACGTGTGTCGCTACTGCTGCTGCTGCTGTTGCTGAGATCCTGCTACCGCTGCTTACCTGCTGCTGCCCATGAAGTCATCCCACCCGCCTCCCCGGCATCCACCTGTAGGCTCTGTTTCTAGATCCCCTTGGGGGTTTAATTCATTCCCTGTAAATGCTAATTGGCATGTAACATTCATTAAAATGTTATCCTTACAGGGAATGAATGGATTCAGAGGCCTGACGCCAAACTATGCTTCCTCTTGTTTTCTATACCATGCTCAAGCTTGCAAATATATATTGCTAATAAATATATATTCTAATCCAATCTAAGAGTTGTCTGACTGAAATGAGCATTAGTGAGGACCAATTATATGAAGAAAATGGGTGAAGTTGTCCCTTAAGTAAGGTGGGCATGTATTTACAATCTCACTAATTATCTTTGACATAGTCTAGTGTGTTCACCTTATATACTATTGCGTCTACTATTGAATCTATCTATCAAAACATCACTGGGTCCAATAAAACCTGTCTGCAGTGTGCAAGCTTTCACTCGCCTACCCTTACCTGTTTTGTAGGACACAAACCAAAACAGGAGGACATCTGCCCTACTTGGTCTCCCGTACTATCTGTCAGAGGATTGCTCCAATATAATCAAGATGTGTGATGTAAGGCATTGCATTTATACATTTCATACTACACTCATTAAGTTGAAATGTGACTACAGGACATTTTTCTTTTTCATTAGCGGCATTACCATACCCATGTATTTTTGCAGTAAACATGTAAAGATACTTTACTATCATTGTGATAATAATTATATAGTGAAAATGGCAGCTCTACAAGCTGTATAGTGACGCTGCCATATAGCCAACTAGGTATGTAAGTGCTGCTATTAAAATGCAAACTATAAAAATACTAAAATTGCTAAATACAGAAAATGAATGGTCATTAAGTTCATAAAGTTTAATTCCTAATTTCATGATATAAATATTTGGGTCATAATTGATGTCATGAAAGGTTAAAAATGTAAAAACTTGATGTGATTAAAACTTCTGGGGCGGAACAAAGGTTCCCTGTCTGTCAGTAGCACACCGGACCATTACTGATTGATGCATTGATTGCATGACATTACTGACAGGTGGTGCAAACAAACCTGTGGACTAAAGCTCTGTGAACTTGCAGCTCATGTGATTTCATGCTGCTAAAGTTATTAAAGACGTCTGAAACCATAGACAGACGGTCAAAAAGACATTCTAAGGACTTAAAGCAACCCAACAACGAAGAAACTCTTTTCCACAACAAGCGGCCAACGAGGTATTCTATTGTTTTGATTTAGCTTTGATGTTACCGTTGTGGTTAACCTGCGCGTTGCGCATTTCTACATGTCATTGCATTTTCATTTATGTATGCTTTGATCTATGTTGTTATTTACTGTGCAAGTTATTGATTGTATGCTTATTATTTTTGTGTGTGAACATATAGTTCTCACGGCATGACTGAGGGATGAGGAGAATGCCTGAAGCAATAAATGCCCGTTCATAAAGAACCCGACCTGTGTCATCATTGTTGTGCGAGGAGCTACAGTGAGAACTCGACTGCTCATCACAGCACGGGTAGGCGAGACGACGAGACCACCGCGGATGACGACGCGACCACCGCGGGTGCGACGCAACGAACGTCCAGCATTAAGAGAAGCAAGCCCACAAAGTAGGTGTTGGCATAGCCACAGCAAGCAACGGTGATAGACTGTGTTAAAGCGCAACGTTTCAAGCTATAGCCAAGAAGTTTTCTACCACAATCCTCAAGTTAAGGTGGTCTGATAACCAAGGTTAAAGGACAACTCCACTGTTGTAAAAATATTTCCTTATTTTTAGAATAAGTGATTTAAGGTATTTCTAAGCATATTGTATCTGCACTTAAGGTTAATTCTTGCATTTTTGCCAAGGTTATTTCTTATTTTGATTCTAAAATTGAAGTTAACTTAAAGGCTACCTAAGTTTCTCACATACAGTACTCTACACAGTGCACACAGGATACATACAGTCATATTTATACACACTACTAAGAAGACAATTTAAGCTAATTATTTATACACATTCTATGCCATACAAATTCATTCAACATGTCTGACCCAAGCGCCGAAACCGCCCAGGAAAACGCCAATCCACCTGTGCAACCCCAGGTTACAGAAAATGTCAATGCATCTACTCTATCTGAGGCTACAGCCACTGAATCAGAACAAGTGGAGACACTACGAAGAAGTGAAAGAAATCGAACCCTGACAAAAGGGAAGAGAACTTGAAGAAGAAAAGCTAAAAGGTGTACAACGTAGGTACAGAATGACTTTCGCAAAGTGGAAGTATCATGTAAAAATAAGCAAGGAAACGTTGGCTGTTGAGGCCCCCGAAGAAGAATTAAAGGTACTGATTCAGAACATGGAAATCATCCATTCTGAGGTAACGTCGATTTATGAAGAATTACGTCGACTGCAAACCCCTGAGCCAGACATACGGCGTACGGTAGACACCTGCGTGTCTCTTTCAGAATTTATTGTTAAGAAGGCAACAAAGAAACTTCAAGGGCATACGTCAGAAGAAGAGGAAGATCCATGGCCTGACGTTGGTTCAATCCTAGACTCAACTGGTTCCTGGTTAAGGTCACCGTCTCATAAGTCAAGTTGTACTTCTACCGGCTCAAGCAACACAGTCAAAAGAAATGAGGCTGCAGCTGAAGCCGCTGCATCCCAAGAAGTTTTGGCAGTGTTGGAAGAACAAGAGAGGGAAACAAGAGAACTTCTAAGGCTACAGGCTGAAGAAAAGGATCGACTGGCGCAATTTGAAGCTGAGAAGCTAGCCAGACAACGATCAATGGAGGCCGAACACCTAAGGCTACAGGCCGAAGGAAAGGATCGACTGGCGCAATTTGAAGCCGAGAAGCTAGCGATGGAAGCTGAGAAGCTAGCCAGACAACGATCAATGGAGGCCGAACATCTAAGGCTACAGGCTGAAGAAAAGGATCGACAGGCGCAATTTGAAGCCGAGAAGCTAGCCAGACAACAAGCGATGGAAGCTGAGACGCTGGCCAGAGAACAAGTGATAAAAGAAAGGCAACGGAAGATTGAACGCTTAGACGAAATGAAGAAGTTGAATGCTGCACAAGCTCGAGTGAGAGTCTATGACCTAACCGAAGGAAACTCTCTCAATGCCCCAAACCTCCCATCCACTTACCAACCTCTGCCAGTCCCAACACACACCCTCAATATTTCAAGCCCTCCATTCATTCCCCAATCTCCGCCATTTACAGCACAAGCCATACACGCCTCAACCCCCTCATTCATTCATTCCTCAAGCCCTAACAGTTACGACGCAAGCTCCGCACCTCTAACCCCTCATTCATTCCTCAAGCCCTACCAGTTACGACGCAAGTTCCCCACCTCTCAAGCCCCTCATTCATTCCTCAATCCCTAACAGTTACGACGCAAGCTCGGCACCTCTCTAACCCCTCATTCATTCCTCAAACCCTACCAGTTACGACGCAAGTTCCCCACCTCTCATTCATTCCTCAATCCCTACCAGTTACAATGCAAGCTCCCCACCTCTCAAGCCCCTCATTCATTCCTCAATCCGTACCAGTTATGATACAAGCTCCCTATGACTCCAGCCCCTCATTCATTACTCAATATCAACAAGTCACAAGTCTAGCCCCAAGTCCCCAAAGTCTACCTCAAGCTGCAACAAGCGCAACGCCCCTGCCCCAAGAGCAGAACACCCTTGATTTCATCAGTGTGCTAACAGAAGCTATAAGTACTAATCGTCTTCCAGCTCCAGAGCCCACAGTATTCACTGGAGATCCTTTGAAATACAAAGAATGGCAATTGTCTTTCAGAACATTAATAGACAAGAAGAACATTTCAAAGGAAGAGAAATTGTACTATTTGAGAAAGTACGTAGGTGGTACTGCAAAGAAAGCCATTGAAGGTTTCTTCCTACTAGGAAATGAAGAAGCATACGACTCAGCCTGGCAGCTGTTAGAAGAACGGTTTGGAAACCTATTAGATTGGGAGGTCCTTCACAGACAAGCTGCATGCTTGGCCAAAAATAAGCGTTAAAGATGGCCAGGAGCTAAGAGAATTGTCTGACTTCCTTAGGGCTGCCAAGCCGCAATGCCCCACATTAAGACGTTGGAAATCACTTTAATGAGAATCAAAACCTTCTGCGGAAATTACCAGACTGGTTGGCATCCAGATGGAACCGCAGAGCCATGAAATACAGACAAGTAAACGCTGAGTACTATCCACCATTCAAAGAATTTGTAGACTTCCTGGCAGAAGAAGCAGACCTTGCTTGTGATCCTGTATGCTCAATGCAAGCACTCAGGAATACTGAAGGTGAGACACCAAGACAACCACGAAGCCAACCCATTCAAGCAAAGACATTGGCCACAAACACAACACTGAGTGATACCCTGTCATGCATGCTCTGCGAAAGACCAGGACATGACCTTGCAAAGTGCAGAAAGTTCCAAGAAAAGACAGTTCAAGATCGTGTTAAGTTTGTGCAAGCAGAGAAGCTTTGCTTTGGATGTTTGAAGACTGGTCATCGCTCAAATGTGTGTGATGACAGAGCACATGTGAAAAATGTCAGAGGAGCCACCCGACATGTTTGCACGATGACAAGTTCAGTGAACGACAAAGCTCGAGACCTCCAAGAGGAGCCAACTCAAATGATGAGGCAGACACCACAGAGATAATTGTAAATGCAACTGCCAATAGAGTCATACAAGAAGGTCTAAATACACACGTGTCCTCAATCATACCAGTCTGGGTCTCATCCATGAAACAGCCAGATCAAGAAGTTCTTGTCTACGCGCTCTTGGACACGCAGAGCGATACGACGTTCATCCTTGATGAAGTGGCCCAAGGTTTAAACGCAAACAAAGAGAATGTCAAGATACGACTATCCACAATATCTGCAAGGACAACAGTCAAACACTGTCAGAAGTTGACCAATCTACAAGTGAGAGGTTACAACTTGGAAAAAAGGATTCCATTGACACCTGTTTACGCACAAGAGTTAATTCCAGCAGGCAGGTCGCACATTCCAACTTCGGAAACTGCTCTAAGGTGGCCTCATCTGGAACAATTGGTGGATAAGATTCCACCACTGTTGGACTGCAAAATAGGCCTACTGATCGGCTACAACTGTCAACAAGCCCTCCTACCAAGAGAGATCCTGTCAGGTGAAGATGGTCATCCATATGCACAGCGGACCGATCTCGGCTGGAGCATCGTCGGCTGCTCACATCCGGTGGACAACTGCAGTGATGTAGTGGGAACCAGTCACAGCATCATAGTGCAACAAGTGACACCTGCCGTGCAGCCATCGGTTGAGTTAAAAACAGAAGTGCACAAAGTGTGCAAGGTTCAAGTTAAAGGTATCAAATCAACAGACAATAAACAATACACAGTTCAGTCAAAGGAGTCTAACCAGCTGAAGAGGCCTGACTGTTCTGGACAGCAGAATCTTCCACATGGAAAGAAAATGGTGGGAGAACTAGAAATGACCGCTGAGCTTTGTAAAGTTCATGACAACAAAGTCAAGACAAAGGAAGTGAATTCAGTGAGGAACCACTTCACAAAGTCTTCTAACTGGTCCAGAGCACAGTTCCACAAGGAAGACCTCCATCTGAACAAGAGTTGGAGAAGAGTGCACTTCCTAGCCAGTGAATTCTGGCCAAGATGGAAGAATGGATACCCCAGTGCAGATGGCATGGTGCAAAAGATCAAACCACTGGTCAGTGACACCACACTTAGAATAAGGCACACCACACACAAGGCCAACTTGGTCACATACATACACACTTAAAACACGTAATCATACTGAAGGTCACACCCACTCAAGTTCGTAATTTGTTTTTCATAATTTTGGTTACAAGAAAATCCCACTTTTGTAATAACGAGTGATTTGGTGGGAGTGTAAGTGCTGCTATTAAAATACAAACTATAAAAATACTAAAATTGCTAAATACAGAAAATGAATGGTCATTAAGTTCATAAAGTTTAATTCCTAATTTCATGATATAAATATTTGGGTCATAATTGATTTCATGAAAGGTTAAAAATGTAAAAACTTGATGTGATTAAAACTTCTGGGGCGGAACAAAGGTTCCCTGTCTGTCAGTAGCACACCGGACCATTACTGATTGATGCATTGATTGCATGACATTACTGACAGGTGGTGCAAACAAACCTGTGGACTTAAGCTCTGTGAACTTGCAGCTCATGTGATTTCATGCTGCTAAAGTTATTAAAGACGTCTGAAACCATAGACAGACGGTCAAAAAGACATTCTAAGGACTTAAAGCAACCCAACAACGAAGAAACTCTTTTCCACAACAAGCGGCCAACGAGGTATTCTATTGTTTTGATTTAGCTTTGATGTTACCGTTGTGGTTAACCTGCGCGTTGCGCATTTCTACAGGTCATTGCATTTTCATTTATGTATGCTTTGATCTATGTTGTTATTTACTGTGCAAGTTATTGATTGTATGCTTATTATTTTTGTGTGTGAACATATAGTTCTCACGGCATGACTGAGGGATGAGGAGAATGCCTGAAGCAATAAATGCCCGTTCATAAAGAACCCGACCTGTGTCATCATTGTTGTGCGAGGAGCTACAAGGTATACTACTTAATTAAGAAGTTGAACTAAGACCTTTTACATAACCTTATTTATTACATTGGTAGAAAAGTTTTAAACATGGGAGATGTCCGTTAAGGAAGTACATGTCTGTTTCAGGCTAATGGAGAAACCCTTGATGTGCTGATGAAAGGAATGGAGGTTGGACTGTTGATTGGACATGAAGGCCCTCTGCATGATGCGTTTCCTTTGGAGGTCTTCAATGTAGCTGTGGTGGCGGAGGAGAAGATCATCCTTCATGGCCTCAAAGATGTGCCCACAGCCTTTGCTATGTTAATGGCTGCAATGTACTGCCTTAACCTACAGTACCCCCCTTGCATGAAGCGCTCCTTTGAATTCCTTCAGAAGGTTATCATGGAGATTGACCCAGACACATGCTCAGCAAGAATCCGTGGGTTCAAAAATAAACTGCTTGGACATCACCTGTAAACACTGAAGTGCATATCTGAAGTGGGGGAGTTTGCCTCCAACTCCCCAGAGACCACAGACCTCAGCCCTAGAGGAGGGGCATCTGTACTGCACTGATCCTATAAGACTTTAGCCCTAGAGAGGAACAGCATCCTCTGCACTGTTCCTCAAATAATTAAGCCCTAGAGGAGGGGCATCTGCACTGTTCCTCAAAGGGGCATCTATTGCACTGATCCTCAAAGACTTCAGCCCTAGAGGAGGGGCATACTGCACTGTTCCCCAAAACTTAAGTTACTTTATAGATGTACTTTTGATTACTAGACATGCACTTTTAACAGAGTTTCTACATAGTAGTATTGATACTTCAGTAAATACCATTTTAACTTTTTCCACCACTGATGGAGAGGGTGAAACGAAAAAAGGGTCCAAATTGGGTCAAACGATCCACGGCCAACATGTGGATACTGCCAAACTGTATTTTAACATAAAACTACTTGTAAACATTATCCTCAATGGCAGTTGCAAGGAGTTGCATTGGTGTGGACTGGCCTTGAAACTGTTCCGTTGCATTGGTGCGGTCTGGCCGTAAGACTTGAAAATGGGTCAAATCTTTGTTCAAGTTGCCTGCAGCCCATGACTAGTATTGTGACACAAGATCTTCATATAATTGGTCCTCGCTAATGATCATTATATGGTACCATGTTTGTCTACTCACTCTCGGAGGGCTGTGGACAGTTCAGAAACCCATCCTCCATTGAAATCATCGATGGGAAAGAGTTTAAAATAGGTGAAGTTGTCTAACTTTTTGTTTAAAAAAAAAAGAGCAAATGTTTAAAGTTTTAAAACATTTTACTATGAATTTCAAGTTTTTACTGTTACAGTAAATGGATGAAGATGGATGGACAGACTGATAAGAGTTTTGGTCATTATATAGTAACATAACAGATCATTAATGCTGCTACCAAAACAAACGTTTGCCTAGCTGGCCAAACCTGACGAGATCTATTAAGAACGTATTTGATCATTTCTCCCAGCTTTGTTTATCTCAACATTTTTGTTTCATCACTAAGTGATTGAAAGCTGATTTGATTTTAAGCAGTGGCGGTTGGTGTCCAATGGGCTTATTAGACATGACTTGTGACTTCTTAGTTAAGAAATTGTGTGCCCCAATTAGTGCACAAACTCTTCCCTACATGACTCTCGAGTTCCTGCCTTCATCAAAGAAGCTTCTCACATCCTATTGAAAGAGAAAGCTGGCTGGGATAAGTTAGGGAAATGTGGATTCCACATGATTAAATTTCAGTCATGCCTGGGAAATGGGTGTGGTAGCTGATTAGTAACTGCAGCTATACATGTACGTGCTAGAGCGCCTCACTGGAACTATAGAAAAACAAGGATGGATTTGTTATTGGTCAATTAACATTATTAAGCATGCATAGCACATGCTCTCGGAGCGACAAGTTAGCCAATTTTGACGCCAGTTGCCAGTTTGTTGAGAAGGAAGAGTTTCACAAAGCTTAATTTTTGGGCAACACGTACTCAAAGCGTGAACATATCCCATTATTTCCTGCCTATCGCTGGAATAACAGCTAGCAATAATCCAAACTCGGTTAAAGAGGCAAAATAATCTGTAAGGGGATGATGTGGTTGCTTGCTATCCCCCTGAAACACCTGTAATGAATAGATTTCACATTCTTCGTCTTGGCTCAGCCCAAGGGTAATAAATAACTTTCTATGTGTAATGGCTCACGCCAGCTGTTAATTACAGCCAAATGTCTACAAAGAAAATGACAAAATTGCAGATAGCGGACAGTTTTTGAGAGAGACTTACTCAGTTATTTTCTTAGAGCATTTTTACCCCATTGAGTAGCTGAAGCAAGCCTCCCATCCGTCCTTTGTCCATCAGCCATCCTGGAGCTCTGGAACCTATTAGACGAGGAATCTCCACATTAGCATTCCCTCTGGACTAACAAAGCAGTCGGACAGCTAGAAGTAGACAGACAGACAGATAAGACAGACAGCTGTGGTTCTTGTTGGGGAGACGTCATTGGACAAGGACTAATTAGTCATTAGTGGTGACTATATACTACATTAACTACTGTCAAGGAATGCTGTCGGCTGACTATGGTCAAGAATATGACCTGCTGTCATTGGGAATGTTTGATTGTAATTGCACACTTCTCTATCTCTTCCATTTCTCATAATCTCTGTCTCTCTCTGCCTGTCTCCGTCTCTTTTTCTATCTCTCTCTCTCTCTGACTGTCTTTCTCTTTTTTAGGATGGCTGAGGTGTCACAACAGGAGAAGCGCCAGGCCATCGCTGTAAGTCATTTCTTCACCCTTACACACACACACACACACACACACAGAGCACACGCTGCATTGATGGCTTTAGAAACAACCAATCATTGCTTCATGTAGGGTCTGACCAGCAGCCTTAATGACTCTCAACCTTTTAGGCCCCATCTCCTCTGACCATTAGCAGCCAGGCGAGCTGTAATGCACTCATTACAGCTCTCTCTCTCTCTCCCTCCCTCTCTTCTAGCTTTCCTTCATTCTCATTATGGGACTTCCTTATCCCTCTCACTCTTTCTTTCCTCTCTCCATGTCTTTCTCTATCACTTCCAGTCTCTTTTAATCTGTCTCTTCCTTCTCTCTCACTGTCTGTTGTTAACTTTTAACTTTTCTCTTCTCGCTCTATTTGTCTGCCTGTTTGACAGCTGTTATCTCTAGGCATTTCTCTCTCTTCCTCCTCTCCTCAGACACACACACTCACACTCACACTCACACACACTCTAAAAACTACATGCACTATATCAATAAAGTGACTCATAGTGCTCTCTCCAGTGATTGCAGTCAATCAGATAACTGCTAACAGCACAGGGATGTCTGTGCTGGAATTTCGTTTAATCTCTTGATGATTTTTATGAACACAATGTGATGACTGTATGTTTGCATGAGTGCTGTGTGTGTGTGTGTGTGTGTGTGTGCGCGTGTGTGCGTGCGTGCGTGCGTGTGCGTGCGTGCGTGTAAATTAATAAATGTACTCTCTTTAGAATGTTGCCGGTGGATAATAGCCAGCAAAGCATTAATTACTTATTGATTAAATTCAATGTTCACAAATGGCTGTGTGTGTGTGTGTGTGTGTGTGTGTGTGTGTGTAACAGGAGAAAAGGAAGAAGCAGAACAAGAGGAGGCAGCTGGATGATGACCGACGGCAGCTCCAACATCTAAAGGTACACACACACTAAATACACACTAAACACAAACCACCACAAGATGGACATATACACACATTCTATGAATTCTGACTTTTGCCCACCTGAGTACCTTTAGCGGTTGCGTCCACCAAGGATTTCATTTCCTGAGTGCAGTGTATGTTTTGAATTGTTTTCAATCGAAGAGACGCGTATTTATGCTATGCTGTACTTACAAGTTACTTTGTAGATTTAAGATTATTACAAACTGTGCATTAACCAATTAAGACATATTTTGTACCTTGTCTTTTCGAAAATAGCCGATCTACAAGCTCATATTGTGATTTGTTGTGAGCTTGTAGATCAGCTATTTCCAAAAGATTTTGACACATTTTGAAAACATTTTGGAGAAAAATTACTTGTGAAATGGGACAATCTGCATACTGTACTTCTACTTTTGGTACTTTTTGTTTTGATGTCAATTTCTACATTGTGGTATTGCTACTTTTATTTAAGAAAAACGAATCTGAAAAGTTTTTCCATTACTGTTGAGTGGCCAGATATTATAATAATACTGGCTTTGTTATTAATGAAATGCATGAGCCCTCTATTGACTTGATTGAATGGAGCCAGTAAACTCATATTAATGATTTGGCCTTTAATATCTTGTTAATGTAGTCATGAGAAAAAGTATTGACATAGATGGAGCAATAACAAAATAAATGTGTTCTGCTTTGTTCTGTCTGCAGGGCTTATGGACCGTTTCATCACAGAGAAGACCATGAAAGAGGCTACCTCTGCATACAAAGTTCTCCAGGTGCCCTTTGAGCAAGCAAGTGAACACAAGGATGCTTCAAAGGTGGACATCGGTTTTACAGCAGAAACAGCACTCAGTAAACTGAAAAAACAGAAAAAGATCTCAGAGGCAGGTGCTTGAGATAAAAACAGATTGTAAAAAATTCCTCATTTCACTCTTGCGCAAGTTTGTTAACAAGTCACCTGTGCAGTACCCACTTGTTAGAAACATGCAATGCCTAGATCCAAGACAAATGGTTGCAAACAAAGAGCAGTGTGGGAACAAAATGAAGAGAGTCCTGCAGACCCTTGTGGCTGCAAATCAAGTGCAGGAGTCAGTATGTGATGATGTCTTGAGAGAGTACAAGGAATTCTGTGATTTCTCTCTGATCACTCCAGGGTTCAGAGAATTTGACCCCTCCTCAGATAGAGTGGATACTTTGTTTCATGAGACTATGGGCTCTAGTAGTAAATTCAAACATCTGTGGGATGTGGTGAAGGTGCTCCTTGTGATGTCCCATGGACAGGCAAGTGTGGACAGGGGATTTTCTGTGAATAAAGAAGTTGTGGTGGAAAATCTGAAGCAAACGTCTTTAGTGGCACTGAGACTCATCATTGACCATATCAGGGCAGTTGGAGGGGTTTGTAAGGTTAAGCTCACAAAAGAACTGCTCGCATCAGCTGCAGGTGCAAGGCAGAAGTATGTTGCCCACCTTGATGAGCAAAAGAGAGAGAAAAGTAGACAGACTCTTGCTATGAAAAGACAGACTCACATGGATGAATTAGGTGAGCTGAAAAAAAAGAGGTCTAGAATTGATGCTGACTCCAAAGCCATGGAGAAAGCTGCAGATGAGTTTGCAGAAAAGGCAGAGACCACTAGCAAACTTACCTTCATTGCAAAGTCCAACAGCCTCCGCCGTTCAGCCAAAGAAAAAAAAAACAAGCCTGTTTTCCAGCGTAGTCAGTTCACGAACTGCAAATTATTGCTACTAAGCTGAGATGATACCATCTTCTATGACCCATGTCCCTGACCAGTTGTACCACACAAAACATTTGCATTTGATAATGTTCATTATATCTGGGGTGAGTAGAGTCTCTGACTTCAAAATTCACAAATTTCACAAATTTAAAGCTGTGTAATTTGGTTAGATTAATTAAATGGCTCACCCTTTCACAATCACACATGTTCCCGTTTGCAACCCGGGCAGGTGACATTTTAATATAAAGAAATCTCTCTTTAGTTAAATCGTTTTTATTTTTGCAAACAAATGCTCAAATTCACAAACAACTGCTGGAAGCTCAAGCTCGAACAAATGTGCCTAATGCTAGTTTCTTGAGCTCCAGAGGACTTATCAGTCGCCTCCAGCTCCAGGCTCCATGGTCGTCACCGGATCTCCCTCCTGAGATTGGCCAGACGGGTCGTCCTGGTCAGACGGCAGCTCGTCCACAGCCTCCTTAGACATAGCCAATTGATTGTTCGCCGCGAACAACTCCCACACCTCGTCACACACCACGTCAATCTTTGATTGAATAGAGTGAAACATTTATTTAGAAGTTTGCAGAAAAGGTCACCATGACCTAGTTAATTGCAACAGATTAAGCCCTCACTGGGCACAGGTGTGCTAAAGGGTCACAGTGACACAGTACAGAGCTACAAATTAGTCCCTCACTGGGCACAGGTGCGCTAATCATACCAGGGTGTGTCAATCAACCAAACAAACTTTTAACATGAAATATATCCCCACAAACATGAATTAAACCCCAAACCCACATCATGTCAAGAAACACAACAAAAGCACAGCAAAGTACATCTACTCACAGATTGTGCCGGAATCAGGGCAAACATTCCAACATAAAACAATTAAGCAGTGGCAGCATTACACACTCCTTCCCTCTCTGGGTCTGAATGATGAATGAGCATTTTCTAACATTTGGAGGCTTAAATACCCTAACACTAGGGGGCAGTGTTGGTACAATTACAGAACTGGGAATTACAACACTGGGGCCAGAATACATTTTCTACTCAATTCATAGTGCATACCTCGTTGTTCACTTCTCGATCCACATTCTCTGCCGCCTCTTCTTCATCCACCTCCTTCGCAGAGCCTTCAACCGAGCCTGTTGCCTCGTCCTGCGCCACCGCCATCTTTGACTGAATGAAAAAAGCACATGAAAGCACAGTTCAAATACAAGGCCAATTAAATCAAATTAAAACGCCAAAAAGCCTATGGCTTGTTTCAATCGGGGTCCTATTGTACTCAATTCACAGTGCATACCTTGATTTTTTCTTCCGCGAGGATACGGAGCTTTCCGTATTCATCGGTCCCCCGAAATTCATCCTGCCACGCTACTTTGATCCTTTCGAAGTCGTTGTTGCTGTATGACTGGCCTGGCTTCAGTCCCATGAAGATCTTCAGGTTGGGGTTCCCAGCCTGGTTCATTTCTTGACATACATGGGTGATGGAGCGATGTGAAGCAACCTTTTTGAGGTCTTCAAGCTGTTGTTGTATCTTCGCAGCCCTCTGGGCGCTCTTTTCGGTGTGCTTTAACACTATCTTTGGTTCAACGCGGCCCTTGCCATGCTTGCTTTTGTCAGAACTCATGTTGATTCCTTGAAGGTTGGACGGAAAGACCTGCCGTGCGGATAAACACGCACTTTATAAGGAACAAATGCTCCACCCCCCAGGATACCCAAACCATACAGATTCTACCATTTTCGTTCACGTGATTCACATACGACGGCCCCCGCCTGTAGTAGCCTGATTATCACAGAGAGTGGGCGGGGTCTATGGTTTGTAACCAGGCTTGCTATGAAAAGACAGACTCACATGGATGAATTAGGTGAGCTGAAAAAAAAGAGGTCTAGAATTGATGCTGACTCCAAAGCCATGGAGAAAGCTGCAGATGAGTTTGCAGAAAAGGCAGAGACCACTAGCAAACTTACCTTCATTGCAAAGTCCAACAGCCTCCGCCGTTCAGCCAAAGAAAAAAAAAACAAGCCTGTTTTCCAGCGTAGTCAGTTCACAAACTGCAAATTATTGCTACTAAGCTGAGATGATACCATCTTCTATGACCCATGTCCCTGACCAGTTGTACCACACAAAACATTTGCATTTGATCATGTTCATTATATCTGGGGTGAGTAGAGTCTCTGACTTCAAAATTCACACATTTCACAAATTTAAAGCTGTGTATTTTGGTTAGATTAATTAAATGGCTCACCCTTTCACAATCACACATGTTCCCGTTTGCAACCCGGGCAGGTGACATTTTAATATAAAGAAATCTCTCTTTAGTTAAATCGTTTTTATTTTTGCAAACAAATGCTCAAATTCACAAACAACTGCTGGAAGCTCAAGCTGTAACAAATGTGCCTAATGCTAATTTCTTGAGCTCCAGAGGACTTATCAGTCGCCTCCAGCTCCAGGCTCCATGGTCGTCACCGGATCTCCCTCCTGAGATTGGCCAGACGGGTCGTCCTGGTCAGACGGCAGCTCGTCCTCAGCCTCCTTAGACATAGCCAATTGATTGTTCGCCGCGAACAACTCCCACACCTCGTCACACACCACGTCAATCTTTGATTGAATAGAGTGAAACATTTATTTAGAAGTTTGCAGAAAAAAGCACACGAAAGTACAGTTCAAAAACAAGGTCGACTAAATCAAATTATACAACATGTAGTTCCGACCAAGAAATCTGATTGGTTGAAATAGCTATCTAGCCGTGCTTCAAACCAGCATGATAGCACGGGCCAAATCAGAAAAGGCAGAGACCACTAGCAAACTTACCTTCATTGCAAAGTCCAACAGCCTCCGCCGTTCAGCCAAAGAAAAAAAAACAAGCCTGCAAGACATTGAAAAGCAAATTGATGAGAAGCTAAGAGAAATGAAAGAATGAGAATCCCGAAGTGGTCACAGTTTAGCAGTTAAATTGCCATGGTTAATTGTAAAAAAAAAAAAAGGGAAGAAAAAACAGACCATCTCAAGGCATTACGTGCAGAAATTGTCCATGGGACACTTTGACTGCTGTTTATTGTTGTGCTGTTTACTTACTTAGACTTAGTTCCTCCCGTTCCTGTTGGAATGTGCTGTTTGACTGTAATTGTTGTGCTTAGGATTAAGTTGACTTATTTTATTTTATTGTGTTGTCCAGGGGAAGCCAAATATGTAAGCATTAACTTAAGGCACTTTAACATTACCAGGAGTAAGCAGTTTTTTTTATTTTATTATTTTATTTGACTGACTTACTCTACCTGTTCAGTGTTTTTAGCTTTTTGAGCATTCATTGAAATATTGTAGCATCTACTGGTCTGGAAATACTGTACTGTTCCTAAAATAAATGGCACTTTAAGTTTACCACTCTTGATTTGTTTTGCATAATTATGTTCATCCCTCCTTGTGGCTGACAGTATCCTCTTGTTGATATTAACTTAATAGGAAAAACATAGGAAAACCAACAACAAAAGTGTAATTTAAAACGCCCTTGCATCCTTCATTACTTTTGAATTCATAAATGGGGCAAATGCAAGGCAATATTTAAATAAAATAAGTCATACGGATGCCATAATGAATCTTCCAGTGAGCTATGCCCTAATTTTGCACGAAATTTTGAATGAAATTGTACTATTCTATGCTTTATTTTTGCTACACTGCCTATCTTTGGGCATTCTACATAGGAGTAAGAGACACATTATTGCGCTGAATGATTGTTATATAGGCCTGGAAATTGGGCTAAATAGTCTGGAAAAGTTTTGGAAATTCATTGCTAAAAATGTGTGGGGACCCTGAATGTATGCTGTATCTTGTTAATGCCAGTGTTAAAGCAGAATCTTAAAGCCTGCGTTCAAGAAGAGACTAAATGTTGGGATAGTTTTTTATGGCAGGTTAATGCACTGTACATGTTTATCAATGCATGTAGTATCATTACATCAACTGCTGCTTCCTTGCTTCAGGACTGGAGGTATGTTCAGAAGCTGAAATGTTCCTGAATGTTTTATTTTAGTTTCCTTAGTAAAAAGTTGAATACATTGTATCTTTCAACAGAATTCAATAATTCAGTGATTTATTCCTTGAAACTGAGTTATAATAATACAGCAATATGCTTATTCAACACGGTAAGGAAAGTTATATTGCATTGATGTAAAATAATTTTGATTTAACTCAGTAAGTTATTGCAAGTTCAATCAACTTTGATAATTTAAAAAACAATGTTGAGACAACTAGAATATTGTAGTTGAGTCAACTTTATAAACTTAAATTTTTGAGTTGAAATGAAGTGAATAGTGAGGTTGTCTTAACTTGAAATTTCTCAGCAGCTTTTGAACCTACTATTTCAAGTTCAATTGAGCTCACATTTACTGAGGTTTATTAGGAATAAGGTGTTTTGGCACCATTTTACTGAGGTAAAGAGATTCATATAATAGAAAGCTGGTCGTCGGGTCCATCCATGGAACCGATCCGGCTCGATTTTCCAGTTCTGGGCGGGAGGTGTCTTTTAGTCTTTGTTTCGGCAGGTTTTCCCTGCCTGCATGACCTATTGTCCCGCTAAAATATAGACTAGGGATTAAGTAAATTTTAATTGTAATTAATATAGTTCTATGCCCACTTCCTATCAACGAAAAAGTTGTAGTGTAGTCAGTTCACGAACTGCAAATTATTGCTACTAAGCTGAGATGACACCATCTTCTATGACCCATGTCCCTGACCAGTTGTACCACACAAAACATTTGCATTTGATCATGTTCATTATATCTGGGGTGAGTAGAGTCTCTAGACTTAAAAATTCACAAATTTCACAAATTTAAAGCTGTGTAATTTGGTTAGATTAATTAAATGGCTCACCCTTTCACAATCACACATGTTCCCGTTTGCAACCCGGGCAGGTGACATTTTAATATAAAGAAATCTCTCTTTAGTTAAATCGTTTTTATTTTTGCAAACAAATGCTCAAATTCACAAACAACTGCTGGAAGCTCAAGCTGGAACAAATGTGCCTAATGCTAATTTCTTGAGCTCCAGAGGACTTATCAGTCGCCTCCAGCTCCAGGCTCCATGGTCGTCACCGGATCTCCCTCCTGAGATTGGCCAGACGGGTCGTCCTGGTCAGACGGCAGCTCGTCCACAGCCTCCTTAAGACATAGCCAATTGATTGTTCGCCACGAACAACTCCCACACCTCGTCACACACCACGTCAATCTTTGATTGAATAGAGTGAAACATTTATTTAGAAGTTTGCAGAAAAAAGCACACGAAAGTACAGTTCAAAAACAAGGTCGACTAAATAAAATTATACAACATGTAGTTCCGGCCAAGAAATCTGATTGGTTGAAATAGCTATCTAGCCGTGCTTCAAACCAGCATGATAGCACGGGCCAAATCACATTAATAAATCACTCCGCACTGCAGTGCGCACCTGATTAGACCATATAAGGCACAGCTGTGCTGTGACGTCACGCTGTCCGACGGTGGGAAAACAAACAGACGAAAACAAACAGCACGGCGAAAATAGCCGACCTACAAGTTCACAACGCGTCGCCAGGTATCGCACGGCGAAAATAGCCGATCTACAAGTTCATAACGCGTCGCCATCCCGAGGCGTTGTCAGCTTGTAGATCAGTTATTTTGGCCACGTGACACGGTCGTACGACGGAGCATATAGCCTACTGGAATTCATTCCACTACGCAAGTATTCATAGCTCAGCTGTGCTGATGTAGCCTGGGATCCAGCCTGCTTCGCTACGTTCGGCGGACTTTTTTTCTCTCTTCGCTTCTCGCTTCTTTCTTCTCTGAAAAGCGAAGAGAGAAAATAAAGTCCGCCGAACGTAGCGAAGCAGGCTGGATACCAGGCTAGTGTTGATGAGACGGTGCCACAAAGCGCTGCTACAGGGACTATTTAATGTCTCAGTCAAATAAACTCTTCTCTTTACAGGGAAACGCATGATAGCGGAACATTTTTATTATGAATTGCCCCACAATATGAATACATTTGGATGTGTTTTGTTGGTAACTGTTGTATAATCGCAATATTACACTCGAGGGTGTGTAATATTGCGATTATACAACAAGCACACTGTGCTTTACCTACATTATGCTCGCGGAATGAGGCGAATCACTGGCGTGCCAATAATGACGGTTAAGCACACCCTCTCATTGCTTAATTAAAACCCCCAAAAGCCTAGCCTATGGTTCGTTTCAATTGAAGTCATTTTCTACTGTCCTTAGCTCTTAGGTCAGCCTTGACAGGGAGTTAAACAGTAGTATCCATGCAAAGAAACGCTGAGACAAGGCTTCAGATTCCTTATGGGTACTTTATATTGTGAAACTGTAAATAAACAGAAACATACAGAAAATGAGTGTCAATGAACTAACACACATCCACTAACATGACATTTCTCATGACATATTAACTCAAAGGGTCACCATGACCTAGTTAATTGCAACAGATTAAGCCCTCACTGGGCACAGGTGCTAAAGGGTCACAGTGACACAGTACAAAGCTACAAATTAGTCCCTCACTGGGCACAGGTGCGCTAATCATACCAGGGTGTGTCAATCAACCAAACAAACTTTTAACATGAAATATATCCCCACAAACATGAATTAAACCCCAAACCCACATCATGTCAAGAAACACAACAAAAGCACAGCAAAGTACATCTACTCACAGATTGTGCCGGAATCAGGGCAAACATTCCAACATAAAACAATTAAGCAGTGGCAGCATTACACACTCCTTCCCTCTCTGGGTCTGAATGATGAATGAGCATTTTCTAACATTTGGAGGCTTAAATACCCTAACACTAGGGGGCAGTGTTGGTACAATTACAGAACTGGGAATTACAACACTGGGGCCAGAATACATTTTCTACTCAATTCATAGTGCATACCTCGTTGTTCACTTCTCGATCCACATTCTCTGCCGCCTCTTCTTCATCCACCTCCTTCGCAGAGCCTTCAACCGAGCCTGTTGCCTCGTCCTGCGCCACCGCCATCTTTGACTGAATGAAAAAAGCACATGAAAGCATAGTTCAAATACAAGGCCAATTAAATCAAATTAAACGCCAAAAAGCCTATGGCTTGTTTCAATCGGGGTCCTATTGTACTCAATTCACAGTGCATACCTTGATTTTTTCTTCCGCGAGGATACGGAGCTTTCCGTATTCATCGGTCCCCCGAAATTCATCCTGCCACGCTACTTTGATCCTTTCGAAGTCGTTGTTGCTGTATGACTGGCCTGGCTTCAGTCCCATGAAGATCTTCAGGTTGGGGTTCCCAGCCTGGTTCATTTCTTGACATACATGGGTGATGGAGCGATGTGATGCAACCTTTTTGAGGTCTTCAAGCTGTTGTTGTATCTTCGCAGCCCTCTGGGCGCTCTTTTTGGTGTGCTTTAACGCTATCTTTGGTTCAACACGGCCCTTGCCATGCTTGCTTTTGTCAGAACTCATATTGATTCCTTGAAGGTTGGACGGAAAGACCTGCCGTGCGGATAAACACGCACTTTATAAGGAACAAATGCTCCACCCCCCAGGATACCCAAACCATACAGATTCTACCATTTTCGTTCACGTGATTCACATACGACGGCCCCCGCCTGTAGTAGCCTGATTATCACAGAGAGTGGGCGGGGTCTATGGTTTGTAACCAGGCTACGCCATAGTTAAAAATAAGGGCTACGCCTGTAGCACACCTTCAGCGTCTGTGGCACACGTGAACAGTGCATGTACAGCTGAACCAATCGGGTGAAATGAATTGGAGATTGTCATGTTCAATCAGACCTCTGATTGGTGTAAGTAAAATAAATAAATGAATACATTAATTTATAAGCAAGAAATGCTAAAACAAATAAGTAAATGTGCAGAGAAGTATACAATTAATATTGAAATGTATTCATTTATGTGACTATTTATCTATTTATTCATGTATCTATGTATTTATTTATGTATTTATTTATGGACTTTTTATGTTTTTATTTATTGGTTTATGTGTATATTTATTTATTGTCTCCGCCGAAGGTGGAGAATATGTTTTCGCTTTGTGTGAGCAAACATTGTTAGCCAAGCTAACATTGGGCAAGCTCCACGTGACACGTGTCAATTTGTTGACACCAATGCCTCTGATTGGCTAGAGGGACGCGTGACGAAATAAAATTCTATAAATAGGTGTGTCACTTCAAAAAGCCCTTACTTTTTGAAGTGAGGTAAAACAGGATCAATCAGACTTGATTGGAACAGTACCTTCAGTAAGTCCAAGTCACCCGTCTGTGCGTGTGTGTTTCCCTCTGAGAACACCTAACATTGGTCAAGCAAAGGCGCAGAAGGCCAAAGCTAAGAAAGCATACTCATCTACAATTGTAACGTAGAAGAGGACTAGAGTTGAAATGATCCCACAACAAAGCCGAACTCTTAATACGTGTCAATATGTTGACATCAATGTCTCTGATTGGCTAGAGGGACGCATGACGAAATACAATCCTATAATAAAAAGGTGTGTCACTTCAAAAAGCCGTTTACGTTTTTGAAGCGAGGTAAGACAGGATCAATCAGTCTTGATTGGAACAGTATCTTCTAGTCCAAATCACCCGTCCGTGCGTGTGTGTGTCCCTTTGAGAACACCTGACATTGGTCAAGCAAAGGCGCAGAAGGCCAAAGCTAAGAAAGCATACTCATCTACAACAGTAACACAGAAGAGGACTAGAGTTGAATTGATCCCACAACAAGACCGAAATCTTAATACGTATTAATATGTTGACACCAATGCCTTTGATTGGCTAGAGGAATGCATGACGAAATACAATTCTATAAATAGGTGTGTCACTTCAAAAAACCGTTTACGTTTTTGAAGCGAGGTAAGACAGGATCAATCAGTCTTGATTGGAACAGTATCTTCTAGTTCAAATCTTTCAGTTCAAATATTTTTTTTTAATAAATATTTCTTTAACATACACCTTTTTATTTAACTACAGTATATATCTTTTACTCTACTGTATCTCATTAGTTATTGCTATGATAATATAATTGCTATAGTCTGCTGGCGGAGACTTGTGCTCCGAGGAGCACATTTTCTAGTTTATATATGTATTTCCTTATTTTTTCCCGTATTTAATTATTTAATCATTTAATGGCCTATTTCAGGCACAACTGTGTATTTCATCAACGGTATGTTAATGATGGGGCGGTCCATATATTGTATAATTATTGATAAAATTGTGTTTCATATGTATTTTTATACAAACTTTCAATTCTGCATGAGTACTTTCTACTTTTGGTATTTTAAGTACATTTTGTTACCAATACTTTTGTACTTTTACTCAAGTAAATTTTGAATTTCGGACTTTAACAGAGTATTGCAGTATTGATACTTTTACTTAAGTAAGAAATATGAGTACTTTTTCCACCACTGGAATCTAGTACAGTAGACGCAGAATACAAATGTCAGGTGGGCACTAGAGACATCTAGGCACCAATGGTTTTGGGAGGTTTTCAAATAATTGTAGTAGAGTAAAAGTACAATATTTGCCTCTGAGATTAGTAGAAGTAAAAGTACTGAAAATTGGAAATACTCCAGTAAAGTAAAAATACCTCAAAACTGTACTTAAGTAGAGTACTTGAGTAAATGTACGTAGTTACTTTACACCACTGATTGTAGGTATGTGTTCAAATGACATATCTCCTATTTACATTCAGATATTGACATCTTTTCTAGAATGTAGAGGGATGTCCTGACTTCAAGTTTGACACATTTTAAACCTATCAGAGCTTCCATTGTCAATCTAAATGATTATTATGCCCAAACACCCAGACGGCCTGGCTTTATTTTTTAGTTTGGGTTGTATAACTTTATATATCAATTTCACCTCTTTTGCAGTAAAATATGTGTATACAAGACTCCATTTCCTGTATGGGAGCATTGGGAGGCCTCAGAGATAAGGGAAAATGTTGTGTTTCGTCCTACCGCCAGTGGGGGTATCAACATCGTTTGGGGCCTGTTTTTGGGGCCTGTCTCCGCCAGGCCGAAAGGCATGGCGAGAGGCATGGTGAGAGCATATGTTTTGCACCCTGTCTGTCCGTCCGTCCGCGCGCACGTGTGCGTGTTTGTGTGTGTGTGTGTGTGTCATTCTGTCTGTGTAGCCTACAGCTAATCTCCGGCACCGTTGGCTTGATGGGAGAAAAAAAAACGGAATTACATCTGGACCACCCCCCCTGGTAAATAACTTCCAGTCCCTAAAGGTTACATAAAATATCAAGCCCAGGATCGAATTCGTAGGGTGAATTAACACTTGCTTGGCTAATAGAGTCATGACATGCAAGATACATTTGAAAATGTTTAGTGATATTGCGGTTCATAAAACAAAGATGAAGGCTATTTTGTTTGTCATTGACATGCACGGCGACAATGGGACCTCTGTCAGTTTTCATTAACAATCCACACAAGATAAAATCCACTTTGGTGTAGGACTAAATTATAACTGTCAGTTACAAAAACATACCTACTATTCATATTTGTATTTTATTGAAAATAAATACCATAATGTGCATTTACATTTCCGCAAACCTTAGATGATTAGATTTGTGATTTTATGATTAACTCTTAAATTCAACTGCAATAGAAATAAAGTGCATTATTGTCCTTCACTCCTACCACTCAATATTATCATCGGGATGGTTTAAGTTGAAACATGCACAGGGAGTCAAGACTCTTAAGGTGAAATTGTGGGTGGCACTTAAAAGAGCCTTTGTGGGGTTTGTTGAATTAAACAGATGTATTTCTTGGCGGCTTTCTCTGTCTTCTTGGGGAGCAGAACAGCCTGGATGTTGGGCAGCACACCACCCTGAGCGATGGTAACTCCACCCAGTAGTTTGTTCAACTCCTCGTCGTTGCGGACGGCCAGCTGGAGATGACGAGGGATGATACGAGAGTTCTTGTTGTCACGGGCTGCGTTTCCAGCCAACTCCAGGATTTCAGAGGGCTGCGGTCAGATACTCGAGCACAGCCGCCAGATAGACCGGGGCGCCGGCACCGACACGCTGGGCACGATGGGAACTGAAGCCTGGCACGAGATGAGTGGGTCTTGGCCTTAGCCCTGGACTTTGGACTTTCCACCATGTCTTGCTTTATATAATATACTTTATTGCAATTATTTAGGCCAGGGTTTACAATAAATATACATTTACATGACATGTTAATAAACATTTCAATACATGTTAATAAGCATTTCAATACAAAAAATTTGTTTTTTGTTTTACATTGTCAATATGTGCCATGGCTTTAGCTTTTTATGTCTGGAGTCAAGTGTTCTTTGCCTTTTTAGTTCAGTTTTAATTTGTTTGAAGACCACCTCTCCAGAGATGGACTCCTGCATGGTGTGACCTCTCGAATTTTCCATATTTGGTTGACCACAGTGCACACAACAGACCCATGGAAATCCTGATCCATGGCAGATATTTTTTCCTCACACACTCCATTGCAGCATTATATGTGACATTTACATTAAACCCAATTTGTGCCATTTTCCTCAAAACCTATTGACCTCTGACAGTCTACAAGCAGGTGCTCAATATTCGTCCTCATTACAGTTCTCAATAGGGCATTTAACAGTTTAAACAAAGCAGCTCCATTTGACTACTGCTCTTACAGCCAGTCTCCTCACTGAGACCAGCCACATGACATCCCTCTTTTTTCAGTAATCCAAATATTTTTAATACACACCTGCTTTTGAGAGTCGTCTAGACGTTTGTAGGGGAAAGTGCCACCATAAAGATCATCACACAGCTTAACATAAATATTTTTACTTGACATTTCAGGCCAGTCAATATTTAAATGTGCTTAAAATACAGCACAGAGCTCATTGCACGACCCTTCTTTTTGTTCCAACTCAATGCCTCACCTATCCACGAGGCTCTTCTTTTCATGCAGATGCAAAATTTTTGCAAAATGAAATTCTTAATGTGAGTTCAAAGTCCACATTCCCAAGTCCTCCATCCTTTTTGTTTTTATACAACAGGCTTCGTTTTGCCTCCTTAGTTCCCCATATGAAGTTAAAGGAAGCCAAGTGATATTTTTTGGTACAATATTCTTGCAACCAATGGGTCAAAAGAATTTCATTAATACATTTAAAAAATTCGACGAAATTTCATCAATTACTCTCTCACTCATTTGAACACTGTGTGTGTGTGTGTGTGTGTGTGTGTGTGTGTGTGTGTGTGTGTGTGTGTGTGTGTGTGTGTGTGTGTGTGTGTGTGTGTGTGTGTCAGACAGTGGGGTTGTTTGTATGTATGCATATGTGTAACGCCTGGGATTTGAACTCTGGTCTCCCGCGTGGAAAGCCAACAGCTTTAACAATATCTAAAGTTAGCTAAACGTCCTCGCAGCGCACAAGATTCTGTGGCGAAGGTTTAGCTGTAGTATACAACCCTCGTAGACGTATTTATGATTCATTGAAGACGTCAGAATCATAAATACGTCTACGAGGGTTGTATATACTACAGCTAGCGAAGGTTCACGTTTCTCAAACCAATGAATCGATGGTTATGTTGCATTGCATGTCATCGCTCTTGATATTGTTAAAGTAATACTAGGTAACGTTTTCAACAAAACTAAAGTTAAATTGTATATCTTTTGTGAGTGGCAAAAGTTTCACAACACCCACTCCATGAATTTCACCCCCGGAAGCCTTTTATTTATATATTTTCTATTGAACGTGGACGGGGGGGACTTTCCCGGGAAAATGACATTCCTGGCCAACGTCATGACGTCGTGGCCGACGTCCTCAGGAACTACCGCAACGGTTTCCTGTTTGACCAGGAACTACCGCGCTAATAACAAAAAGGAACCTCACGCTGATTTTAAGAGAATGTAGGATTGGAAGATCGAAAAAGAACAGAAAAAGAAAGCACAGCTCATGGTAACTAATGCTCCACTGGCTAAGAGAAACGATCCGTAGATAGTATAAAACAATTAAAAGATCGCTTTTTGAAACGCTTCCGGCTTCCGGTGAAAACGAATGGAATTCTGGGTAATCGAGGACTACGGAAATTGTATGCAGTGACGGTAGTGACCAGCAGAGGTTGCTAAAAATCGTTATTTGTGATTCTGCATTGTACAACTTTAAGCAAAATGTAGGATAGCTTTAAAAATGAGCAACATTATGTAGTTTAGATTAGAGTAACTCATAATAACTGTGTTTTGTCCTCCACAGAAATACTACCCACCAGATTTTGATCCATCCAAAATCCCAAAGCTGAAACTTCCCAAAGACCGTCAATATGTGGTCAGATTGATGGCTCCATTCAATATGAGGTATATCTTGCTAATGTTCTCATTGACCTATTATTACTGTACTGTAGTATTGTTTGTGTCGTGTTGTGGCCTGTTGGCACAGTTTTGCAGACCTTGCCACACTAGCGTCTCGCTGCTTTTACTTGTAGGTGACAAATACATTCTCTTGCCTCTTGAAGAGTTAGAGGGTTATTTTCTTTTAAATTAACATTCTTATGCTTCTCTGACTGGCTGCAGGTGTAAAACATGCAGAGAGTACATCTATAAGGGGAAGAAATTCAATGCCCGCAAGGAGACTGTTATGAATGAGCTGTACATGGGTCTGCCCATCTTCCGCTTCTACATCAAGTGTACTCGTTGTCTGGCTGAAATTACCTTCAAGGTGAGGGTTTCTGTTAACCTATTTGTTTAAATCTTTATCAGACCCCAGTTCATTTTCATGTAAGACATTGAAATCAAAACACTTTATCAAAACAAATGGACAAATTGTTAATTTAAGGCTTGTAATTCTAAAACGTAAGCCAGAATATAGCATTTCCATTACTATGTAATACTACATAGTAATGGTACGTAGAATTTCACAATAGAGACGCAGTATTAATTTGTGAATATAGTTTAGTCTCTCTCTGTAAAGCGACTTTAAGTACCTTTGAATAGCACTATATAAATGTGATGTAATGTTATTATTACTGTATGTAACTGTATTTAAAAACATGTTTAAAAAGATACCATGCACTTTTAAAGAAGTAGGACGTGACATAATGATGTAAAATGGTCCACAGAAAAAAAGGCTGTCTCAAAACAGTCTCCACTTGAACCCCATAGCATTCCTGTTCTGGATGGAACATTCGCCAAAAATAGCAGATCTTCGAGCTCACTGAGCTTTGATCGTCTATTTTTGGTGAAGAGATTTGGTTAAATGGAAAAAGTCAGGTCTGTTTTACTAAGAATTGGTTGTCCCCCTTTATAGACTGATCCAGAAAACACAGACTATGCCATGGAGCATGGTGCCACAAGGAACTTCCAGGCTGAAAAACTGCTTGAAGAAGAGGAGAAGAGAATTGTGACGGAGAGAGAAGAGGAGGAACTGAACAACCCCATGAAGGTTGGTGTAAAGACAATTTTGGTCATGTTCGCTGTCATTCCAAATATATTCTAAAATTTGTCACACCTAAATAACAATATATCCATAATGCCTTTATGTCATTAGTATTTGCCAAGCAATGTTTATTCACCGTTTCTCACAAAAATGTCACACAATGAAGAACCATATTGAAACGGTGCAAGAAGCATCACTTTAAAAGTGCAATTGTAGAGGATTCCGGAATAGCCTGAATGAATGTATGTGGATACTCACTGGCTGCGGTTACATGGACATCATATATTCATTCATGTAGGAAAGCCCTCGTTGACACAGCAGTCCTCGTTTGACATAGAAGTCATGTTGACCCAGCAATGCTTTGATGCATCTAATTATTGAATAGTTTCAGCTGGCGTCCCTTACCCAGTCAGTTAATGCAGACCGAATGAGTGATTATCTTTAGCTTGTGTGCTTCACTCAGTCAGTCTTTCTTTGTTTGACATGAGGAGCAGTGCTATTTCTCTGACTGTGTGTGTGTGTTCATGAGAGTAAAAGTAAGTGTCTTATTGTTTGTTTAGAACATGGTGCTTTACTTTATGTTATTGTCATGTGCTGTTTATATTGTGTATGTTTGAATATATTACCATGACTGTACTTTCTGTGAATTGTTTGTTGATAGCTGCTAGCTGTGCAGTACTACTGTTGATTTGAACCGTGATGTTTTATGTAACAATAATTTGATTGTTGACTTAAGTTATATTATATGCTAAAAGCGATTTGTATTCTGTGTTTTGTAGACCGCACGTATCAGAAGTAAAAGCCACTGAACCAAGCTCCTCTCCTGTGAATCTTTTACCGGAATCACGGTCTATAGTGTACCAGCTCTACTCTAGCAACTGTAGAGGTCCTAGTCCTCTGTTTCAATTCAGAATGAACTCATTCCGAATAGAGGAATCTGTTCCACTCACCTGTTTACATGGGACCTGAATAAAAGTATTCCGCGTTTACATGACCCAAAGCATTCATTCAGAATTTAACTTTTGACATGTGCAAAGTGGTTCCCGCCTACGACCGGGCATGGACCAGGGGCCGCCCGGCTCCACTATACCCGGGACGGAGCTTCCCCTGGTGGGCATGGGGCAATAGCCCCCTTGTGCCTCCGCGGCGGAGGTCTGACGGTCGTAGGCAGGCCGGGACGCAACGCACCGGCAGCGTTGCATGCGGTGCAGTTTCTTTTTTGTATTGGTACCAGACACGGTAAAACTTATGCTAGCTTATACTACTTGTCACATTTTTCATGTAGGTAGGATGACGCATTCGCACGTGGTCATTATAATGAAATAAATGGAGTCGAGTATGAAACAAGGCACGCTCAGTTATGGCAAAAGTAGCCTACAAAGGTATTGGCATCAAAATATACTTAAAGTAGAAAGTATAGGCTACTCATTATGCCGAATGTCAAGTTTTTCTTGTATTATTATGAAAAAGCTTTGAAACATGCTGTAACTCATTCACTGTGACGAAAACCCTCTTTCTGCGCCGAGTAGCGCACGGTGTGCACACGGGTTGAATGCGGGGTCTGTCGTCCTAAAACACAATCGCCCCGGGTCAAAATCCAGCGACCATGGAGCGGCCCACTCAAAAGGTGCGGGGTGTTTTGGGGCGACCTTTCCGTCTGCCCATGGAATGAATTGATGTAGTAAAACTCATCTGTTTGCGCTGCAGCTGCGCCCTAATAATGTTGTTTTCGTTTATATTTGTTCACGTATGCTACTAAAATAATGCAGCTATTGCAGTATTGGGCCTTAACATGTGATTAAAATGTATAGGCTATGTATTTGGCCCCTCATATATAAAATAAAAGTAAAATCTGATTAAAATTGAAACGTGCAGCTGGTCAATGCGTTTCTGTGTGAACAGGGATTTGTTTTAAAAACGGAGGACTAAAATATCCGTTTAGAAAAAGATCCATATAAGTGTAGCCTAGTTCTCCTGGACAAGTCTGGGCTTAACCATTACGGGCTTATTAAATGATGCTATAGAATAGAATCATTAATTTTATCCCGCAGGAGCGAGCGCTTCTCAGCACCAACCGTGGCCGAATTAGATATTTGATAGGTCATTTTTGGACAATTCTGACAGCACTACTAAGCACGGACATGTGCAAAAGAATGCATGTATTCCAAACAGAGAGGAGCGTTCGGAATAAAGTGTTTATATGGTCAATTCCAATTGGTATACCGACTCAAACGGTATATACCACCCCTCGAAACCCGAATGAAAATTCATTCGGGTCAGACTGGAATGGAATATTCTATTCCAATTGAGGTGTTTACATGAGCATTTCTATTCTGAATGAATTCATTCATTCATTCCGAATAGAAGTGTATTCATTCCGAATAATACTGTCCATGTAACCGCAGCCACTCAGTAGGTTGGTATTCAAACATAATTCATTCAGATTCTTAATTTAACTCTAAAGACACATTTGGGAAAATAATCTGCCGTGATCAGAATGTATGAAAAGAAACTCTGAAAAAGAGTTCTGGATTCATTAATAATGAACCGGCTGTGAGAATCAGTCCCTCCCAGGATCTTGTTGGGATCCTCCCAATGGTGGCACCCCAAGAATGAGGATTTGATGCTATTTGTGATCCTTTACCCAGGTGTTGGAGAACCGAACTCGGGATTCCAAGATGGAGATGGAGGTTCTGGAGAACCTTCAGGAGCTGAAGGAGTTAAACCAGAGACAGGCCACAGTGGACTTCGAGGGGATGATCGACCAGTACAGAATGATGGAGGAGAGAGAGATGCAACGGCAACAAGAAGAGGATATGAGAGAGACAAAGTTAGTTAGGCAGTTGAACATGCAATATACATATTCAGGGAATACAATTAGCACCCGCCAACCACCAATGGTGTGTAGATTTCCTCTTTTGCTGGTAAATTACAGAGGCTATTCAGCCACTCTGATGTGTAAAAATATTAGGAGCCAGCCTTTTCTTTTAAAGCTGTACAGCCGACGTGTGTGTGTATGTCCATGTGTCCATTCATAGCATGAGATGCATAGCCTGGAAACCAGACAAATCTGCCAGTGCAAAAAGAAAAAAAAAGCCCTCAGCAGATTGTCTGGCCCGCTCGGTTGTGATTGGATTTTGCTGCCCCTGAAGTTGTGGGGTACCAATCAGGGCCCAGTATGCAAATATGGGGCGTATTTTTTTTATCCGCCCCTTGGAAATGCAGGTTCCACTCAGAGATTCCAGACTAATATCTACGCAGTAATATTAGTCTAGCCATGCCAGGCTATGAGATGCATGCGCCACACCTATCAGTGAAGTCAGTGATAATTACCGGGAGGGTATCATGTCGGCCATACAGTGGGGGTGTCTTCTTGGACCCCTCCTTTTTCCCTCTAAACTAAATCTGTTAGCCAATCTGCCATTTTTGCCAAATGTTTGCTTATTGTGACATGCCCAGAATATAACTAGCGCCTCTGTACTGTTGAGATGATTGACAATGCCACTAAAGTTATTTGAAGCAGAGGGCACTGGATTGGACGCGCCTCCATATTTATTGCAGTTCAGACATTGTTTCAATTACCTATCTCCATCACGAGAGGGAGACGACGTTTAACTGTCAAATGATTCTAATATAAGTTGTTCATTAGACTATTTTATATAATTAAACATGGAATAACCAGAAATGACCAGCAAGCCAGAGGTTTCAATATGATATGAAAATCAACTTGCACAGACATGAAACTTTCCAAAGATTTTTGGCTGATGTAATCATTAAAATCATGTGTTTCTTACAGAGAGATGTTGGACCGGGCTCTAGTGAAGAGACTGAGGGATTCAGACTCTGATTCAGACCTGGATGAAAAGAGTAATGATGTACAACCAAATAGATCCAGTACGGACAGACCTACAGACGTTCACCACTGACAAAACTACAGATGCACAGGTATTGCCCCTGATACTACACAAAGTGTATGTACTCACATTCAGTGCTATCATAGCACATGGGTGTGGTTATTTACCTCATAGAACAGTACATGACTGCCAGAATTTGAGTGATGACAACTTTAATTGCCCTTATGCTGTACCCATCTGCTGCTTTGTATCCACAAGTTTCCTAGGGCGTTGTGGGCATCCCTTTCTGTCGATTTCATTGGATATCATTGGATTTCATGGGATTTCATTGGATCAAATCGACAGGAAGTGATGCCCACAACTCCCTAGTTGGATATTGCTGATGTAATCAGTATATGCCCATTCATGGGCATGCCCCCTTTTGTGACCAACTGCCCATATGTGAAGCTGACTGATTTGTTTGCGCCTGATGCCATGATGACACATTGAGGTTAGACAACACACTCCATATGTGGGCGTAGCTGCATTGGGAACTCCTTTTATGGTTATGGCTGTGTCATGACATGAGCTTGACAACGTGGCCTGCCCGGCCCGGCCATAGTTTTACTCGACGAAATCAACACTGGCAGAGACTTATTCCCTCCCCCAATCCAATCCTTGATGCTGAGTGCCAAGGAGGAAGGCATTGGGTACTATTTGTTTTGTAAATCTTTGGTTTGACTCGGCCCCGGCTGGAATTGAACCCTGATCTCCCACATGTAAACTTCCTTCATTAATGAGCACATTATGTATGGAGCACACAAATCGACTGATGTGTTGTGGTTGGTGCGGGGTCATTCTACTCACAATAGTGGAGATATGTTACTAAGTACAGGTTTTCTGCCTGAACTTTCAAATGGATGTAAAACGATGACAACAGCTGACTCCACATGACTAGTCACTAGTCTTCAAGAGACATAAAAGGTGGCTGCACACACTGGCAGCCAAAGTGCCAATATTTTATTATGGATGCAAAGTATCTCCACATGACAGTAATAAATGATTAATAACAATAATAATAATAATAATAATAATTTATTTGGATAGCACTTTTTCGAAAACAAGCTTACAAAGTGCTTCACAACACAAACCACAACAACAAATAAAGTGTAGGAAATAAAAACAGCAAACACGGCACGCCACAATTTAGAATGCCATGGAGATTAATCCTTCCACTAAATTGCATTGAGTGTTATGTGGCAGATGTATGGAGTACTTACTATGCACTATGCATCAGTGGTGTAAAGTAACTTAAGTACATTTACTCAAGTATGTACTTAAGTACAATTTTGAAGTTCTTTTACTTTACTGGAGTATTTCCAATTGTCTATACTTTTACTTCTACTCCCCTACATCTCAGAGGCAAATATTGTACTTTTACTCCACTACAATTATATTAAAACTTTAGTTACTAGTTACTTTGCAGATATAAATGATTACATTATAGAACATACATTGACCACTTTAGCCCTATTCTATACCTAGGCTATCTGAAAATAGCTGATCTACAAGCTCAAAGTTGTGAGCTTGTAGATCTACTATTTTCAAACATTTTGGTACTTTTACTTTTGGTACTTTAAGTACATTTTGATACCAATACTTTTGTACTTGTCTTTTACTCAAGTACATTTTGAATTCCGGACTTACTTGTAACAGAGTACTTTCACATGCAGTATTGATACTTTTACTTAAGTAAAACATTTGTGTACTTTTTCCACCACTGCTATGCATGCATAACGTGTTTCGTAAAGCGTTCCATTCTTTCCCTCCCAGGTGCAACGGGATCAGGCAGCCCGTTGATTCATGAGGTGAGGAAAAATGAGGACATTTACTCCCCCATTTTACGCAAACTCTTCAACGACTCCCATCTCATCTTCGTTGGGCTGCAGACCATCCGAGAGGACTTGCCCAGCAAGAACAAGAAGCCCCAGTAAGATCCACACTCTACATGGTCACTTAGGATTAGGACTACAGCATATCAAATTAATCAATTTAACCCATTGCAAGAAATAGTCCATTCTTATCAAAATAATCAATACACGTTTTTATTTATTTATTTTAGTTCATCCTAAAAAGTCATGATTCTCTGCTTTTGGTATGACATATATCTCTTAATTCCTCAGATTTGTCAGTATCGGTAAGAACTACAGGTCTGTCATACGAGCCTGCATGGAGGAGCCAGATTGCAGGTACACGGTTTGATCTGTCATAGTCACATAATTTGACTCTTATGCATGTACACGGTTTGATCTGTCATAGTCACATATTTGACTCTTATGCATGTACACGGTTTGATCTGTTCTGGTGACATACAGTACATTAATCTTTTAGTCTTTTATGCATTTACTGGATGAGTTGAAATATGTATTTAATCTCTTTTACTCTAGTTTCAACACAAGACGCAGAACTGGCCAACAAGTACGGGAATCAGGTATGGATGTTACAGTATGTACAGTGCACGCGCACACACACACGCAAAATATGATATTCAGACATTCACACCCTTGCATTCAAATTCAATTTCTAAGGATTACGGCAATACCTCTCTATTATACGAGCGTACATTTTTCATTTGGTAAGATATGTATCTTTTCAAATACTGTATGCATCGTGTATACAGAGTAAATGCTGCACATTAGAGGAGATGTTTTACGGTTACCATTGTCACTCTGGTTTGTCATGGCCAGGTGTCCATTCTGATGGCCATAGAGCTGATCTGGAATCTGTGTGAAGTGCTGTTCATTGACGCTGCTCCAGGTAACAGTCCGGCCTTCTGTGTAGTTCTCAGGACCTCTGTTTCACACATGTGTTTTTTTGTTGTTTTTTTGTTTGTGTTGTTTTGATCACCAGTCTTAGTTTGAATCAGTGGTGGAAAAAGTATCAATACTGCAATATATAAATACTCTGTTACAAGTAAAAGTCCAGAATTCAAAATGTACTCGAATAAAAGTACAAAAGTATTGGTATCTAAATGTACTTAAAGTACCAAAAGTAAAAGTACTCATTATGCAGAAATTCACAAGTTTTCAAATGTATAAAATGTATAAAAATCCTTTGAAAATTACATTACATTACATTACATTACAGTCATTTAGCAGACGCTTTTATCCAAAGCGACTTACAATAAGTGTATTCAACATAGGTAGGGAACGAAAACTACTAATCACCAGAAGTCTTTAGTGCATTTTCTGCATAAACAAGCAACCAAGAGTATACCTAGCGCTAAGGTAAAAGTGCAATATATCAGCTACCTATTTCCTTAAACAGATGAGACAAAATAGCTAAATCAAATGAGCATGAGCTAAAACAAATAAGTATATCGACTAAACAAGATCCAATAAACAATCCAATAATCCAATAAACAATACAGCAATAGAAAACAAGCGTTCGTACAACTAGTTAACAACAAGTAGGTCAGGCAGAGAGGAAGGGTAGTGTTTCCTGAAGAGGTGAGTTTTCAGCCTGCGGCGAAATAAAGCGACACATTGTGAGGTTGTAGATTGGCTAATTTCAAATGGCCGAATTATATAGGTCTGAACTTCTGAAGTGGTTTTGTAATAATAGTCAAAAAATAAAATCTACAATGTACCTAGTAACTAAAGTTTTCAAATAATGGACCCTTCGCTAAGCCCCACCCACTCCACTCTGTGACTGGTGGTGCGAAGTTTGCCAGCGCCTGGCAAACTTCGCTTCTCACCCATTGACTTGCATGTTAAATGATGGCTTTTCCCCTTAAAAATAATCGATCATTTCAGGAGCAAGAGCTTCAAAATCTCTTCTAAATCTAGTCAACAAGGCCTGCAGTAGGCTATGCACTGGACAAATGTGCATGACATTATTTCAATAAACTAAAAACATGGGAAATGTTAGAGGGAGTAATAGCCATGGATACACGACGGTCGACTGTCACGACCGTCATGGATGAACTTCAACCTGGTGTTTGCACTTTCTCCATTTATGGCCCGTACATCTACATAAACGTTCATATTTCAAATATAAAGTGCTTATCCCATGGCCACGGCTGTTATATTTATTTACGGGCTCTCAGAAGTACCCGTATCATCCGTATTGTTCAATAAAAAGCATTTTAATCTGATCGGTGGCCATTTTCTTCATGCACTTTCAACTGAGCGACCCTATCGGTTTGTAGGTGTATTGCACTCTGATACATTATGAGAAAATGTTCACTGATCGGATTAAAATGCTTTTTATTGAACAATACAGAATATACGGGTACTTTTGAGAGTCCCGTGCATAATTTTAGCATCCGTGGCCATGGGGTAAGCACTTTATATTTGAAATCTGAACGTTTATATAGATGTACGGACCGTAAATGGAGAAAGTGCAAACACCAGGTTAAAGTTTATCCATGACTGTAACAGGAGTTTTCATTTACCACAGGGTAAGACTGCAGCAGGAGTTAATAAATAGACGAACAAATGAATTAATATACTTTAACGTGCGGAATCCGAAACAGGCAGCGCTGTGATTCTGAATTTTGTTACGATTGTGGTGATTAGTAGCCTATTATTGACACCACCTGGGCGAGTGAGTCGTGTCGTGTAACTTTCCTGACGTTAAGCTGTGTATGTGTTCAACACACCCTGACCCGGTCTAAGTGCAGATTTCAGCTTGGGAAAAGCAGCCTCCAACGGGTTTGGGTAGGTGGTTCATAGTCACCATTGCGTTATCGTGGTATTTCTATTCTTGCTATTATGTTGCAAATGATTGTGTGTGTGCGCCTGTGCGGGCGAAATAACATTGACAGCTATGGCAGGTGACGAAAGCTTGCCAGACCTATGCCAGGCTAACAACGGTTGCTTAGCTGGCATTGGACAATCGCTTTTGGGGTGGGGTTTAGCGAAGGGTCCATTGTAGTGGAGTAAAAGTACAATATTTGTCCAGTAGAGTAGAAATACCTCAAAATTGTACTTAAGTACAGTACTTGAGTCCATGTACTTAGTTACTTTATACCACTGGTTTAAATCCATTTGATGAACCACATTCAAGCAGGAATAAATCCTAATATATTCAAACATAGTGTGATGCTGTCACTTGAAGAGAGAACTGATCTACAGCTCATTGTGACACAGTCACTTGTAGATCTTGTTTCTTTTAATATTTTGAATATTTTGGTGTGTGTGTGTGTGTGTGTGTGTGCGCGCGCCATCAGCGGGCTGGGCTCTCCGTTGCTCCACCTGCTGGACTGGGTGAGGCTGCACAAGGCCGATGTGGAGGAGAAAGCCAGTGAGGTTCTGCAGAGTGAGAGCCCTGCTGCACACCACAACTACTGGGACGTGGTAGGTTGTAATATTAACGCCACAAACCTACCGCACGCAAATGCACACACACATGCACACAAACCTACCAACGGCACGCACACACACACATACACCCAAACCTACCTACCACACTCACGTTGTACGCACAGCGCACAAACCTACTGCTTGCACGCACACGCACGCTCCCCCACACACACACACAAATACACACACATCTTTCCACAAACACACGGCAGCAGTGGCTCAGGAGATTGGGAGCCTTATTTGAAGTTTGTTGTATTCCTGTTGACATTAAAGGGGGTGTAAGTGATATTGTTTTGTTAAAGTAAGTGTTAAATATCTCTATATTGTGATATCATTGCTATACAATGTTTGTTCAGTAAAGGGGGTCTGTTGACTCCCCAGTTCTTTAGTAAACAGAAAATACTTTTTCAGGTCAAGATATGAATTTCATCCTATCACAGGAGAGAGAACTCATACAGGATAAACAAGTGAAATTGGAAGTGATGAAACAAAACAAAGATCAACAGACAAACTTGAACTCGAGCACTGATAAATTAATTCACTCGATTGCATGAAATTGAATGAAAATTGGTGTTTACTAAAGAGCTGGAGAGACGGGGAAACCCCTGTTACTGAACAAACTCCAACACAAAACTTTGTTTTAAAAAAACATTTCACTTGCAGCACCTTTAACCCATTAAGAAATCCTACACCTGCAGTCTGATTCATTAATGTTTTTTGGTCTGTGTTTTGAGCGTGAGGTGCGCACGTTCTCAAGTCAGCCCTGAGGCTGTCTTACCAGGGCAGAAATGTGCGTATGTCTTTAGAATGCTTTATTCTTCATGCCAAAATCAATTACAACAGTGCCAAACCTCAAATAAAATATATATGTGCCCAACATTTGTCAACACATATATATAAAATTTTAAAAAAAAGGTCAAACGATGTATTGCTTGTAGCCTATGCATAATATAGACATGATGTAGATTCCACCGCTTTTTATTTATTTTCTGGGCTATCAGTTGCATTTAGAGCTGAATTATTAGGTCCCTCAGTGTGTTTGCCAGCGGGCCATCTCAGCCAAAGTGTCACGTAATAATGAAAATAGGCTATGATGCCTTAATGTCACTGCGGAGGGACTGACTTGCATCCGTGTCCGTGCCGCGGTATTAATTTGTAATAGCCTACTGTAGGCTACTGTATATTGATCACATGAACGCTGTGTCCAGAAGATCCATTCCCCATTCCGACATAGGACAGTGATATATTAATCCAAAATTAACTAATTTAATCAATAAGTAATCAATAAGCTCTGGTCCATGATCGGATAGCAGCGTTCCACTTGTATGCTGGATTTCATCATCTTTTTACCTCGGTAAAGGTGCGCAATGTTCATTAGAAAAGGCTTATATAATATCCTTTCCACGTTTTATTAGCCTTTTATTTGGTAATGGGGTTAAACCTTCTTTATTCTCATTACACATGAGAGCATTTATTACGCGATCCGCTTCCAGACAGAACAGTAAGTTGTCAAGGCGATGCGACGCTGCATCTGTTATCTTTAGACGAGGGACAGTGGAGTTGAACTTCAAACTTGCATCAGCTTTGCCAGATGTTGTGAGAGAAATAAGCAACCAGATCTAGGAAAACAAGCCCAAAAGAAGCAACTGGCACTTAAGTCATTATAAGCACTTTAATTAAACCGTTGTGAGCTTGTAGATCTGCTATTTAAAAAAATAATCTTGTAATAAAATGTGGAATATTTGGAAGATTTTTTTTAACATTCTAACAACACAAATCTGGTACGGGGCTCCAGCTGGCACAAAACATTTTCAGATGGGGCTTATAGGGATAAATTAGCCTACATATTAACTTGGGGGTCCATGACATAAAAATATTTGAGAACCACCGGTTAAAATAATTGAACAATTGTGAAGGAAGCCCAAATAACCAACTACACTTTAGAAACAAGCCCAAAAAACCGCACCCCACAGCTACCAATATTTACAAGAAACTTTAGAGGAAAATAAGCCCAAATTCGCTTATAATAAGCGGACATGGCAACACTGTTCAGTATGGTGATGTTGAAGTTTGATGCTGTTGAATGCAGCCTTCCAGATTAATCATGTCCTACACCTGGTCATACGCACGTCTCAGGGATATACGAACCCCTTTGAGAATTGCACGTCATTTTGTGAGTACAGGAAATACGACCTCCTTTAAGAACTTTATTTACCCCATATTTACGACCAGCTTAGTGAATTAGGGCCATTGTCCTTATGTACATACATGCATACACCATATTGTTTTCTGTGATTTTTCCACTAGATGGCGCTGTTCGCTCGCCTATATGGGTTACCGTTTGTCTCCCAGTGAAGGAGAGAAGCAGCGGGTCACGTGATCGCAAAGAAACCAGCCCGTTCACTTCCTTGTTATTCGATTTTGGCGAAAACAGCCTACTTTCAACTGCCCATATATGCCCATAGTGATCGGGGGATCGGTTAGTGAAAACCCTCGAAAAAGAAATGATGTTTGATTTCTGCCAGTCAAAGAGCTATGCACAGGTAGTGCCATACTAGATAGCTGAGCCAAAGTCTTGATCTTATTGACTCTGCTACAGTTCAAAGTGCAAACAGTTCAATATCCACTTTGTAGATGTACCGGGAACAATGCAAGTTGGGAATATGCAATACCCGTTGTACCCATCGTCAGTATACCCGTCTGTCTGTATGTCATCATCATCATAACCTTTATTTCAACTTGGAATACAGTTGAGGGTCAGGCCCTCAGTTTCAATGTAGCCGAGATACAGAACACAATATCAACAGAGATACATGTATATACATCAATATTAAATAATCAGAAGACAGAGAATACTAAAAAAAAAATGCAAAGAACTAAAACAGATACACCAGATAATGTATTAAAGAAGTTACAGTTTAAGGACTTCTGGAGCTCATTCCTAGCAGATGGAGCACTATCAGAGAATGCTGCCTTGCCTAGCTCTGCAGCAAATAGAACCTTGAGCGGGTCTGGTAGGGACTAGGGTTCTGATCCAACATAGCACAAATATAAGAGGTATGTGTCCCTTTTATGCCCATACTGTATATGGAGTTCCATGTGAAGCATGCCCAAATAAGTCCAAGCCAGTCTGTGACATCAGTACTATGATGTCATATTGATGACATCAGGGTTCTCCATTTATTGGATTTATTTATTTGCAGATTTAACGATATTATTTTGAGATCCGCTGACCCGACCGACTTCCTACTCGACGCATCTCTCCCTCGGGTCCTCACACCACGTTTCAAGTCGTTCAGTCAGGCGGCCGGTAACCTCTGTGAGCTTGTGATATCACAGAGCGATGTCAGAGCATGACATCATCAGTCGTATAACTGTCCAATGCGTCAGAATAGTCTCCATATATGGGTACTAGGGGCGGAAATCGCTAGGTACCTGACAATTCGATTCCGATTCAGAGGGCTACGATTCGATTATATTGCATTGCGTCCAATACGTGATTTATTTCCCCCTCACTGTGTGACTAATAAACAAAATGCTTTCTAATGATCCATAATGAAAACAGATTAATTTACTTCCATTATCTTTTATTGATAATAAAAACAAATGGAAGAGATGTGTCACTGTCAACTGGAAGGTTGTATTTGCCAACATCAACAATTGCAGAAAACCAACAAAAAAATAAATCCTTTTTTTGTGAAATAATACTGACTTATAACAAAGGCTTCTCAAAATTCTGATTCTACCAAAATGTGGCTTCTGCTCTGTGCAATTAGCAATATGATGAAACGAGTGCTCCATCGATTCATAATCATCCATGTCAGCATCGCGATTAATCTATGAATCAATTTGATTTTCCACCCCTAACTCTTTCATCTGCAAAGGCTTTAATTAAATTGTTTTATAAAAGATCGCGCTGTTCTCTATAATCCGGAGTGACTACTTTCACTGTAACTCACACGGATACGGAAATAACGTCATCCAAAGATTTCTGCCGACACACAGGGGATCGATGGATCATTATGGATCTACATTTTCTGTGACCGGTTGAAAAGGTTATAAAACACGAAAATCTCTGGCGGTGGGTGATTTTATTAATGTATATACTCTGGCAGTGAAAGAGCTAATGTGCACGTTAAGTAATTCATTTGTGTGTATGTGTGTTCCAGTCATGCATGTTCCTGGACTCGAGGAGCGTCCCAGAGCCTCTAGACAGCATTCTATTGGGAGCTTTTGAGTTTGACATCCACCAGGTCATCAAAGACTACATACACACACACACACACACACACACACACACACACACACACACACACACACACACACACACACAGTATACTTGTGTGGACATCAACATTTTCGAAACGGCATTGAAATTAGCCGTAAATATTCCCCTAGAAATAGCTGAATAATAGTTTATAGATCGGCTATTTTTCGTTCTGTGACAACGGCGTGCAAGTTTAAATCCGGCATAACTCTTAACACTAACCCCTAAATCTAACCTCTTAAATGTCTAATGCTAATCCTAACCCCAACCTGAATCTTTTCGTAATTGTAAGACTTAAGACTTAACCATAAAACAACTGGTCTTCACAATGTCCATTTCTCTAATTCTTCTAAACTTGTGGGGATATTTGACCCTCACAAGTATAGTAATCACAAGTGCACGCACACACACACACGCGCGCACACGGTCTGTCCACATATTTCGTCTGTCCTCTTTGGCCCGGGTAGGAGTCTATATTTGGTCGGGACGGGCCGGTATTTGGACTTTATCCTCCTGTGTGATTGATGAGGCTGGGATGAGATAATATCCGCCAGCTGATCTGCTTCCTCGACCACATCGTTCTCATGTTCAGGTTTAACAAACTCCTCTCACGTTTTTAGGTCCTTCTTCAGACATCTGTACGGTTCCTTCGGTGCTGAAGAAGAACCATTATGGTTCTGGACCAGAATGTTGTGGAAGAGGTGGAAGTGGATTTATGGGTTGTCTTTCTTAAAGCTGGGCCCTATTTTTAGATCATATAGACCACAAATGATGGGTGGGTGAAAAATTATTGGAATTGTGGAAGAGGTTAAGGTGCTAAACACCAGGAGCCAGTTGCGCCACCTCACACTACGTTCAAACTTAGCCTAGTTATAGCTTAACCCATTCAGTCCGGGGACGCATCTCTGTCATTTTAGATTTCTTTGGCTATTCAAAAACAGCGCGGCACCAAGTGCCGAGCTTGTAGATCTGCTATTTTTTGAAAAATCGTGAAAATGTGTGCAAATCTTTGAATATATATTTTTAAAGCGAACATTTGTAACTCAAATCTTTGCTTCTGTGGGGTCTCTGGAACAGAAATATTTTACAATTTTTTTTTTTTTTAAGATTTGCACACATTTTCACAAAAAAAAAAGCAGATATACAAGCTCATAGCGCGGCACTCGGTGCCGTGCTATGAGCTTGTAGATCTGCTATTTCTGAATAGCCAAAGAAATCTAAAAACGACACCAATACTTTCCCGGTCTAAATGGCTTTTTAAAAGTCAACCCTCGGAGGGTCTTCGTGTTTTAGTCACACCCAGGGCTTTCGGGTCACTTTGACCCGAAGGCCCTGGGTGAAAATTTTCATTTTCATGAAAAAATATGTAAAAATATCACATGTTTAGTACAGTAAATAAGGCAAATAGAAGAAGTTTCATAGAGAACAATTTTTTTTTTACATACTTTTAATTCATGTTGAAAATGTTAAACCGGGTTAAAAGGACCAGAGGACCCTACGAGGGTTAAGCTATAACTAGGCTAAGTTTGAACTTAGTGTGAGGTGGTGCAACTGGCCCCCTGAGGTGTGGATGAATCCAGGTGCTAGTTCCCAGACTTCCTTCATTGCACTGTATGTAATAAAGCAATAAGCCACCAGAGTCGTGGTTTAAGTGGATTCTAAAGCAGCTAGGGGGCGTTGTTAAGCCTGACGCAGTGCTGAGGCTTGCTTGTTGTGAGCTTGGAGATTTCAGTTATTAGTCATGTTAAGATTAAAGAGTGTTTGAAGTGGTCAAATTAGCAATAGAATACATTTTCAGGAGGACCATCTTCCAAAGCAATCTGATTTCTTCAACTGGTTGGCTGTATGTAGAACAGCAGCAACATGTTTAGAATGATATATGAATGAATACCTAAACATTATTTTTACATCACGTGATTTCTGGGTGTACTCTTCTTTGGTGGTGCTTGGATCATTCACAAGGAATTGCCGGCATACTGCATTATCTTACAATTCAGTAACTGGCAAAAATGTCTTAAAAACCCTACATGGTCAATAATCATGATACGATTATGAATCATGATCCTGCCTGGGGAAAAAAAGAAAGTTGTCAACAGTGCTCTGAACCTGTGGCACCAGTACCGTTATTGATGACTTGATGAATGAAGGGATCATTGTAAACAATGATCATTTTGTTTATGGTAAGCTTTATTTATTTAATTGTGTATTCATTCATTCATTCGTTAATTTCATGGTGTTTTCTTTTTGTTCCTGTTGTCATGGCTGCCAGTTCCCACCTGATGTTGTGTGGGAGTCCCGACTGCTGCAGACCATACTGAATAACTGCTAGCTTGCATATCATCTTAAGACTAGGACTTAAGTCTAAGATCTGTAAGACAGGCTGTGCATGTTCTCTGTATCCTCCAAAGAGTATGATACGATCTCCTACCACGCAGCAGAACTCACCAGAACTCCAATCTTGGCCTTTCCCCTTGGGCTGAACCTTCTGCCAAGAGAAGGTATTGGAATTTAACTTCCACAGATCATTGAACTGCCATACTGCCTCTGTCATGCTGAGGACGTAACCACCAAATATGTACAGCTCTCCATTGTACTCAAAAGCTGAATGACCCAGACGTCCTTCTGGAATAAGCTGTGCAGAAGATGTGTTCAGCCAAAAGTTGGTCTCTGTGTCATACACACTTAGGTTGTTGTAGTATTCCGCCTGTTCCCCACAGCCTCCAAATACAAACATCTTTGTCCCGATGATGGTGGCAGAGTGAAATTCTGAAGCAGGTGGCCGGGTGCCTCTGGTGTTAATTAAAGACCAGACCATTGTACAAGTGTCCAACTTGTAGATGTTATTAGTTAATCCAGTCACCTTGTTGTGTCCTCCATACATGTACATGACCTTCGCCATGACACAGGCTGAGTGGCCGGCCCTTGTTGCAGGAACAAACCCAGAAATCTTGGGCTTTAACCATCTGTGGGTGTCGACATCAAATGCATAAAGAACGTTGTCCCAGTAGTCCCCATTGACGGTAGGCAAGGAATCTCCGGCATAAAGTATACTCTTACAATTCACTACACCCCCCCAGATGTAGATGATAGATTCTACCAGCACTGCTGTGTGGCCCCTGCGCATGGAGGGAACCTCAAGAGGACGTCTTCCTCCCCTTCTAGGTGTCACTGGGGGCAACTTCATCCAGCGTAAATTCACTGTGTTGAAGACGCTCACATCAATCTGATCCATGGTGTAGGATTTGTTGTTAAAGTACCCTCCGAAGTAGTACACCTTGTCCCCCGCTGGTTCAGCAGCACAATCAAGTGGCTCAAGTGGCTCGAGAAGGCTTCTTTCCGGATGCACAGGACCTTTTTTCGTGGGCAACGTCCAGCACAACATGTCTGTCTCTGTCTCCCTCTCTCTCTGTCTCTGTCTCTGTCTCTCTGTCCCTGTGTCTCTGAGCTCCTCGCTGTATTTGTATCTGTCTCACTCGGCCACCCTTCATATATAACAGTTGTCTAGATCTCTTTCCTGGCTGTGTGCATCTCTGGTCCTGGATGTGTGCATCATCTTATATAAGTTGACCAGAGCTCTATTCTGATGTCACCCACAACACAAACCATTAAGCAACAACACTGATTCAGGCAGGCGTTAATATCTACATACAGTTATTAGAGAATTGTGAAATATTTGTTTGTCAGTGTGTCCGGGACATCATTTCGCATCCACTCTGGTAAAAGGACAAAGGACAATATATAAAGGAGCCGAGATCACTCTGCGAGCAGATCTGCCCCCCATGTGTGTGTGTGTGTGTGTGTGTGTGTGTGTGTGTGTGTGTGTGTGTGTGTGTGTGTGTGTGTGTGTGTGTGTGTGTGAGCCCCGTGAAGGACCACCGAGGGAGCTAAAGCGACCGAGTTGCCGTCCTGAACGGTGCGACGTTCGCCTGAGCCTACTCAGCGCCGTTGGAGTTATGTACCGATAGGCACAGAATCGTAAATATTGTTGTGGGGACTGCTCCGCCTCCAAGTAGGTCAGTAGCTCCTGATTACGCCCAATGAATGGTCTGACAAATCGCGGGTAGGTCCGTGTATCGCCTACTCCTCGCCTACTCGCCCATTCAATGGTCTGATAAAACGTGATAATCTCCCATTCAATGCATTGATAGCACTCGAAGCCGTGTGTGTGTGTGTGTGGACATTGAGGAGAAGGGTGTTAGCTGACAGTCATCGACACGCCAGGCTTTGGAGACCAGATCAACAATGAGAACTGGTGCGTTTCAATACAGCTGCTACACATCTTAACACAGCCCCTGTTTCTGTTGGCTTTCTCAGCACTTTTGTGGAATAATGGATTACCTGCAAGTCTTAACCTCTGGAACACCAGCATCCATAATCTGGGGGAAACATTAGCCAAAAATAGCAGATCTACAAGCTCACAAGAGATTTGGTTTAGACAGAAAATAAAAGCATTTCTAGTTTAGAGCCAAGTCGGGTCCAGTTGTCCATTTTAAACTTGACGTCCTCCACAAGTGCTGGCTGAATAGCAGCTGGACCTAACCATCGATTAGTAGTAAAATGAGTAGCTTGTATATTGGCTATTTTCACTACTTTTGTGTGACACTCTTGTATGAATGATTCAATGTCTTTATTGCAGACTCAAGGTCCATAGATACATACAAATACATACTCCCAACAATGAGCATGAATTAAAAACAGTCCTTTACACAATAAATTGGGACAGTTATAAATACAAGCAGTTAAGCCAATGTCTCCTAAGACTAGAGGAATATCTCATGCAACTCTTCACAGGGTTATTTATATTGACAATGATACTATTATACAGGATCATTTCCATCACTTAAGACACTATACTTGCCAATGCTATGGGCCTGTATTATCTAGACTGCTAATTTTCCCAGTCTCTGGAACGGAAGGTCCAATCTGCTCAGCTCAAAGCTTGTTGGATGCGTGACTTTGAGGACATTAAGCACACGATGACATTTTCGGGTTATTTGGGTTTTCTAGGGGAGGCGACCACCTGTCCTGCCTATACAGTGGGTACGCCACTGGTCTGTAGCAGGTTGTTCTGGTGGAGTATGCATTGTGCTTACATGTGTATCTCTCTGTCCCAGGTCCCACATGCAGAACATCAAGGACATCACCAGCAGCATCCATTATGAAATGTACCGCGCGCCGACGCCCAAACGAGAACAACACACATGCCAACGGAGTCCCAGAGCATGGCTCTGCATGTCTCCCCTCCTCCTCATCCTCCTCCACCACCACATGAGTCATCATGATTTGTGTGCATGGGGTTCTCATCTTAAACAAGCTTAGTGCTTAATGAGAATACAAGAAGACTCACTCCAAAACCAACTCACCCCAACTCAAAAAGGAAAACTCACCCCGGAGCTAGGAACACTCACCCGGGGGATGGGTAAACTCACCCCAGGACCTGAGAAAACTCACTCCGGAACACTCACCCCGGGGGTAGGAAAACTCACCCCGGGGTAGGAAAACTCACCCCGGGGGAGACGCACTGTGATTGGCCAGTAGTCACTTTGAGTGGCAGTTGGGGAAAACGCAGTCAGTGGGACAAACGCAGTGAGTGGGGCAAACTCAGTCAGTGGGGCAAACGCAGTCCCCACCAAAAATATTTACTATTCTGTCCCTATTGGTACATAACTCGGACGGCGCTGATTCGACTAGCAGACCATCGGCTGGTCGTTGCGGGCACTCGCGCCTGGAGGCGCTCGGGCGCAACTCCTCAGCCTCAAGGTCTGCTGAGTTGGCACGCCTCCGTCATGGTCCAAAACTATACTTTATCGGCGAAAAAAAGAAGTCCGCGGATGACTGAAAAAGTTTTACCCCAAGCATTCTGTGAAAATGGAAAGCTCACAAAGTTAAAAACCATTGGGGTGAGTTTTCCGGAGTGAGTTTTCTCAGGTCCTGGGGTGAGTTTTCCTACCCCCGAAAATCTTGGGGGTGAGTTTTCCTACCCTGTGGGGTGAGTTTTCCGGAGTGAGTTTTCCTAGCAATGGGGTGAGTTGGTTTTGGAGTGAGTCTTCTTGATACCCTTAAGAATAGTTCCAGTTTAGTAGACCTTGTATTGTGAACTTGTACTTCCATGTAGGCTACTGTTATGTACTGTCATGTACTATTCCCATGTCTTACTAAATAAACTACATCAATCAATCAATCAATCCCTTTGTTTGGCCCGCAAAACCGTCAGCTGTCCCGAATACGGTCCAAACAAAGTAGTGGAGGTGCTAAGCAACATTTGACTTCAAGTCATGATACAAAGGTCCCCTTTGGTATGGAAGTACCTTAGGGCCATAGGAAAACATTTATCCAAAGAGACGAGTTAGATCACCCTTATTTATTTATTTTTAGGCGTTTTTTAATAATGGCCGCAGACAATTAACCACTATTACACCAGACCCCATATCTTTGCTTCTGTTAGAGCTATAATAATAATATTGGTGTCAAAGTGTATTTTGCATTTTTGTGCATTTTTGGGGTCAAGGAATTCAATTAAATAGGTATCAATGCAAAAAAACGATTACTTCATTAATTGCCATGACAGCGGGGGGTAAAATATGAAAATTTAATTTAAAAAAATATGTTTTAACGGGGTAACTTCTGTTAAATCGTAGGTACTGAGTAATGAATACGAGACAGAAGGTTGTAACTATGTTTGAGACTTTAATCGAGATTTACAATCCAATGTCTCCAATGTCTCCACTGTGGGAGCGTGAACCATGACATCCGCAGAGAGACATGCATGGCTGCTTCTGCATGCAGCATTTGAAAGGTGCCTTACAGTCTGTCTTGCATTTGCAAATAACCAGTTCTGGCAAGTCCCTTGAAATAATCGAAGTTGTAGTGTACACAGGTGTTGGTGCAGTGTCTGGGGAATCCTGCTGCCATCCCCACTGTGAGGGTGAGACAGCAGCAGAGTCTTTGACCAGCATGTTGCCCCAAACATGATTAGTGATATACATAGTGAAACTTAAATAGTAGCCTATGCCCTCATGCATGGCTGTCTTACCAAATACTATGCCCTTATGCATGGCTGTCTTACCTGATAAGCTACTCGGAGGAGGTGCTGATGGAGTGCATCACTGCTTGGCCGCATGTGATCAAAGTCTCTTCCTTTGTAAAGGAAGAGGGAGAGTCGAGCAGCATCCACAGTCCTGATGTCGTCCTCGGACACACCATACAGCTTCAGGACAAATTTCTGGAGTATGGGTGTGCGGGTTGTGATCATCTCAGTGGTGGGGCTAGGGCCAGAGAGCAGCTGAAGAGGTAAGGTCAGTTCAGGCATGGACTGCCACACAGACCAGGCTGTCTTCTTGCCCTTGCCAAAAAAGGCTGAGGTGGTGTCGCACCCCGTTAAAGCATGGAATGCTGGCAGTGCCATTGCCTTGGATGGTCCCAGACTGTGAGCAATGGCATGTGCTGGAATGTACCTGGTAAGGGAAAAATAAATTAGTTACTCATTTGCCTAATGAAATAACAGCTAATAGCATAAATATAACATACAGAGAGGATTTTACCTGAAGTGACGGCGTACTCCAAACGCAATCCAGAGCTCATCAATCCTCTGTTCGAGGGCCACAATAGCGGCAATGGCCAACACCACAACATCGCTATCACTGCTGCGGACAATCACTCTACGATGTCCAGCGAGTGTAGCTGCAGCCACATGTAGAAATAACCGAGTATCGGCTTCTTCTTGTGTGCAAGTGGCCAATGCATCAATGTTAATGCCAGCTGGTGAAGTTACACAATCCTCAAGCATCGTGGTGAATAACTCCTTGCCCTAAAAGTATATAATGTAAATGAAGATGTGTCAATTAAGTCAGCCTTCATCATGAGTACATACAGAGCAGCTACAGACACACTCCAGAGCAACTTCTCTGTGTGCATTGCCCCCAATGTAACTAGGAAGGAGTCCTCACCAAGCTCTGTCTGGGGGAACTTCCACTGGAGTTTTTTTGGCAAGTGTTTCCCTTTCTCTTATGTGACGACTAACACTACTGCCACGTTTCTTGGATCTGCTTGTCACAGAGTTGTAAATGATTTGCTGCCCAATTGATGTAGCAACCTGGCACTTCTCTGGTTCAGGGGCTGGCTGGTCAATACCTGATCCATCCAGAAGCATCTTTAGGAATGATCGCAGCAGGGGAGGGATTGAATCAGCTTCACAGGAGGCTGTGAAGGAACCTGTAAATGATTGTTTCATAGGAAGATATTCTTCCCGGAGGATTTTAGCTGCCCTGAAGATGATGGAGACATCAGTAGATGTGTTGCTTTTCATGTCAACAACGGCTTTCAGGTCATCATCAAACAACAGGGACCAGGCACGATCCAGTTGCACAGATCTGATGTCAGGGATTAGGCGTTCAATATCCTCACGAAGGCGCGTGGTGTTACATTTAATATCTGGGAAGCCTAGGTCAGCAATACGTTTGTCATACAGGGCTGTCAAGTCAGACATTGCCAATGACTCTCCTGACCATCGTTGATCATTGATTGACTCAATCAATTCATTGAGGACATGTGCTCTGATGACCTGTGTTGCCTTATTTTCTGTTGTGTCACATCCAGCGGTTTCTACTTTTCTATAGAGCCTAGTCAGGCATGCACAATGATACACTGCCTCCATAGCTACCATGTCACCAGCAGCTAGTTTAGCTAACAGACGATTGTCACCCAGTACCTGAGCACATTCTTTCACTTTTCGATCCAATCCCAGGGTGGAAGCCCTCCTTAGTTCCGTTCTGTTGCCCACTTCACCACAGAAGAAACACGGCGTAGTTTGTTCACATGAGGATGATGAGGTTGAGGATGATGATGAGCATGAGGGTATAGCCTGTGTAGTGAACTTGCCACCTCTATTCATGCGTCGTGTTTTTACAGGGCTCACAAACTCTTCATGTCTTTTTCTTGCTCTGTCCACTTTTTGATCATTAATGGCATCCCTGCAGTTTTTGTGCCACACTACTGGATATGACATCATCTGCTGCACAGCATCCTGGACACCACCATCAATAACCTCATCCACTACCACAAAGTCAGGCAAATCACCTAATTCTTTCAGCTCCTGAATGTTGGCAATAACTTCTGCGAAACATCGGTTCAGTTTTTCAGGGCAGTTTCTTAGCTTTATAGATGTTGAGGGACAGGAAGCTTTTTCATTAGTTTTCTTTAGCTGACATATGAAGCATAAACTCCAGTCACGAGTATCCATGATGGCTACTCTGAAATGAAAAAATGAGAAATGAGAAATAAACTTGCTAACTTGTTAACAAGTTTACTATAACAAGCATTCACACAAAAAAGCATTCTAACAATTAAGCTTTTTTGTTGAATAAACAATGAATTGAAAATAATAATAATAATAATAATAATAATAACTAGAAAATGTGCTCCTCGGAGCACAAGTCTCCGCCAGCAGACCCGTGCACGGGTCGTCTTGGTAGAATGCGCGTGGTTTTTGGTGTTCTGCAGGGGCGACTGAATATGTAGTGTCTGCATCTAAAAAAAAATCTTCTTGAAGCAATGTGTCATATGGGAGTCCTCGTAATTGACTGGTTTGTTCAAATGCTTGTCTGTCTTCATCTTCATTGTCTTGAACAGTTTCAGCAGTTGATTGGTGTGTTTGATCTATGTCAGTTTTCTCTAGTGCTACATAATGTATTTGATCAAGGTGGCCAATTGTTACAGTATTAAAGGAGAGATCCGGACATTTTAAGTGTTATCTTTGATGTGTCGCTTATCACTCACCATCCTTGAAAGGGACGTTGAGTTATTTCAGAGAGTCCCGTGTCGTCATTTTTTCGACCCCCTCCGTTGGCATAATGGGAGCGCGTGCCTAAGTGAAATTCGTCTATTATAACCGATGCAAAGTTATTTTTTTCTCTACTACTACTCATTGTAGAGTCTCATGATACTCAAACATGCACTGAAAGTTCCTGAGAAGCTAGCGCTAATGCCGAACGAGCTAACGCTGTTTGCTTATTTCTCTCCCTGGCAACACCGAGTTGCCAGGTTCTGGGAGAGAAACAAGCAACCAGCGTTAGCTCGTTCGGCATTAGCGTTAGCCTGACGACACGGGACTCTCTGAAATAACTCAACGTCCCTTTCAAGGATGGTGAGTGATAAGCGACACATCAAAGATAACACTTAAAATGTCCGGATCTCTCCTTTAAGACTTCGGCCTTGTTGTGGGATCAATTCAACTCTATAGTCCTCTTCTGTGTTACTGTTGTAGATGAGTATGCTTTCTTAGTATGCTTTCTTAGCTTTGGCCTTCTGCGCCTTTGCTTGACCAATGTTAGGTGTTCTCAGAGAGACATTTGTACTGGAAGGTACTGTTCCAATCAAGACTGATTGATCCTGTCTTACCTCACTTCAAAAAACATAAATGGCTTTTTATACGAAACATAACACATCAAATTCTGTCAGTGTTGGATCTTTTTTTAGGTCAGGTAAATGTTGCAAGTATGATCTGATATTCAGCATGGCGATAGTTAGGGTGGAGTCATTTGGAGCAAGTGGGATCTGTTGGGATACTTGTAGTTGTGTCTTGCGTAGTCGAGTCATTTCTTCGAGTACAGCATGATTAGACACACACGCACGGACGGGTGATTTGTACTGGAAGGTACTGTTCCAATCAAGACTGATTGATCCTGTCTTACCTCACTTCAAAAACATAAATGGCTTTTTGAAGTGACACACCTATTTATAGGATTTTATTTCGTCATGCGTCCCTCTAGCCAATCAAAGGCATTGGTGTCAACATATTGACACGTGTCACGTGGAGCTTGACCAATGTTAGCTTGGCTAGGAGGGAGGTGAACACACAGCGGGACGAAGCGAAAACATACTCTCCGCCTCCGGCGGAGACAATAATAATGAACCTACCTATAGCTAGCTAACTACAGGTAGTTAGCAATGTTATGCTTGCCGTAATTCAATAATGAAGTGAAGCTAGTTAATAGCTAGCTAACTAACTAATTAGCTAAACAGCTAGCTAGCTAGCTGGCTAGTTAGCTAACATTAAACATTTTCTGTATTCAATGAGAAAGTAATACAAACCTCAAATTGAACCTCAAAGTGTCTCAGATTTTCTGTCACCTATGATTTCATCCAGCTGTGCAGTCCCTGGTGCAGAATTAATGTTTTGTGGCAGCAACAGGTGTAACTCTCAGGTGATAGCAGTCTGTCAGACAGCTACACATACAGTCAGACAGACACACTTAGAGTACATGGCATGTACATAAGAGGTTGTACCTCTTAAACAAATCTAAATTGTAGTTTTTTGTAGGGGGAAAACATGTTATGTCACCTTGTTTTGTTATTTTGTTAATGAAATGTGCATATTTTACCCCCATTTTGAGGGTAATGAGAAAACTATATATATATTTTTGTCTTGGAACCTATTTAATTGGATTCCTTGACCCCAGAAAGGTACACTTTGACACCAATATTATCATTATAGCTCTAACAGAAGCAAAGCTGTCGGCTATATGCTGTATTGCTGTAAATGGTGGCAGCCATTTTTTTAAACGCACATATTTTAGAAATGACGTCTTATCTAATGTGTGTCTTTGGATAATTTTCCTATTGCCCTAAGGTACTTCCATGCCCAAGGGGAAACTAAATTAAGGTTTTAGAGTGGGGAAAAAATGGAAAGTTACCCTGTTAAAACAACATTTTCCAATTAAATTAGCATATTTTAGCCCTGTTTTCATGGCAATGAGAAAATGATCGGGGTTTTTTTGCCTTGAAACCTATTGAATTGGATTACTTGACCCCAAAAATGTACACTTTGACACCAATATTATTGTTATAGCTTTAACAGAAGCAAATATATTGTTATTGCTGTAAATGGTGGCGGCTATTTTTTAAAACATGTATATTTCAGAAATGAAGGGTGATCTAACTCGTCTCTTTGGATAAATGTTTTCCTATGGCCTCAGGTACTTCCATACCAAAGGGGACCTTTGTATCATGACTTGAAGTCAACGGCCTATTTTTGGGTCCTAACACCTCCACTAAAGGTGCTTATTGGTCAAAAACCCGGATTAAAAACATAATTAGCCTACCTGGAGAGGTAATACCCTTTAACTCTATGGGTAATACATGTATAGGCTATTAATACTTAGGCTATTTGAAAATAGCCACATCGCTTCATGACGTGTTGTGAGCTTGTAGATCTGCTATTTTCAAAATATGTCTATACATTTTGAAAACTTGAAATGGGGCTTTTCTGCATAATGAGCTACTTTTATCTTTTGGTACGTTTTAAGTATATTGACTAATACTTTTGTACTTTTACTCAGCACATTCTGAATTCCGAACTTTTACTTGTAACAGAGTATTTCTGCATTGTAAAATTGATACTTTTACTTAAGTCATTTCATTTGAGAGATCATAATGAGATCTCATGCTATGCTCCAGACCAGGGGTCTTCAACGTTTTCAGGCCAAGGACCCCCTAGCTAAGAGAGAGATGAAGCAGGGACCCCCTCTAGGCTCTATAGTCTATATTGTATAAAAATTGTGTTTCCGATTTTTTTTGTTTACTTGGTCTGCTCTTTTTTCCCTCTACACCAAACACCTCTTTGCAAAAAAAATAGCCGATCTACAAGCTCACAACGCCTCGCTGTGAGGTGTTGTGAGCTTGTAGATCTGCAATTTTTTGGCTAAAGTTCTCCTCAGAAAAGGGATGATGCTAGGGTTCAAGTGGTTAAGGTAAAAAAAAAATCCTATCACAAAGATTTGGCGGACCCCCTGTAGTAACTCTGAGGACCCCCTAGGGGCCCCGGACCCCCTGTTGAAGACCCCTGCTCCAGACAGTCCATATGGGCGTCACTTAGTGAGCACAAGTCAAGTCAAGGCTGAAAGAAGTGTGTACACAGCACACACAGAAGGCCGTGTTCTGTTGCACGGAGGAGCTACGGAATGCGAGGCTGTAGAGCTCTGACATTATTATCCAGACTTTCACCAAGATGAGCTGTCAGGAATCACTTTGGTACCTTTTATTGTGAGTTCGGGGGGAAACATTTTTCCTTGCTCGCCCCTATAGGGAGGGATGCCAATTTGGAAGCAAAGATAATTGGCATTGATTGAACCGTACAAATGGACACGCAAGTTGATCTCCAGCAACCAGGTTGGTGCGATCCAGCGCTATAATTAAATCTACTCTGATGAATGTGTCTTAAAAGTTGATTCATTTAGCGCTGATGAGTCCATTCTGCGTGTGATTCAATTCACTTCTCTACTCTTTTCTAATCTGTTGACGTTTACTTACTGCTCAACAGGGGCCAGTTGCACCACCTCACACTAAGTTCAAACTTAGCCTAGTTATAGCTTAAACACATTCAATCTGGGAAAGTATCTGTGTCATTTTAGTTTTCTTTGGCTATTAAAAAAAAAAAAAAAAAAACTACATTGTGACCAGGCAATAAACCCAGATTAAAGGTAGGGTATTAAAGTGATTTTCTTTGGTTAAAATAAGTGTTAAATAGCTCTATATTGTGATAGTACTCATTGCTATAGAGTGTTTGTTCAGTAAAAGGAGTCTCCTTGTCTCTCCAGCTCTTTATAAAACAGAAAATGCACTTTTGTTTCAGTTTCAGTTTCATTTCCAATTTTATCCAATCAGGATAGAGAACTCAATCAGGATATAGATTAAACAAGTGAAATTGGAAGTGATGACACTAAGAAATAAGCAGGCAAAATTGGAACTGGAACACTATAAAAATGAAGCTTAAAAATGTGTACTTTCTCCTGATTGGCTGAGATTTTGACACCTACCAGAAAATGTATTTTCTGTTTATTAAAGAGCTGGAGAGACGGGGAGACTCCTGTTACTGAACAAACACTCTATATCAATGATTACTATCAGAGTATAGTGCTTTAACCTTTTAACAAAATACTTTTTGGAAATTTGGAAATACTCCAGTATAAGTTTAAAAAAATCCTCAAAATTGTACTTAAGTACATTACTTGAGTAATGCACTTAGTTACTTTACACCACTGATGTAAATAATGTTTTGTTAATAGTTTCAGTTGTTGAACTCATTTTTGAATGTGTATTTCCATTCACAAATGGTAGACAATGGCTCTGCAGATGAACCTGCACCTACACCCCCAAGGATGTCAAGGCATGAGATCCTGACGTTGATATCAATGGCATCTGTCAACTTCAGTTCAATGATTTGCTATTCCATTTTAGGTCCCTTCTTCCCTACCGAGGTAAGCGATTATAGGAAAAGTGCTCCTCCTCATCATGTACTATTTATTTACATTGTTGGTAGGGGTGGAAAAAGTACTCACATTTTATAAGTAAAAGTATCAATACTGCAATGTAAAAATACTCTGTTATGTAAGTAAAAATTTACTTGAGTAAAAGTACCAAAGTATTTGTATCAAATGTACCAGAGTAGAAAGTACTCATTATGCAGAATGTCCCATTTCACAAGTTTTCAAATGTATCAATGTATAGAAATATTTTGAAAATAGCAGATCCACAAGCTCACAATGCGTTGCATATTGTGAGCTATTTTCAAATGGCCGAAATGTATATAGGCCTGAAGTGGTTAATGCATGTTTTGTAATAATAATCAAAATCTACAAAGTAACTAGTAACTAAAGTTTTCAAATAATTGTAGTGGAGTACAAGTACAATATTTGCCTCTGAGATGTAGTGGAGTATAAGTAAAAGTACTAGAAATACTCCGGTAGAGTAAAAATACCTAAACATTTTACTTAAGTGCAGTACTAGTAAAAAAAAAGGATATCTTGCTGTCTGTCATGGCATAGCCATAGCCTATATAAGTCTATCACAAATTCTGTGTGGGAAAAAGGAAAAATCAGACTGGAGTTTGGTTGTGGAAGGTTGGACAGCAGTGTTACCAGGTTTTGCGAGAGAAATAAGCAACCAGGTCTATGAAAACAAGCCCAAAAGAAGCAACTATAGGCCACGTGACATGAGCAAGGAAGAGAGACTGGGCACCTCAATGTAAAATTGTCTATTTTATCCAAAATGTAAAAAATATATATATTTCAGTAATGTAAAGTAGCCTATACATGATGTGTGAACATGGACGATACATCATTATCAGACTTAAAATGTACCCTTCAACTTCTTGTTTATGCCCCAAAATGACTGGATATATAGGTTTTGTAGCAATTTGTAGCAATTTTAGAAATATTTATAATTATAATTGTCGAATGTTTAAGCATGTTCTAATCATGTATACTTTACATAAAAACATTTTCCAAATATTTTATTTTTTTTACATTTTGGGAAAAATTGCCAATTAAACACAGAGGTGCCCAGTCTTCCTTAGTGCCCACTCTTCCTGTTACCTTTAAAAATAGCCGATCGCGATGCTTGTAAATCTGCTATTAAAAAAATAAACACAAATATTTTGAATATTATTTGAAACATTTTAACAACACAAATCTAGTACGGCCGGGGGTCCCTGGCGCAAAAATATTTGCAGATGGGGGGGTCCGTACAAATACATATTCATTTGGGGGTCCTTGATTTGAAAATGTTTGAGAATTAGGAAGCAAGCCCAAAAAACGGCAATCGGCAACTACCAATATTTACAAACAACTTTACAGAAAAACAAGCCCAAAGTAGCTTATAATAAGCAGACATGGCAACACTGTTGGACAGCAGGATCATGTGTTTGACATCAGCGAGACCCCCTGAAGGTTTATGAATGACTGGCCTTACTAAACACCAGACACAAAGCTGCTGGTATGGTCAGCTGACACAAATACTACTCTGGGTCTCTGGTGTTGCGACATGTCTTAATAATATTTTAGAACAGCTGTGAGGGCATTCCAAGTGGGCAGCCAAGTAATTGACACACACTGAGATTTTGATTATAATATAACATTAATATTAAAAACTGAATGTAAAACAAATATATTTTTCTTTAAAACTTTGAAAAATGAGTTTAATTCATTGTGATACAGATAAATAGGAACATAAGTATACTATGTTTAGTTCCGTTAATCCAAGCCAGAACACAATCGATTGATTGGTCAATCGATTGTGTTCAAAATAAATATGCTCTGAGAATGCAGTGGCCCTCGGCTGCCATGTTAAGTTGGTCAGATGGCTGGGCTGCGAACGCTGTCAAGATTTAGGCCCTGATCCAGAAAAAGTTGGGAACCACCGTTCTAGAAGATGACCTTTTATCTTCAAGCTCCAGGGGGAGGTACCAAACTACAGACAGTTAGGGGTGCATTACCACTAACTGCTGTGCATTGCTCAAAGGCACCTAGGTAGTGCCCAGGAGGTGGACTGGCAGCTGGAGGTGACTCTCCAGGCTAGCTACCAGTGGCAGTGCGGGACTTGAACCAGACACCCTCTGATTCCCAAGCCAAGTCCCTAAGGACTGAGCTACTACCGCCCCTTCTTGTTGACATGTTAAGTTACTTAAACTGCACGATAATAAGTTATTATTAATAATCCTTCGAAACACATGACTACATAATCTCCGCCTCCTGGGCTTTTGGCCTGGTGGAGATAATAAGCAACATTGGTCAGATAATGTACCAGCCAAAGATTTGGTGCATTGTAAAATGTATTGCTGGTTAATGCACCAAAGCCAGGTTTCAAATTCTATAGAGCACAAGCCTAAGTTGTGAAGGCACAGTTTAAACAGAAACTGCATGTGTATTGTATTACAAAATGTACTGCAGTTTTTATGCAATAGCTTAATTTTAGAAGCAATAACATGATGTTTGTGAATGAATAAATGAATAGCTCTTGAGTTTCATGCAAGTTGATGTCTTGATACTAAAACTAACATGTTTTTAGTTATGGTATGGATTCATTATCATTTCTAAAATGACCTTAACGTTCATTATTATCATTATTCAAACAGGCAGTGAAGAAAGGGGCCAGCCAGACAGTCATCGGCCTCATATTCGGTTGCTATGCTGTGTGCAACTTATTCGGTTCACTGATAATGGGAAGATATGTAAGTGTGTACCACTGATAGTTTCGTTTTTAATATTTGGGTTTGATATCACACTTCCCAAGGTACTGTTCATATAGTTGAAAACCCTGTTTATGGTGTGGCTCTACAAGAGGCTAGCTGGTTATGACAGGGATAACTTCCAAAAGACATCACTGACACCTTCCTCGTCTCTGCCTCAGATTGTCCAGATCGGGGCGAAGTTCATGCTGGTTGCAGGATTATTTGTCTCTTCTGTCTGCACCATGCTTTTCGGGTAAGTCAAGGTCAGTGTCCTTTGTTCTGTATGAGACATTTTGTCTTTCCCCTAGGCTTTAGATTTAGATTTAGGGATTACTTTTTCTCTCTGCCTGTCTGTTTGTCTGCCTGTCTGTGTATGATGGCTGGTAACATTTTGTGTTTTTTGTCCCGCCCCTTGGTGGCACTGCGGAGCAAGACGTATCTGGCTACAGCCTTGTTTTCTTCACTCAATGACCATAAAATGTTTTAGATTTAAACTATTTTCTCCCACCTTCTTGATTACCATATATCTAGTATAACAATGTAGTAGGATAATATAATGATAAACCTAAACATTTATGATTAATCATTACATTATCATACATTATTAAGTAGTAATTATAAGCCACAAACGACCTGTGATCCATTCAAAATTATGTATTTCTATTTTACTATTTTTTTTACAGATTGCTTGATAGAATTTCTTCAGGGCGAGATTTTATTATCCTCTGCTTTGTAATACGGTCCATCGACGCTTTGGGTTTTGCTGGTGCGATGACTTCCTCTTTTGCAGTATCAGCAAAAGTATTCCCAAACAATATAGCGACTGTTCTGGTGAGTGACTCCTTGTCTGACTGGAATGTTGTTTAGGCATTAGAATTATGAGAAAACAAAAAAAGCATTATGGTTTGAGTTGTTTTGCAACAACCATAATCCCTACAACTGTGGAAAGTATTAAATAGCTGTGTACTGACACAATTTGTTTATAGTGCTGACAGAAATTCTTGGATTTATGGAAATACACACATTGCCCATGGGCCTGTATAGCAGCATGTATATTATTTATTTAGCAAAGCAAAACAATATACTTTGTATATTATTGTGTTTTCTCCTTTAGGGTAGTTTGGAGATTTTCACAGGGCTGGGACTTATTCTGGGACCACCAATCGGAGGATGGCTTTACCAGTCATTTGGATATGAAGTCCCTTTTATAGCCCTTGGATGTTTCCTGTTAATTATGGTTCCTTTCAACATCTACATATTACCATCTTTTGGTAGGAAATTGGAGATTTCAGCAGAAACCTCTCTGAATGTTCATTCCTTTGATTCAAATATTTCACTCGTTCTGTAGGCTTCTTACTATATGACAAATGAAAAATTGAATGTATTGGCTGTCATGTGTGCTTGTTTTCTTTACGCAGATGCCGAGCCATCAAAAGATTCTTTCATCCGACTACTTACACGTGGGAAAATAGTGCTGATCTGCTTTGTGATATTCACTCTTAGCGCAGGGCTTGGATTCCTGGATGCGACCTTGTCCATATTTGCCATTGAAAAGGTAACTACCCTTTCAATGGAAATACCAGACTCCATTGAAGATGTCATGGGAAAGGATTTAGTCCTAGCAGTTGGGCTGTAAGAATGTTGATTGATTGATTGATTGGTTCGTCTGTTCACTATTTTGGCTGGATTTCCATGGAATTGTCTGAGGATGACCCCATGGCCTTTCCTCTAGACCCACCATTAGCCCAAAAGTTCTACTGAGTTTGACCTTTATTGATCCCTTGGGAGAAATCTGGTTGTCAATGCCAGTAAAGCAATAAAGAAACAGGACAGATACAGAAAAGGGAGATACTAGGAGTTGAAACGAATATGAATAGCCTCAGGACTACCGGCACAAAGGACTGACAATATTATTGTTGGTCTTCTGTGGGGGAGGGATGAATCTAGCGAATATGGTGTTCAACCGCCCCACTTCCCAACACTGGCCACTTGCCAGTGTTGGGCAGTCTTGCCATTCTTGCCAGTGTTGCTACAAGTTGCTGCGTTAATAGTTTAACTACATTTCTGAATATTATGAGGGTAGCTTCACTGTTTTATGAATCAAATAGCTTTTCAGTAGTGAAGATCTGACCCCATGGCTTTTCCTCTATCACTACACTTTGGCCAATCTCCAGTTGGGTGTATAGAGTCCATAGTTTCCCATAATTGACCAAGCTATGATTGAAGCCTAGCTAAACTATTGAACATGGTTACATGCATTATAAAATATCAACAATACATTTAGCACTAAATATCTCCAGCTTCTCAGAATTCTTGAAGTCAATTAGTTGTAGACACAGATTAGGGTAGCCTATACTGTTATTAATTTGTTCTATTTGGTTTCAGTTTAATCTATCACCCGGCTATGTGGGACTCATCTTACTTGGTTTGTCGCTACCTTATTGTCTGGCATCACCGATTCTTGGATATCTCACTGACAAATTTCCTGTAAGTATGAAGTATTTATGATGACATATGCACACAAAAATACTCGATGTTAAATTAAATCCAAAGATAGTGCAAATGGAACCAAATGGACCCATAAGGTTCCATTTGTGTTCTCTTAGGAGTTAGGAGTTACTGTAACTGTATTTTTAAACCTTGAGTGTCTTTACATGTCACATTTTTAACAACTTGTAGCCGTGTGTGTGTTTGTGTGGTTGTTCATCAGGCCACGAGGAGTTGGTTTATTGTTCTTGGAGGCATCACCACTGCGGTTGGCTTCTGCCTGCTTGGTCCCATGCCTGTTCTCAACATCCCAAGGTGAACATGTGTTCTTTCACTTGAGGATTTCAAATTCACAGAATTAATTTCCACGTTAATTACTTTTATCTTTGAATCTTTGTTGTGTTTCCATATCTCTAGTCAGTTGTGGTTGATGATCTGCATGCTTGGTGTCATTGGGTTTTCGCTCGCCATGAGTGCAATGCCCACGTTTCCGGAGATCCTCACTTGTGCATAGTGAGTGAATGTATTACCTGTATTTTCTGTATTTTCTAGTATTAATAATAATATAAATAATATTTTGCAAGTCCCCTAATTTTCCTGTCTCTAGCGATTGTACCCTAACCAAGCATAAATGCCTTTGAAACATCTTTGTGAAAAGAATCAAAATGCACACGTTTCCCTCTGAAATGGTAGTGAAGAAGGATTTGATGAGGGACTAAGCACTCTTGGAATGGTGTCGGGATTGTTCGGCGCCGTGTGGTCTCTGGGGTAAGTCCTATTTAACGCCTTTTGACTCACAACTAGCCAGGATATGCTTTCCTTGAAGTAATCCAGCTGATAATTCAGGTAGGCACGAAAGGCAGGCTGTGTACACACTCACATTTCTCCCCCTACACTACCCACTACAGTCAGATGGTCTCTCCACATTCAACCTCACTCAGCTCCCTTCATTCCCATTCGCTAACAAGCTAACGCATACAGCCTCAATCTGGTTAATTTAGGCTGTCTTTTGAAGCTGAACACTGTTCACTATTCATGTTCATGATTGGTCACAGCTCTGTTCCTGCAGCTGTCTGTTTTCAAACGGCACTCCCTCTTTCATTGGTGTGTCGCCCAGGTTGCGCCTGAACTCTAACCTTTAACTTCACAAACACTATGCCTAACCCTAACCATAACCCTTCTGGGGGGTTTGTGATCTCAGATTCTGTGTCATGCTTGCGCAGATAACCTGTAGTATCACAGGAGCAGAGTCACACCGCCAAACTGAATGCAATAGCATTGCAATAAATGGTTAATGACCTGTTTAATGAACCTGGAAATGCATCTGTATTTGTTAGGATGTTCTACGGCCCAATAGTGGGTGGTGCCATCACACAACAGCTCAGCTTTGAATGGGCAGCTACTATGCAAGGAGGCTTGTGCTGCTTCGCTGTAAGTATCAATGGCATTGTTCTAGTTGTAGTACTAAATGTAATTTCATTGTGAATAGCCACGTGTTATCTGTAGGATTCGGAAACCCATGTTAGAACAGTACATCTTCAACCACTTCATATACTGTCTGAAACATATCACCCAAAGGTACAGTATGAAACTCTCATCTGCCATCAAGAGCAAGTGATGACTCTTATCTTCAGCCCTGTGTAATCTTCCCATTGTAACTGATTGGAAAGCCTGGTGATCATTCAGGCATTGGCCAGAATCGCCACTTTAAGAAAGTAGCATATTTCTCATCGAGATACTGTGTTAATCAGAGGTGAAAGTTGGAGAAATGCATGACTCATTATCTTGTCCACTCAACAGGCCCATCTTTGCGGCGTGTACTATTTCTGCGTAAGACCCCAGCAACGAAGGTAATACTTTTCTGCAAATTAACAATTAAAGCTACAATCTAGGACTTATTTCAAAGAATACATTTTTATTTGAACCAATCTGGAGGTGGTCTCCCTACTCTACATTTGAGACATTTCGACCCTGGTGGTTACGACACACACATGGTTATTTGAAGCAGATGGTGCACCGGATTGGACACCAGATTTTTTGTATTTAGGACATTGTTGCAATTACCTCTCTCTATTGGGAGAGGGAGAAAACAGACAGAAAATGTACAGATAGTACCTTTAAACATGCTCATGTTTTAATGCTTTACGTTATGTATTTTTTTCTCTAAAGTACAACAACAAATGAGGTGCTTTTACAAATAATGTTTGTAATGATTATTTTCCTATCCCACACGTTTGATGGATATTTTGTTCATTGTCTGATACCATCCTCCCTTGAATAGGCTGGATGTTAAAGGAGGAGTTCACCCAAAAAATGACTTATTTTATATCAATTGCACGCCCCATGAAGCCTTGAATTCATGGATTTATTTTTGTTTTTGTCGCATTCCTAAGCCAACAATTTGATGACCGTGTGTATTTCCGGTAGGAGACACAAATAATCTACTTTGTGTCTCCTACCGGATACATTAGTCGGTAGGAGACGGGAATCAAATTATTAGCTTAGGAATGCAACAAAAACAAAAACAAATCCATGAATTCAAGGCTTCATGGGGTGTGCAATTGATAGAAAATAAGTCATTTTTTGGGTGAACTACTCCTTTAAACATTAACAGAATTCCTGAAGTGACTAACATATCTTTTGTTGTTGGAATTCAAGAGCCATTCAGGACAATGGGATTACGCATGTAGATGAAACGACTCCACTTCTGGATGGAGACAACCAGCATGATGGAGGGCAACCAGCCGGTGAAACTCCCCGTTCACAATAAGAGTAGCATAATGCCTTTTATGAATGTAACTGTTCCTCATGTAATTGTATGCGTATGGTTTGCAATTATTTTGAATTGCCTTGCATAGCAGGGTTTGTTATTTATTACTTTTCATGTATTCATATTCTGAATGTAATTCTGAGTAAGCATAATGATATGCTCAACATTTTTTTCTTGCATGCATCAACAGAATAGCTGTAGAGCAAATAAGTACAGGTGCTATTTGGCTTAAAACGAATACATCAAAGACCCATTTATACCCTGGCTGTGATGTAGTAGTTTTCAACAAATACTGTTTTCAGTCTCAATGAATTCATTCATTCTCAATTAATTCAGTCAAAACTTTAAACTGAAAGGGCATTCACATTCCAGATTACCATGTAAATATATCCCTATTATCATGCAACGGTTGCTACTAGATTAATGCCCTGTAGCTTTTCACATGACTTGGATTACCCCTTAAGCTGCACATGCCATAGAGCTGGTGACTGGATTCATGGCCATTTTCTTCATGGCTGCAGAAAATAAGCTGACCACCTTCCAATTTTGTTAATGTTATTTGTGCTTTGCACAAGTTATAGGATGAATGAACTTTGATTTATGGCAGAACTTTGGGCTACATTGTACAATAGGTACTGTTAACTCCAATACGGTTATATGGCCCTAATGTTCTTTGTGGTACGATGGGTCATTCATCAAACTGTCCAGTTGTCGGCGACTGATGGTAAATTTAACTTTAGATATAATTTAGTTCAGTATCATTCCCTTGAGGACACTGCACATGGTACAACAAATTAACTTTACCTGTAACTGCAGCATGGTAACATCCCTGTGTATGGCTTTTTCACATATGCACATATCTTGTGCCTTACACACATAGCCAACTACTTGAAGACTTTTATTCAGTAATGTTGTAAACTGATTTGAATTCATACAAAATGTAAAATATAAAGTTTTATCTTTGCAGCATGAATGTTCTCATATTCCTTCTCATGCCATTGTTTTCCTGCCCAATCAATTGTCAAGGTACATGATACAGTTTGCAGTCAACTGCATAGATAACAAGTTAAAAACATTAAGGTCAATAAAACACATTTTGTGCTACCATATAATTAATTACAAATCAGAGGCAAAGATTGTAAGCAACGATGACACATCAGCAATTAGATTTAAAGTAAGGAACAAACGAATCACTCATGGCAACCTATGTTAATTAATTTCTACACATTCTTAATCTCTTACAGGTTAAGAAAATACACCTACTGTACATACTTTCATGTGTCTTTCATCTATTGTCTGTAAAAAGTTACAAAAAGACTAAGTCTATATTAGTTAACTATAATAAATAATACAATATATAAAACATAGCAAAATTACAATCCCCAGGATTGTACAATACTATCTGACAACAAAATTACTTTTTACTGTACATTGTTTTATATTCTTTATAAAGTGCAAAAAAACAGAACCAGGATATACTGGCTGGACTATACAGTTGCTGTCAGGCAGAAACTTTGTATCTTCATATTTAAACTTCTTATGTTATAAATTAATACCCTACTTCATTGTACAACAGTAGCGAAAATAGCCGATCTACAATCTCGGGATACGACTTGTTAGCTTGTAAATCTGCTATTTTTTTAAAGTATTAACTAGAGCAGTTAACAGTTTTGGACATACAAGGTTTGTACCCGACAGTGACAATTTAGTAATTGTATCCTATTACTAAAACTCGAAGAAACTCAGTGGATAATCATGTGAGGGTTCAATGCCATGGGTTTTAGATATCGGGTTCAAAGGCTCCATTAGGCTGTCCTGTTGGCCTCTTTGGGAGAGGTCTGTCTGTTGATCTAGCTCTCCTCCTGCTGTTCAGTGTCCCTGAGGCATCTGGATCTGAAGATGTGGCCTGAGAGGCAGGTGATGGCGGCACTCCAAGCCTTTTCACCTTCTTTTTCCTTTTACCTCTGGTTGAAATCCAAAAGTGAGGAAGGTTAATAACAACAAAATGCCAGGATGTCCTGGGCAATTAAGAAGTTGAACGGTGCTATTTGATGATGATGTTTAGAACTCAATATTTCTAAAATAAGCTATTCAATGTCTAGAAATGGTAAAGATAATTCTTTTGGTCACTTTTAAAAGCAGGTAACTTTATTTGGGTAAAGTTAGATGTCTCGATTTGAAAGGCAAATCTTGCCGTTTTCTAATCTGGAAATGAGGTCATCCAAGTAGTTTTTTTTTCTCTGACCAGCCAGATAAGAAAATTGAAGTGCAGATGTGCTGTGAAGGTAGTCCTTATGCGCTGTTTAGTGACCTCACTCACGGATTGAAACTGGAAGAATTTACAGACAGCGACAACTAAGGGGCTTACTTGTTATCACTCAACTCTGGGTCAGTATCTTGCTCGGAAAGAAACTTCAGTTCACCAGATGCACTAATGGCAGCAGACACCTTGGAGACAGCAGGGGGAAAACATGAATGAGAGCATGAAGAAAAAGGTAGCATGCATGTGACAACACTGGTGATGGCGTTAGATAGCATGTTAGCGTGTTGGCCATCACTATTATCGTCTAGTTATTCATTTTGTTGAGGTAAGCAAATTTATTTAGAATGCTGCACACACAAAACCATTAGACAGAAAAACAAAACAAATGTGGTGGAATATATATATATATATAAGACTGATACATCATACAAATTTGTATGCTACCCACCAATATCTACAGAAAACATACAACCTATTACACAAATTAATTTACTAAAAGAGTTCTCAGTACCACAGTATCTATGCCAAAGGATCAGTAGACTCATCACATTCTATTTCTTACCTTGGTTGGCGTTGATCTCTCAACATTCCCCTCGGACTGAGAAGCCTCATCGACAAGATCTCCTGTAATGGATAGAACATACCTCATCACCTGGGGCCACATCCATAGAGATACATACACAGTCTGTCATATCCACAGAGAGACATACAACATAAACAGCGATACATATTGCATAAACAGAGATACATACAGTATAGCACAATCAGAGATACAAACTGCATAAACAAAGACATACGGCATAAACAGAGATACATACTGCATAAACATAGATACATACAGCACCCAAAGACATACATCCGCAGAAACACATTATACAGCATCCACACGGTTTGTCAAAGCAACTGAGTGTTCACTTACCCTCCTCTGCTACATAAGAAGCTGGGAAGTAACCCTGCTGTCCGTTGGCCAGACGTCCAAACCACCAGTTGTCGTTGTCTTTGTACAGCACATGGATGACATCGCCGCGGTTCACGGTCAGTTCGTCGGACCGGTTGGCACTGTAGTCATACAGCGAGACAACCTGAGGAAGAACAAGAGAGAGGAAGAGGATTTTAGTAGCAGGACAGTGTGAAACAGATTGTGTGTGATTAGGCAAATGGTACTTACGGTTTGCTGAGCCGTGGTCGGTTCTGTTCCCAGACGGTTGGCTGGGGAAGCAGGATCATGGAGATTCTGATGGGAAAAAATTAGCACTTGTTAAACCTCCCAAGTGGTTCCTATGGTGGAATCACACCTTTTAGTAGATAGTATAGCACCTATGAGAGTGTACAAATGTCCATTTAGTTCGATTTGTACACTCTCCAAGAGTTACAAATGGATAAATTAACATAACATAGCCATACTCCATCCATTAAGATATACAGGACCACATTGAAGGTGTCGTTTAGCATTCTGGGAAATAAGTACACTATGATAATATTAGTAATATTACATTAAAAATACATTTGCTTTAGCAGCCTTACCGCCTGTAGTTTGAGAGAGGTGGCTCTTTTTAGACGCTGACCAACCGGACTGAACCCACCTGTAAACACAGCAGAAACAATAAAAATAAAAAACAAGACAAACTTTGAACATGACAGCTGACACGACAACTCCAAAAACATTTGACAGCATTTGCAGTGATCACCTACGGACACAGGTGAATATTACAAGAGGTCCATCTTTGTCTCTCTCAATGGTGTACATGCTTCTTGAGATGCTAAACCACAATACTGATACTAGGAGAGTTCAGGGTTCTTAAATCCCTGTCGTGCTTTGTCGGCAGAATTCCCCGTCAACTCTGCATGAGGTGGTCCTAAGCTCATTTGTGTAAGCGACTTGTGTAAGAGACTTTTTTTATTTTCAAATATTTGACCGTATACAGCATATTAATTTGCACAAACAAACCAATTTTTTTGCACAAAGCCAACTCTCTACTGCATATTATGATTTAGTGCTAAATGTATATGTGTAGATATGTATAATAGAGTGAGATAACGGTATAAACTGTCTGTAATGTAGGGCATTGTCACCTTGAATGGGCGGTTCTGCCAGTAGAACCATTACCATGCACATCATGGTGTAAGTAAGACAAAAACATGCTTAATTGACACTTTACTGCGTCATTAGAGTTGAAGCCGGCTCAATGTTTCTTTTTGTAGCGCATCACACCTGTCATGCAGTTTGTAGCTTTATGTTGCTAGCTTACATTGAAAATGACTTGCAGCCTGTTGCTTTGTCGCTGCTAGTTCGAATGCAGACTCACAGCAAACAATGACTTGGTTGTATTGCCTCAGAAGAAAACAATGCATACTCACGGCTCAGGGATGCCTGGGGGACAAGTGGCTCTGCCACAGAGCCAGAGAGCTGCATCTTGGAGTGAGGAGAGAGGAGAGACGGGAGAGGTAGCAAGGTGCTTGGTCCCATCTGAAGAAGGGATAAATCAAGTTACATGGCTGTGTATGCATTTAAGGATATGAATACTCCTTCAGAAGAACACAATTGAACAGAAGTGTTAATAATGTGAAATTGAAACATTTTACACGGTTATAAAACTCAAGTAATTTACCCAAGACACAGTTTTATACTGTAGTACCACTAGGGCTGCTAAAGTAATAACTTAAGAGAAATAAGTTCAGCTTGTTTGCACACTTCGACCTGGCATTCACTGTATTGGAGCGTATAAATCTAATGACATAGATACTCACTGTGCCAGTGTCCAAAGTCAGACTCCTCCCTATCTGAGTCATGGCAACTTTGTCTAGAAACCAGAAACACAAAGCTCATGAGTTTGTCTCTTCAGTACAAAGCAAACACATGATATGTATAAGTCAGCATACCGTGGCCATGGCCTTTCCATAGCAAACAGAAGACTCCTGCCTCAAATACATACCTTGTTCATAAAAGTATTCAGGAGTCTGAGAACGTTGACGTGGCTCCTAGAAAGGGTTTGAAAGGGTTCCAAGATTAACAGAATACAATGTTCCTGAGTGAAATAAGAATTTGGAACTACTCTATGGTCTATTGCATTGGTTCTCAATGTGGGGTTATTGTTTGCTGCTGTGAATAAAGTTTGGAGCATCAAAAGTGAGGGTCCCAAGCTAAATGATAGATAGTTAGGATCCAAATGGACCTTACTGCTATGTAACTCCAAAAGTGTTTCATTTGATTAATACTGAGGATTTTACAGTGTATATTGAGGTCCCCAAGATAAATATAACAAATTGTGTCAAATGGGGTCTGTGGCCTAATGAAATTAAAAAAGGTTAAGAATTACTGCCTGGTCTATTGACCATATTCACATGGCAGCCATTTTGCTCTTACATGATACCCCCATATCCTGACAGTGGGGTTTCACATCACCAATTTATCAGGCAATTTAAACAAATGTTCAGAAGAAGCAAGGTAACTACTTACAAGCATTGAGTCCAGCTTGTCTTTCACACGCTGCATCTTCAATGACATCCTTGCCGCTTGGGTGTACTGATCTATGGAGGAAGAGGCAGAGGTGTCCTGGAACACCATGGCCTCGGAGCTGGTCCCGTTCAGCACTTTCATATTCTGAACCTCCAGCTGGGAGACTGCACAGCATAGGAAAGAATGATTAAGAGAGATAGTAAAGAAGCTCAGAGAATTACAGTCATAAAAATATCATATAAAAACCCAAAGGAGCAATGAAAAGACAAAGATATTAAATCAGAGCTCATGGGTGGTACATGGAAAACAATTAGCATTTGGGTCACCTTAAATTAGTGTTCTGACAAAAGAACACTAAAAGAAAAAGAAGAGAATTCAAAATAACAGACAGAATCAAAAACTAAATCAATCATCAATAAAAAGATGCCAACCTTTGTGGTCGTACAGGTAGATGTGGACGGGCTGGCTCTGACCGAAGGCACAGAAGGCCACCATGTTCTCGTGAGGGTGGAAGGCCACGCAGCGGAGTGCTGTGGGGTAACACAGCTCAGAGTACACCGCCAACTGGTCACCTGGAAAACCAGACAAGACATCCAGCAGGCTGTTCTTTTGGTGCTAGTAGACAGATACTTATTTTGTTTTTCACTTCTGTTATTATGAGTGTTCTGCAGTACTGTAGTACCACCTGGTATGGATGTCTGTCTGTAGCTTTAAAGTCACAACTGCTGCACCAAGTGAACATTTGTTCAAAGATTGTTGGACAACCACTTCAGAGGCTCTATACATCTACTTATAATAACAGTATGATAAGGTTGGCAAGGAATATCACTTCAAACACTAGCCATGCTTTGTATGGAGAATATAGGTTGCTGCCTTCAGGAAGGAGATACGGTGTTCCAACATACAATAAGGTCAAACTGAAGAGGTCCTTTGTCCATCAGACGACATTGAGGCTTAATCAGGAGTTATAGGCCAGGGGTAGGCTGAGTGGTGGACACTGCTCTTGTCTTTGCATGTCTTTATGTATGTATTTTGTTGTTTTCCTGTGTCATGTCAAATGTGTGTACTGTTATATGTTGCATACATGGCTGTTGGGTCGCAAGACAAATTTCAGTGCAAACTGACAATAAAGTATTATCGTATCGTATCGTATAACACCCCCCCCCCCTCCCGACACACACACACAACACACGCTGTGTGTAGAATAATGTCAGACCTCTTCAGCAAGAGAAGGTGCTTTATTACAGGAGAAGCACATGACATCCTCACCAGTTTCAGCGTTCCAAACATAGGCCATCCCGTCCTCGCTGCCGGAGAAGATGAAGCTCCCACAAGGAGTGAAGGTACTGTAGATACGCTCTCTGTAGTTTGTGGCACCAGTATACTTCTTTATCGCCAAGCTGTAAAAACAGACAAAATAAATAAAGAAGACCACATAAAATGGATATCCCCACTTTACATACATGTGTTGTAATAAATGAGCATATATACATAGATTATAGGTAGTTGAAGCATTAATACATAAGTAACTATATACATATATACACAGTACACACACACACACAACACAAGATCAAAAGTATACAGTATTTACATTCTCAGATCCATCACCCTAAGGACACTGTCTTTGGCATGGATGAGAAGACGTCGTCCATTTGGATGTACCTCCAACATGTTGATGGGAATGCCGCTCAGGTCTCTCTCATCAATTTTCTGAGAGGAGATGACAGGAGAATATTCAACTTTGCTTTATAAGTAAAGGAATCAAGAAAACACCCGTTTGCTGTTTTCTATTACCTTCTCTATGCACCAGTGACGGCATGGCTGCCGCTGCTTGCTCTCACTTAATGAGGTTTTCCACACAATGATTAGACCGCTGTTGTCTGCCGTGAACATTCTCCGCCCTGAATGAAATTTGAAATAAATTTAAAATATTTTTACTTCTCAGAACATACACCCATGCCACGTCATTCCAAAAAATAACAGCTTACTCTTCAATCTCATCATAAAACATGACAATCAAAACAAAACAGTAGACGCTAAGAGTTTGTTTCCAGAAGATTATGTAATCTTACATTCTAAAATGCAGTAAATTTAGTCTATAGATGCAACTTATTTCAACATACTGTAACACTTTAATTCATGTATAAAATAAGCATAAATGCATATGTATGGTGTCAACTTTTTATATTCTGCAAAAGCGCACCTTCACAGTCGAAGCAAGCCGTGTTGATGAAACTGCTGTGACCCTCGAACTCCTGGAGCAGCTGGCCGTTGACGTCATGAACATCCAGCCTCCAGACCCGCACCAGACAGTCGTAACCCCCCGTCACTACCAGGTTCTTGGCCATGGGGTGGAACTGAGCGCAATACACAAACTTCGGGTGGGGGAGCACCTTCTGAGCTATACCAAGGAGCTCCTCCACATTCCATATTCTATACAGGAAAGAAGGCAGTAAAACATTACCCATAAATACATTTATATTTCATGGAAAATGATTAATAGAGACACAGCTTGAGACAAACAATCAGCAGAGGGAGATATCTACATCTAAAGGCACTGCAAGAAGATGATGATCGCTACAACAAGGACAAGAGCTCCCTCTAGAGGCACTATGAAAGTCAGCCAATATAAAAGTGAGAGTTCAAGACATCATTTGTGACCACTTACACAGTACAAGTGTCTTATGTTCCAGTGTGTCAATATTACTTATCCATTTAGCTGATAGTACCTGACAGTGCCATCAGACGAAGCAGACAGGAGGCTCCGGTCATCTCTAGACCAGCAGAGATCATATACAATGCTGAGATGTCCATTGAAGGCAGCCAAAACCTTGCCAGAGGGAATCTCATACACTGAAAAAACAACAGGCTTAATAAGCATCTTTACTGGGAATATATTAATGATTAAAAGCATTGTTTTTATAATCATTATCCGTATGCTTTTCTAATCACTCACTTTCCTTCTACATAAGCATAGATACATAATATAAACAACAACATATTGTTGGTAGAATTTACTTTTTTTGCCTGCAACGGTGGAGAAAACCAAACAAACCTACACCCACGTCTTTGAAAATTAATCCTGATACCATAAAAATATGAAGGACCGCCCTAAAATCTGTGCCTTGGTTCTACAATACTATCTGCCATTTTAGCCACAGAACACATCAGGCTTCATTTAGCTGAGTGATCAGCTGAAACCCTGTGAGGACTAAGAGGGAGCATCAGAGCATGACATGAGGTTCTGCTTACCTATGACAGGGAAAGCATCTCTGTCAGCGCAGGCTGCAGCCAGTGTCGTCCCATCATGAGAAAAACGCATTGTGAAGCATCCCATCCGACCACCGCGGAACGACAACACAGGCTTGTTGGGAATTCGACAGATCTTTAACATAAAAAAACAAGACAAGACAAAACAAGACATTTACGAATATCACTAAATTATCAAATTCATTATTAGTTTGCAATGGTACAGTTGTTGTGCACCTGCCCTCTGCTTTTTTGTTTAGCTTTTCGCTAGGGGTGTTTACATAAATTAATTTAAAAACACTGTTAAATGAACAACTACCACAGCAGAAATAAAAGAGTCTGAAGAGCTCCTTCCAGTTAGTAATTTGAGCTCCACCAACCTGTCCAGGCATCCTGCTCCATTTCAGGACAGATGCTTTGCTCTCAAGAGGCTGTATCAAGCTTCTCCTGGTGACCTCACACTGGAGCTCACTATAAGAGGTGCTGCCTCTCTCCTCCTGCAGCGCCATCATGGAGCGCATACTGGGATCCACCTGGAAAACAAATATTAAAATCAGCTTCTACACAATACTTAGCTCACTAATTGTTTGACATCGGAATTTTATACCACAATGTCTGAAAAGGATGTTACTATTGTATGTTACATGTTACATTGTAACTGCAGTGCTGCAGTGGCCATGTACAGTAGACTATCAAAGAAACAGAGCCATAGTGTTGCATGTTGTCGTTATTAGATGGTGTTTATGTTTGCCACAATTTATGGAACAGTTAAAAGTATTGTGTGTTTGACATTAATGACCCATAAATTGACCCCACTGAATTTGTTTTTGTATTATATTTTTTGTGTATATATATATATTTCTTTTTTTACTTCATTTAAAATCCTTCTTTAATAATATATATATTCTACTGTGTACACTTTATTTTTATTTTATTTATTTTTTGACTTGTTTTCATTTTTCATTGCAATTGTGTCTTATTTTTCTGTATTGTCTTTTGTTTTAATGGTACAAGGAGAAACCAGGGTTGTGGCTCTTTCGGAGCGGGAACTTTGGGGGGGTGGGAGGGTTAACATACATTCACTGTTTTTTGTATGCTCATTATTATAGACCTGTATGTGAAAATATAAAATAAAAAAACCTTGAACAAAAAAAAAGTATTGTGTGTTTTATGGTATGCTCTTAAATCATTCACTGCCACAATTATTGCTGGCCGCGTTTGCCCACTGCCAGAGATTTTATCGAAAAAAAAAAAGTACTCAGGAGCCGAGATACAGAATTTTTAAGTTTTAAGTTAACAAGGAAGTGCATGGGAGTCTAGATCTTCGAAAAATCATATCTCCTTGGTCTTTGGGTCAAATTTGGGGAAAGAAAATACGTTTTTTACGTCAGTGGCAGCATTGGTAAACGGGAATAATTACGTTTATTACATCAGTGGCAGTGAATGAGTTAAAAAGGATGAGTTAAATAAAGTTGTAGTTTTAACAAAAAACGAACTTACATGCTCTGGAAGTTTGATGCCCTTCACAGTAATGTAAAGTGTGGATGCATATCTGCTCCGGGGGTATTTTCTCCACCAGTCTACGACTTCAATAGATTTTGTTTGTTTTTTTGCCCGGGCTGGGGGACAGAATAGCTGGAGACGAACTTTACTGTCAATGTTGAACACTCCATTAGTGCCTACAAGCTGAAAGATAGAGGTGAAGATCACAGTGACATAAGCACTAAAAAAGACAATGAAAAACTAAGTGGAAATTCAATGACCGGTCTACATGTTTTACCTTCAGAAATGCCCACGCAATTTTTCTGAATCCTCGTTCATGTTTGTCAACATCAATATTCGCTCTTGCTTCCTCCATAGTCATGAAATCAATCACCTGTAAAAGATTTAAAAAAGAAATAGTAGCTTACAGGCAAAAGACACATACTTGTTCCTGAATTATGGCCAGTTTGAATTCCTAGAATCAGGTTGGAAAGGTTTGGAGAGGTAAACTGAACAAATAATATACTTCCATTGAAGTAAGCGAACATCAAAAGCAATTCAACCAGACTATGGAACAGTTTCCACCTGTCAACCATCAGACTGTTGAACAAGTGCTGAGCCTTGTCGCTATGTCAGTCTTGCCTACATACGCCCGGCATTATCACTACTTTATATAGGACCAAGTAAAGTAAGTAATATAGGACCATCAATTAGGGTTGCTAAATTCCAGGAATATTCAAGGTGTAAATTTTCCATGGGAATTATTGGGAAATAACCAGATGAAAATGGAAATATAGGGGTTATTTTCCCAGAATGTATTTACCATGGCATATTTGCACATATAAACAAGTCCATTAATTAATCAATACATTTCCCAAATACATTACCTTTAATTTGTCAAATACATACAATTTGCCATGTGGATCGTTAGTTAGGGCTTGGGCAAAATGTTGTGAGCTTGGTTCACCACTGTAAATGTGTGACTTGTGACAATAAACCTGATGTTGAAAAGTTGAAAGTTGAGGAGGACACTGCGGTCTTGCTGTGCAGCTCTCAGGTGTCAATACTGCTGAAAAATAAGTGTGTATGCAGCCATGCACAGCCAATCTTACCTGGGTAAGTAAAGGTTGAAGACCATGCTAAAGCTTACCTCAAAAAAGAGTAGAACCCTGGGGCTAGTGTCATCGTCTTGGAGGAAGTAACCAAAGCGCTCATTAAAGATGATCTGCTCCTCCCACTCAGGAACGGTTGATTTGTTCTTTTTGAAGTCAAAGGGTTGGGTCATGATGGGAAGAATATGCTCAACATTTTCCTGCTCATAATAGGAGATGACTGGCCGATGGCTGGAAAGAAGGACAAAGCATTTCAAGTAATGAAGGCATAATGTAATGGGCAGGTATTGGGCACTGGGCAGCAAACGTCATGCCAGTGTCTCCTCCATATTCATCCAGCAAGGGTGCACTACCACAGCAACGTTACCGCCACTGCTGCATAAAATTAAAGAGGAAACCACTAAATCACAACAAAGCAGCATGTCGATTCTCACCAGTCCTCTTTCTTCACATACTGTCCAGTGGTCTCATCGATGACATGGACCTTGACCATGGGATGTGATATCAGTAGGTCAGTCTTAAGGCGGTCTGTCCTATGGATGTACACTGCCAGCACCAGGTCATCATCAAATGTTGGTTTCTTTGGCACATCTGCCTCCGTTTCACTGTCATCCTTGATGACTGAGAATGAGAGAGTAAGTGATGAAAATCATCCACCTCGTATTGTGTTTATATAATTGTCACCTACAATGCCAAATACTATGATGATAATCAGTTGAACATTACCTCGTTTTCTTTTCGTTTTCTTCTTTCCTTTGGATTCAGCTGTGTTCTCTAAATCAGCATCCTGCTCTACAAGTTCCTCGTCCTCCCTGATGAGCAAAAGAGAGTTCAGTCCCTTTTTATAGTTACCTCTACATTCTGCAGAAAATCAGATACTACAGTAACCTACTGTGACAGAGACTAAAAAAAGAATCAAAAGGCATGAGTTTGGTTAGGCTATAATCCAGTAATTTCCCTGCCAACAAATAATCTGGTTTTACACACACAGAGACCCCCCCCAGCCCCTCTTTTTTTTAAATATATTTTTGGATAGTATTAGTGAAGAGAGACAGGAAACGGGGAGAGAGAGACAGGGAATGACACACAGCAAAGGCCGTCGGGCTCGGGACTCGAACCTGCGACACGCTGTCAGGCTACATTGAACCTAAGTGCCCAGACCGCTAGGCCAGCGGTCCGGGCCACACAGAAACATTTTTAAAAGAGCTTTCACCCTGTGGCCGATTCTACAAATGCCATCTAAAATCAGTAGTTCTCACACTTTCAAGATTTTTCAAAAATGTTCAAAAATAGCAGATGTACAAGCCTGCAGCTATTTTTTAATAGGCAACGCAAAAATCTAAAATGACACAGATGCTTTCACGGTTTTAATGGGTTAAGATATCTTTCGCATTTGTATTTTCAGGCTAAGAAAGTCCCTCCAACCCACCGAGACAAAATCTTGATGAATTTACCATTATTACACACCTCATTTCTGACTCTGCGTTGACTGCTTTCGTCTTCTTCTTTTTCTTCTTCCCCACATCATTATTCAAAACCATGTCTTGGGAGGCGGTGTTCCCGTCTCCTTTTTTCGTGGTCCGTTCCTCCTCCACCTGACATATCTGCAGCTGGTATTCACGCAGCAGCTCGTCCTCAGCATCCACCGCCACCTGTCTCTCCGCTTCGCCTTTGTTCTTCCCTTTTCTACTCTTTCTCTTCGATGCCGCTCCGGCTGCATCGTCTGGCACCACGGTGACCTCTGACCTGGAAGCGTTAGCGTCCTCCGTGCCGTCATTCTCAACGTAACCTGGCGTGTCCTCCTGGACAGGGGCGGAAGGAAGTGCCCTCCTGCTCTTCTTCTTGCCCTTAGATGGCTGAGTGTCTTCCTCGTTCCCGCTGACGTCCTTAACCTTCTCCGCTATCTCTCTCCCTCTGCGTGTGTTGTTGGTGAGACGAGGGCTGCCCTGCTCGTACGTGTTTTGAACGATAGTCTCATCCTCCTCTGTGTCTTTCTCAACGTCGAGGCTGTGTTTCAGAGTCTGAAGCTGAGAAATGGAGTAGTCAAAAAAAGACGAGTACGAATATCTGCGTTAAGATGTAACGTTTCTCGTGTTGCATAGAAAAGAACTATACTTTGCTACTACTTTGTACTACAATTTGAGACACAAGTAGTCCGTCCCACATTAAGTTAAATTACACCATGCAATAAACATTTGGGGAGATCTAGCATGTGAGTGAGTCCTGCCGGGAATGATGCCGCAGGCAGAGTGGCAAAGGCCCTGTTGATATCCAAACGTGAAAAACATTGTTCCAATCTGCTAACACTTCATATCAGGTCTTTTTGATCATACCACAATGCTCTCCTGGTGTTCTGAACCTTTCTTTTTCGACTTTTTCTTCTCTGATGGAGGGTTGGTGTACTTCTTGAGGACCTCATTGAATGTATCCCTGGTCTTTGCACGGGCTTCACTCACACCTGCAGAAAGAAAGTCTTCAGTCAACGCCATGAGCTGACATGGGTTTTGTACAGTGGTGGAAAGGAACTAAGTACATGTACTCAAGTACTGTACTTAAGAAACATTTTGAGGTACTTTTACCTCAAATTTTCAAGACTTTTACTTCTACTCCACTACATCTCAGAGGCAAATATTGTACTTTTTATTCCATTATTTGAAAACTTAGTTACTGGTTACTTAGTACATTTTGATTATTATTACAAAACATACATTACCCACTTCAGCCCTACAGTATATATACATTGTCATTTTGGCCATTTGAAAATGGCCTATAATAGCTCACAATGCATAGATCTGCTATTTTCAAAAGATTTTAATACATTTGAAAACTGAATAACTTACTTATTAGTATTTCTATGCAGTATTGATACTTTTACTTAAGTAAAACATGAGAGTACTTCTTCCATCACTGATTTTGTACATTATTCTGCAGTTGTGTTTGCATATGCGTGTTTGTTGGTAAAGCTAAGAACTCACCTGCAGGCATTCTCAGGCACCGAAATTAATCTCATTCTGTAGAAGGTACACTCAGCCAAAAGGGACTCTTCCGTTATAACAGGCAGAAAAACATTACCCCCAACTCGTACCTAATGTTGATATATTTAGTATATAAGATGCTACGCCACTCTAAAAGCCAAGCATAATGACAGCATGTAGTTTGATTGCCTATGGCAAATAACCTTAGTTGAGATTAGCTTAGCTAACGTTTACTACTTAGCTTGCTAGCTAACTTTGCCGATTATAGGGTGGCAAGGCAGGCTAACATAAGTATTTATATTTAGCTAAGTGGCGTACACTTTTATGGAAAGAGCTAGAATAGCAAAACAAATCACAAACACCAGCACAATACTTTGAAAACCTAGGAAACCCTACAGTAAGTAAGTTCCTAGCCTGCAGTGATTGCTCTCTCCTCACCGACGACGCCGCTATGGTTGCCAAGTCAACAACAAAGTCAGTGTTGCCAGATTTTGCGAGAGAAATAAGCAACCAGGTCAGCAGGTCTATGAAAACAAGCCCAAAAGAAGCAGGCCACATGAACACGTTTTGAACATCAGCTATTTGAAAATAGCAGCTCTACTTGTGGATCTGCTATTTTCAAAGAGAAATCTTAAAAAGGAATGTTTTTGAAACATTTTAAATACACAAATAGCCAAGTTAGTTAAGTAGGCTAAATGATGAAGAAGATTGAGAACCACTGGCTTAAACAACATTTAGAAAGCCAAGCCCAAATAAGCAACTACACTTTAGAAACAAGCCCAAATACGCAGCTACATTTGAGAAACAATACCCAAAAAAACGTAACCAGGCAGGCAGCAACTACCAATATTTACAAGCAACTTTACAGAAAACAAGCCCAAAGTCGCTTATAATAAGCAGACCTGGCAACACTGAACAAGACCCCGGTGACGCCAGAATTCAACGGAACATTGCTCGGGGGGACAGCCACGCTTGTGATTGGCTTGTCGGCATAGCTTGTCGGCTGCTAGGCAAATGTATTATTAGTGACTTTACACACACCACACAGTAATTGAAGTTTAAGACAATATTGTCTTAACAACTTCTGACATCATATGTGTCATCTGCTGGTTGCTGTTAATCGGAGTGAATTGACTGACAATTAATTTCATGATCACAGCGGGCTTGTCCCCCCTGACTATGGGACCCTATGAGTTTATCGTGACGTCACTGACTTGAACGTGGATTCACCAATGTGGATAGTGGAGTATTTCCAGTTTTCAATACTTTTACTTCTACACCTCTGCATCTCTGAGGAAAATATTGTATACTCCACCACAAAGTATTTGAAAACTTTAGTTACTAGTTACTTTGTAGATTTTGATTATTATTATTTAAAACATATACATGCGCCACTTAAGCTATATATGTACTTCTGCTACCTTATCTTCTGCTAGCTTGTAGATCTGCTATTTTCAAAAGAGTTTTTATACATTTTGAAAAATGTAAATGGGTCATTCTGCATAATGAGTACTTTTACTTTCGGTACTTAAAGTACATTTTATTGATTACAATACTTTTGTACTTTTACTCAAGTAAATATTGAATTCCGGACTTTTACTTGCTGTATTGATACTTTTACTTAAGTAAAACATGTGAGTACTTTTTCCACCACTGCTGGTAGTCACGTGATAGCATAAAGGCGTGTCTGTCTTTGTGCAGGTGCTGAGTGTATCCTTGCCAACTGTTCCACACACTCATCGAACATACATTCATTGTAGTCAACTGTCATGGCCTCTGGGCTTTGTGGAAAGTGTGCACAGTTGCTCCGAGCCTTTACTGCTCATTTCAAGAGGTTTTGTACAGACTTTGAACAAAGGATAAGGGAGCTGGTCAGAGAACTGTCCCGATGCACCTGTCTGGAGAGACACACTTCTCTCAAAGAACAGAAAACCACGGATGAGCTGACGTTGTTGCATCGCCTGGATATTGGTATACGAGAAGGATTTTACTAGAACATATATTGTGGGTGTTTCTGTTTTGTTTTATGTCTAGGCCTACTTGTTTTTTTTCTCGTTTCTTTTTCTTTATTGATGAGATCTATGACTATTATCTAAAATGTCTCTAGTGTTTATTAGGCTGTAGTATTACTAATTGAAATATCACGAAAATTATTCATCTGAAAGTTAAAACAAAACAATGAATTCTCTTTTGAGGTTAGATTATTGCTTGTTCTTTAGTTTTTTGTTTTAGTTGTTTATTATGTATAGGCTACTTTATTGGGTTAGCCTTGATGACTAAACTAGCTGTAGTTTACACACCTTTTTTATTACTGCTAAACGTGTACAAAGTATCAAAAATAATAGTGTAGTTTTACATAAGCCAATCATCTTGATGTAAAAGGTAAGCTTTTCTCAGCTCATTTGAGTAGGACAGACCGTTCTTGGCATGACAACAATTTGTTGACATTATAGTCATTATTCACAATTCTATCTCTTCACAGATCAAGAAAACCCAGCAGTAAGTGAAGAATGTCTGCAAGCACTGAAAAGACTTTCATCCTCAGATGACTGTGAACTACAACGGGCTGCCGCCTTGTATTATTTACAAGTTAGTCAACAATGTGAGTAGACAAATGGATTTGTATGTGAATTCTCACATTCTGCATGTGCTGAGCAGTTGTATGTCAAATGCAACTCATTGTTTGCACCTGAGGTTTCTTCAGCATCATGTCACCATTGTTGTAGTAGTGACATTCTCTTGATGATGGTTATGACCAGTATTATGCAAATGTACAACTAAGTGTTTCTCATAAAAGGTAGAAGATTCTTAGGTTGTGTTGGGATGATGTAAACACGAGAGGAAAATTTGCCTAACAGATTTACTTTAGTGAAACCTTACAATATGCATTATTATCATAACATTTCAATTAAAATGAGTTGTACTGTACAAAAAAAAAAGAAAAAAGATTGCATCTATTCTTACGCAAAATGTATCCACACCACCACATGCAGTCGTACCTTTCAAAGGGGTGTGGGTTAGTGGCTTCTCTTGCAGATTTGCGCTGGGCGAGTCTAATGAACCAAACATGGGGATTTAAATGAACCATGGCACCAGCCAAATTCGCCAGAGTCGATTTCAACCCCCAATACTCAACTTATTTCCTTATTTGTTACAGTGGAGTCTCCTCTGCCAGTTGCCTTCCTAGAGCCATTGATGGTTTTGCTTCTGTCAAGTGATCTGGATGTGCAAAAGACCACCTCTTTATCCTTGGTCAATGTGTTTGCAAAGAATAATGGTAAGTCAAGACAAAGACAAAGACAAAGACAAGACAAACCAATTGTAAAACCTTTTGCCTATAATGACTGATGCCAAAATAGTGATGCCAGTGTTAAAGTGGTTAAAGTAAGCCTGCAGACAGTGTCCTTTAGGGTTGTTTCAGCATTTATCCAACCAAGATTGTTCATATACACACTCATTAAATATACATTATTGTAGTTTTAGGATTTATATCAGAGGCTGGGGGTCATTGTGGGTATACCCATTTCTGCTGTTGAGTTGAACAACCTTATGCGTTTTCTTTGTTGTTGTTTTTTTCCAGTCTGTAAAGAGTTAGTGATAGAGATGGGGATGCTGGTGCCTCTGCTAGAGATGTTCCAGTCTGCAGACCCCACTGTTCAGTGTCACGCATGTGCATGTATTGCTATGCTGGCGTCGTCAGGTTTGTATGGATGGGAGATTTGAAAACAGTTTTTTATTTTATTTTAGTAAAACATAATGCCCAAAACAATCCATAACCTTTTCATACATTTTCATGACTTGATTATAATGACATGAGACCACTGTCCACCGTTCTTGAATGTTTGTCATTCCATGCAGCTGATTTATGTAAAGGTTGCTAACCGACAAACTGGATTTAAAAAGTAAAACAATATCAAAAGGGGTAAAATTATTTCTGCCCACACCCCAGTTTCACTTCAGTCATTTGCAACTTATCTTCATATAATTAGTCCTCATTAATGCTCATCATAAGATGTTTACTCGCTCTGTGTCTCAGAGGAGGGCTATGGCCCATTCAGAAACCTCCCTACCAGTAACATCATCAGTAGGCAGGTTTGGTCATTTTAAACCTCTTTTTGTTTTTACCAATGCTAGAACAATGGCTTCTATTTCAACATGCTAACTTTCCAGGAAGACAAAGTCTGTTTATTTTAGCCTGGAATCCCCATCGATTATGTCACTGGTAGGCAGGTAGACAGTACCTGTATTTCAGACCGTTGAGCACATGTGTAATGTGCGTTTATGTGTTTCTTTGTACAGAATCAAACAGAGAGGCCATTGTGTCTGATGGAGTGATATCATTGCTAGTTTTAGCAAAGTCCTATGACTCTCGAGTACAACAAAATGCCGTTTGGGCCCTGTTAAATCTCACTCAATCAGGTGGGTACTGACCTGATTTAATGTGTGTTGAACACTATACGCAAAGCATGTGTCATGCCATCTATGTTCTGGTTGACATTGTTGCAGTTTTTTCTGTGTACAATATTCAAATACATAGAAATTGAATTGTTACCCAGTGACGTGTCCTCTCTTTTTCCAGTCTGGTCTATGAGGGTCTTATGTCAAGCAGGGGCTATTCCTGTCTTGGTGCTTCTATTGCAGTCCTCAGATTGGGAAGTTCAGTTTTACAGCTGCTCTGCTTTATGCAACATCGCTGTGGTCCAGGAGCATCATTCGAAGTTACTGGGCATTGGGGATCATTTCCTCTTGAAGTCCCTGTTGACTCTTATGTCTTCCTCTGTGCAAAAGGTAATACTCAACTTACCAACATTAGTCAAGAGATGGCTTCACAGCACTGTCTGTAGAGACAATGCACAGACATTCTCTCTCAATATATAAGTTCAAGTTGGGGCAGGTGCCGGCAGCGGGTGGGAGTGTGTTGTTTGTCTGTGGCCATAATATGATCTGGCGGGTGTGCAGATCAATGGGCGCAGTTACAGTACAGCCCAAATACGGACATGTGCAAATCGGCATTGTTAGGTCAGTGGTTTCTGTTGGATCTGACGTCACACAGGCCATGTGAGGAGCTCTCCATAGTCAGGTTGTCTTTAATATTGAATCTTATAATTAAAGAATGTGTTTGCACTGTGCTGTGTCCAGAGATTCTATCAAATGACCCGATTGTGACAATAGTTAATCCTGACAGAAACTGAGTAAACATTTGCTTGACCAGTGATCATAAACCTTTTTATTCCATTTACAGAATTCATCCCAAGCATGCAGATGCCTTCAAATCCTTTCTGAGAATGGTAATCATAATGGCAATTATATTCATTTGACCTGGGGGTGGGGTTTTGTGGGAGTGTTAAAAAGAGTAGACCAATAATTGCTTTTTTTTGTTTTTCTTTATTGACACAGACAGTAAGAAAGAATAGCTAGAAAGCATAAGAGACCACCACTAGTGGATACAGATTTGATGTAATTTACAGAGCCCCATGCTGTTTGTTTTATTTTTAGTTCTGATTCAAGGACAGCTGATGGAGCTGGACTGTGTGCTGCCACTCAAGGCTGTGCTGTGTTCTTCTAGTCCTGCATGGGCAGAGTCAGCAATAACACTGCTGTCTTCACTGTCTGCAAACCCACAAAACAATGTAAGACTTCATATGATAGATCATCATGATAAGTTAAAGTGTGTGTTAAATATAGAAAAATAAAAAATGTTTTCATTAGTTATGTTGATGAGGATTCATTAGTTTGGCTGCAGTCATCAAATAATAATAAATACGGCACAAAACATGGTACACCACAGAATTATAACACGTGATACCACATATGGAAAAAGTGTGGCAAAGTTACATTGGAGCACAAGGAGTCATTATTGTATACCGTTTTCAATTTCAGGAGGCCCTGTTGAGTGAGGGCATTTTGAATGTGGTCGGCCGGTTGCTCCATCATCATAGAGTCAGCTCAGTTATCATCACTAACAGCTCTACCACAATCACCAACTTGTGTAGGACCAGCACCGGCCAACAGGTCAGGCTAGTGCTGCTATCCAATCTCATTGGTTTTATAACTCTTGACTTTTCTTGCTGCCAAGTGTTATGTGATTGAATTGTGTGCAATTTTGTACATATTTCTTGTGGCTGTTGAGCTCTTTCATCACATAGGTCAGAGCTAAGGGTCAGCCACAGAGTTGCATCTTTGGACATTAAACTTAAATCAGACATTTGAGGAAAAAATAACGTCTTTGTCATTGATATTCAGGCTGTGACGGAAACGCAGTGTTTATCAGGACTACTTCAGGTTCTTGTGTCTCCTGTTCCCTCAGAGGAGACTTTGCTGTGTGTGGCATCATGCCTACATCATCTGATGTCCTGGGGTGAGTGTTCTGGGTGTGTGAATTTGGCTGTCTCACTGTCTTATGAATGTTGGTTCTGGAACTTTATTCGTCCTGTGTTCCACTGTAGCCTTTAGACAAGTTGAAATTGATAATATGCTGCCTTGTTCTCTAATTTACTGAATTACGTGACCCGAGTTTCATTTCACAATTTCAGATACACTTCAGTCTCATTTATCAAAAACAATAACGTCGGAACAAGTTTCAGCACTGGTGAAGTTGTCGGGACAAATGGGAAATCCCCGGTTGTCATACACTTCTGCTGCCATCATAAGCAAACTAGAAATGGATGGTAATGTGATTGCAAATAGAACTCAGACTCCAAAAGTATTTAGATTTTACATTATAAATATTCATCTTTCATCGTGTTTAAACTGGAACACTTTATTTAGGGGAAGTCATCCAGTTGCTGAGACCTCACTACACTGCTGCCTCAGAATACCTATCGATGTTCCTGAAAAATGAGGAAGTGAGATTCCAGCAACTTGGCATAGCAACTATATACAACCTCAACAAGGGTATGTATTTGTTTTGTAACTGCACACACAGTACATACTGTACATGTTATGGTGTTGAGAGACATAAGATGACAGAAAGGGCGCGAGGTTTTACTCATGGTAATTTTGATGGTATACATGACTAATGGACAGATACTGGCTGGTGCAGATATAAAACTTGTGGATTTATATTTGGGGGGCACTTTCAAGCCCTTATTTGATAGTGACAGTGGAGAGAGACAGGAAATGGCAGGAGAGAGATGGGTAAGGACATGCAGCAAACAGACTTGGGTCGAATTCGAACCCAGGCCGGCTGTGCAAGTACTGAGCCTTAATGGTATGCGGTCTACTAGACTAGATGAGTCACTGGGACGTGCAAACCTGTGGCATTTTGAAATGGCATGGTGACCGAATATAGTTTATTTTATCATTTATATAGATTTGTTCACATTGTCATACTTGTCTGATCCCTGTAATTGTACCTAAGCCAAACCTGAATAAAGCCTAATTTAAACTCCATAGTAGGAAGATGTTGCTTGCTGACAATATCTGATTTTCAAGCGGGCACGCAAGAGCATCGCAATGGAGTATAAATTAAGCTTTAGTCATTAATATCTAATCAGGAATGATCAGCCTGAGGATTGACATGCCTTGTGACTCTGCAGATGGTGATTTTTCGGTTGTACTGGCTGGCAGTGGGCTGCAGACACAGCTTTTGAGGGTGCATGCACAGACAGAGGAGACAAGACGTTTACTCCAGATGATTCAGCTCCCTTCTTCTACATCTTCTGACCTTTCTTCTACTGAGTGCAAATATTGAGAGATGCGTTTACTATGAATTGTGTTGGGTACTAATCCTTTTTTGTTTTGTTTTTATGTACTGTATTGTACATGAGTAGCTAACTCGACTATGATTCAAAGGTAAGCTGTGCTAGTCAGTCATATGAGAAAGGATGCACTAGCCAAACTGATTGAAGGTGCTAAGTTTATGTAGAAGATATAGCAGTAGTTCTTTAGATGGTTTGTAGTCTAATGTTTAGTTTGTGTTTTTCTGCGTTTCATTTACCTCATATTGTTACATTGACACATTAACTGCCAAAGGAGACAGGCATGCTGCATAATACCAAGTTTAATTAAATATGGAATATACTTTAAGTTTTAAAACAGGTTAAGAAGTTTTATACTTGTACAGGTTTTATATTTAATCCATGGACCAGTGTAGAGAGTAAGGATAAACCTATAAGCAACAGTTAATATATATCACACATACCTTTTTAATGAATTGCAAACAATATTGTTTTTTATATTTCAATAAATTCATTTAAGCCCTATTGTTCAAGCCTTGCATTGCTTTAAAACGAAAGCACAATTTAAAAGAAAGGAACAGTCAAGACATTAAAAGCTATAGTGCAATTATTTTCTCTATAATGATGCACAGAAAATGGAAACAGTCTTTGGGGAACAAATTCCATAGCAGCTTTGAAAAATCACAATTTCTATACAGAAATCAAGGGGGGTAATGGCAAATTCATACCTTGTCGTATGACACTGTCCGTCACCAAATGTAACCAGATTTTCAGTTAAATTCTTTATTTTTCGCGAGCAGCATGATTGTACGACAAAGTATAAATAAGGCTTCAGACAGGAAGTGAACTATCACTAGCAACCATAACACATTGTTCAAAATGTAATACTAGTGCAAACAGTTACTACTACCCATAATTCCACAGTGACATAACTGAGGAAGGAAAAGTGCTTGAATAGCAGCATTGTCGAGATATCAGGAACAAGCTCAAGCATATGGCTGATGTAAATAGTTGTGTTTACAGAGACAACTCTTGCCACAACTGATACACTATACCTGCTAGTAACCACTCGGGTGTCTAAATCTACTGTACATCTTTGCCATTATTACTGCGAAGAGTGGTTGGAATAAATCTCTGCAAATTGCTGTAGATAACCCATGCTTGTGCCACTGCTAAATCAGGTAAAAGTGAAAGAAACACAGACATCATCCTTGTTAGGTCAGGTTTTAGGTGGTAGTGATGTTGACATGCTCTTTAGGAGTGAAGGGCAGAAACATGGTCTTGTTGTAGTCATTCCTGTTTCGCAAAGAGACCACAGCACTGCTTTTTAGGGTTGCCAACCTCCAAGGTCAGATGACTTCTAAAACGGAGAGAACAAATAGAGAATACAGTACAATAACACAATGTAGTTCAAACCAATTCAAAAGATGATGATTCACAGATCAGTAGATTCAAGGGTTTTACTTGAAGTTTTTACATGTGTACATGTGGCCGAAATGTACAATTTATTTTGTGGCTTGTCTTAAAGGTGCAGTAAGTGATATATATATATATTGGTTAAAACAAAACGTTATTTGTTATTCATTGCTAGAGTGTTTGTTTGGTGACGGGGAGACCCCTGTTCTGTTACTGAACATCAGGAGAGAGAACTCGTATAGGATACAGGACAAACAAGTGAATTTGGAGTGATGAGACAAAAAATATACAGACAAATAAATGAGTTCTCTCTCCTGACTGGATTAAATTGGTGTGCCACCTGAAAATGTATTTTCTGTTTACTAAAGAGCTGGAGAGACGGGGAGACCCATTACTGAACAAACAGAGCTATTTGACACTTATTTTAGCAAGAACATATCGGCGCCTTTAATGTCCCAACCTGTATTGTAGTGTTACGTCAATGACTTCTCACCTGCACGTTGATGTGTCTGAATCTCCTCCAGGCTTGTCAAGGTTCGGAGTGACCTGCGTTCTTTAAAGGCCACAACAGGGACCATATCCTCCATAGTATTCAGCACTTGCTGCGGAGGCTTGGCAACTTCAGCTATTGTGCCATTATGCACAGGCTCTGTATTTTCCTTTGGTTGCACTTCATTAGGCAGTATCCTTTCTGGAATGGATTTCTAGGAAACAAACATTAACCCAGTTTAGTCAAGGGGTAGGCTCTTGCCTCTCAAACTGGGGTTTTGGTTGATGTCGGTCATGCGTCAGAGATCCCTACGGCTAATGTGTGGTTTTAAACAGTCATACATCTTACCGTATCTGCAGGCTCTGTCTTCCGTGTTCGCCGCATGATCTCTTCAAGTCTCTGGAAAAAGACAACCACATGGTTAAAAAGGTTACCATGGTTGGATTATCTCCGAAACTGGTGTTTATCACAGCCAAGCTTATATCTCTTCACATTACATTTTTAAACTCCCATCACCTTTTTCCTTGCTTGTCGTGCTTCTTCTTCTTTGTGAGCAAGTATTTCTCGCTCTCTCTTCACTTGGGCAGCCTTTTCTCTCTCTCTTTCTTGTTCTTCCTCTCTCTGAGTAAGCGACATAAGTATATGTGTCAAAAACAAAAAAAACTTGAAAATTATTAAAAGACCAGTAGTTGGGCAGAACATAATATTTATACCTGCAGACATCAATCCCTATACTGTATATGGAGTGTATTTGAACTGCTCACCTGCTTCAGGAGAAGCGTGGCTTCCTTCATAGCCAAGGCTCGTTCCTCCTCAGCTTTCCTCTGCTCCTCTTCCTCCCTCCTCCTCTTCTCCTCCACCAGACGCTGAGCCTCTGCCTGTAGACGTGCTTTCTCCTCTACCCTCTTGACCTCCAGTTCTTCTCTATGCCTCCTAGAAACAAAATATGACAAGATGTCCATTTTATGACTCATGACAACTACTCTCCCCCAAAAATTGCTAGTAATAAAGTAAAACCATTATTGACACCATATGATATGTACAGTATCTTTATGGGCAGAATACTATTTCAGACATAGTAATATTCTAAGTGTCTATAAAGCTGAACTACAATGAAGCCCCAATGAAGTTATTTCTTGAACTGATGTAAACTATATGAACTTTAGTGCTGTCCTGTAGTTGACTACAGTGCATAAGCAACTAGAAAAAGTGCTCCTCGGAGCACAGGTCTCCGCCAGGTTAGGTAGGTTATTGTGGCCTCCTGGTGGCGCTATAATAGGCCAATGTGAAAAGGGTGCCATCTCTTCTTGGGCCTTTCACGGCAATCGGACCTTGCATTCATGATTTGAGGCATTTTGTTCCAAAAATTTGTTTTGCTAAATTATACCTGCTGGTGGCGCTATAACAAGCCAATTTGAAAAGGGTGGCATTTGTTCCTCGGCCTAGTGCAATGTGCGTGTGAAATTGCACGGAAAGCGCAAGCTGCGTTCATGATTTGAGGCATTTTGTTCAAAACGGACCAATCCTGCAAATTTTGGAAGCCAACCTTAGCCAATGGATGGAATATGGAAAATCGGACAGATCCGTGTTGATCACATGACTATAGAGATACTGTGTACCGATTTGCATGACGTTTGGATAAAATCTGTAGGAGTAAATGGGTGTTGCACAAATCGGCCTCCTGGTGGCGCTATAACAGGCCCATGTGAAACATTTGGGGCAGAGGTTCTGAATTGGCATCCAGGGAGTGTGTGTGCACAGTTTCACTGCGACCGGGCCAACGGTGCCTGAGATTAGCTGTTCACAGACAGATGGACGGACGGACGGACACACAAACGGACGGACAGGGGCGAAAACATACTCTCTCGCCATGCCTTTCGGCCTGGCGGAGACAATAATCATGCTTCACAGAGTAACTGCATAAAACACATAAGTGTAATATGTAAGTGCATGTGACAATAACAACCATGACTACTTCCCACCTGTCTGCCTCTTCCTGCAGCCGATTCTGCTCCTCTCTCTCCTTCCGGAGACGGGCCTCCCTCCGTTTCTGAGCCAGGACACGTGAAGCCTCTTCTGGGTCTGTGGTGCCGGCCAAAGGCCTGCTCATGGGTTCAGGCAGGGGAGGCAGTGGAACCGAAGGGGGTGTCATCTGGAAGGAACCTGGACATAACAACTGGTGGTCACGTTACCCAAAGCCACCTTGCATGCTTACAATCAGTAGTTGTTTGGGTTGTTCATACGTATCAAACCTTTAACAGCAGGACCACTCGAGGCGAGAGGGATAACAATTTCATGACTAACTGTTGCACACATGATGTGTGCAACAGCTCTAGTGTTACAAGCATTGTTTTGCATCTTATTTTGTGTTAAAAGTGTATCGTTTTGGATGCTTACATCTCTCTTCTTCTTTTGTACTGGTCACGGCTTGTGTTGGAGCTGCTGGCGAGTTTGAACGTGGAGTCTCTGGGGGACTCACATCCCCTATCTCCTCTTTCAGACTTTCAGCTGGCGTTCTAATAGGCCTCATGTTGCTAGGAGACAGGGCGGAGATACACATAGGAAGCTCTTCTTCTGGGACTGATGGAAGCTCCAGCTGTAGAGGTGTGGACAGTCTGCTGCTTGATCTTCTGCGAGTCCTTCAAGATCAAGTGTCCAGGTGGACCGTTTTTAGGCTTTATTATTTGTCCACATTACTTTTTTTTTTATACCAAACACATTACAAACAGGACGCACAAATCACAAAACTACAAATACAAACAAAATACATGGATGACAGTAATAGCACAATGTGCTTAAAAATAATAGGACAAACCATAGGTAGTGGTACAGTTTTGGTATTATAGTTCCAGCCCAGGAAAGGTTATTCACAAATATTATAAATGGGTCCCAGGTTTTGTGGAATCCCTCTGTGGGGCCACAAAAACTTTTCTTTGTTTTTCTGCAATCCCATCTATAATCCACTGACTATGTGATGGAGGTGTTACATCCTTCCACTTAAAAAGGATAAGGCGTCTAGCCAACAATGATTTGTCCACATTACTGAGGTTATGTATACCGCATATAGACAGTTTAAGCCAAATATGTTCATGTTGCTAGGAGACAAACCAAAACTTGGATACTTCCGGTTGGCTGGCCTGGTTGGTTAATATGATTTTGTAGTTGTACTTGAAAATCTTGAAAGCATTTGCGGCCCAGCCATCATCTGACCATTTAACACGGCAGCTGATAGGCTGCCATGTTAAATGGTCAGATGATCGGTGGGCAGCATGCATTTTCAGAGCATGTTTATTTGAATGATCGATCAATCCAGATCAATGGAACTAAAGTAGTAGTAGTAGTAGTTTTAAGTTCTTATTTATTGTTTTTTTAATTTTTAATATTAATAGTTATATTGTCATAAATCTTTTTGTGTTTTGGCAATTATTTGGAGGCCCACTCGCAATACCCTTGGGCCCCGGCCCACAGGTTGAGAACCAGTATCCTACAACACACAAACACTAAAATAAAAGAAGAATGGTTTGCTTACCGCTCTGGTTTTGTGATTGGCTTCAATGTGCTGTTGGCAGTGGGTGGTTTGCTGGTTAAAATCTTCTTCTTGAGCTCTTGTGGGCTTCCTGGTTTGATCTGATTAAGAAAGGAACAAATAAAAACAAACTTTCTCAGAACACATTCTTTACATGCTCCCTCTCACGCCTCTTTTGATACAGAAAAAAACACAGAAATGTGGTGGTATATTAGATTTTGGTATCATGTGCACTGAATCTAGAAAGGTGTTAATCTTCTGTTGGCAAAATGGCAGCATGCTTCATAGTAAGAATGCCTGCATTCTTTCTTATCCAGCCACTTAAAGTGTGAATGCAGAGCGTTCTATGCCACCATGACGGTGCTGAGAGAGAGAGAGAGAGAGAGAGAGAGAGAGAGAGAGAGAGAGAGAGAGAGAGAGAGAGAGAGAGAGAGAGAGAGAGAGAGAGAGAGAGAGAGAGAGAGAGAGAGAGAGAGAGAGAGAGAGAGAGAGAGAGAGAGAGAGAGAGAGAGATGGGTCGAACGAGCAATGCTTTAATAGCGAGAGAGAGTGCGAGTGACAGCAAGGCGGCCTGTGCCCTGCCTGTACCCGTGGCAAAAACTGTTCAATGACCAAAATGCTTCAGAGCAATGTTGACATAACTTGAGAAAGGTGAAACTTAATTAACTATGATGCAAGCGAGTTAAAGCAGCACAACTCCATTTATTGTGGGTGGGTGGGTGATGGAGAGAGGAGAGACAGTCTCTTCAGACAGACCACCCAGCATGTTATCAAAAGAAGTATAATGTTGAAAGTCAAAGGAGACCACTGGGATTACCTGTGCTGGATTGATGCTTCTGTTGCTATGGCTGGGCGAGGCAGACGCTCTCTGTTGAGCCGGACTGAAGTGGTGCCCTGGTTTTTGATTGCCGGTGGTGATGAGGGTGGTCATGGTGGTTATGGGGTTGTTCATGGTGGTGTTATTCGTGGAGTGGTATGAGACTGAACGGCGACAAACATGGACAACTGAACCATGTTTTAGTGCCGTTGTTGGGAAACAATGAAGGGGAAATGTATGCAAAATTGAGGAAATGTGCGAAGAGCATAAAAAGCATCTCAAGCAGTGTTTTTGAAAAGATACAAAGGAGAAAAACATTAGAACAGTTAGTCATCCAAATTTGTTATGAAGACTCTGGAAGTTAGTTGCTGTAGCCATCATTTAATTATTGTGGGAATTAATATTGATAACAGCACAGCTGTAATGTTTAAATCATAAATAATGCTATATATTCTTGGCAAGAGTACCTTCTTCTCCTGAGTGACAACCAGCACTCTTGCTCCTGGCCAGATAGGAGCATGTGGGAGTTAGGAGGCGACTGACCAAGTTCTTCTCCCATGTAGTCAGAGGCAAGCGGCGTGGAACTAGCATTAGCAATTAGTATACAGAATTAGATTCTGCTATAACAACTGAGGAAAAAGCAGGGCAAGACTGACAATGTTACAAAGAGCACATATAAGTATGCTTGGTGTTATGTGTTTAGAAAGCTAAAGATTTAGTAACAGTTTACAATGGCATAATTTCAGTGCATCAATCAACCAGCCTATGGAAAGATATGTAGTAGGCCTATGAAAAGAATACTTAAGGGACTATTTGGGTGTACAGTAACTAACAACACAACATAAATACAAATAATATTCATTCTATTAAGCCTGATATGAACACATTGTTTTATTGTATGCTTTTTCCATAGGTTAGAACTGTACCCAGGTCAGTACACTGGAATAATGTCCTGTAGACTAAAGTGTTACCAAACATTTTAGTAAGATGGAAACCCATCTATCCTTATACAGTATACCCTACCATTGTTCTTGCTGAGCTGTCTTCCACGGCAGTTCTGCTGGTTCTGCTTGGCCCGTCGGCTCTTCTCCAGGGTTCTGCGCACTGCAGATTCATATCGCTCCTTCATTCAGGAAAAAATAGCTTTAATGATACTACTTGATCTCACCACAGTGACCACTATGGTGTAAAATCATTGACTACATTCTACATAGACAGTATGGATGGAAGAAAGCTCTCTAGCTTTGTGTTTTATCCTTTTGTCAGGTATGTACAATTATGTTAATACATGTGCAGTTTTTCCACAAAGATGTCAGCCAATCAATCAATAAATCAATCATCATGTCTTCTATCAATTGAAATCACGAGTAAGCATCTATGACAAAGGGCCATAAAAATACGACGTAAAAAAACTAAAGTGGCTTGATTGGCTCAGACATGAGCCTATTTCCAGTTGAAATCTGCTGCTCAGCCAATCAAACGAAGCTATGGAAAAATGAATTGGAACAGGAAACAGGTATGCCAAATAATGGCACCTTCTGAGAACTGGGACTACAATTATGCACAGAGCCAAGCATATCATGTGTTTTGGGAAACTAACTCCCCCCTTTTGGAACAATAAAATAGTGAATTATATGCCAGACTCAACTTCAAAAACTCACTTTCTCCTCCTTCAGTCTCTGCTTGCGCTTCTCCTCAACGGCAGCGCGCCTCCTCTCTTCCTTCATTCTCTGCTCCAGGAGTTTCTTCTTTCGCTCCTCCAGTTGTTTCTCATGATACTGCCTGGCTCGTTGCTCTCTCTCCAGCCAGCTCAGCTCCCGAGAGGCTGTGAACATCCGCAAAGCAACAATAATACCCATTAACGCAGTCATACTGTATATCACTTTTGGGTACTCATGATTAAAAGATTGTGCTTGCATAACAGATGTTGACATACCGAGGAACTTCTCTTGCTCCTCTCTCCTCTCTCGTACCAGCCGCAATCTCTCAGCAACATTTAGTCCATTTGCCCCTAGAAAACCAGGAATTACCAGGTATAAAACAAATATATTGCAGCCACTTGAATAATGCAATTATTTCCATGAAATAATTCAAATTATAAGTCTGAGAAGAGATGTCAAATCAAAGCAGTCAGTAAAAGTAGATCATACTATTAATCCAGGGTTCTAATAACATATGAATTCCAAAAGGAGTCTAAGTCTGCTCAATAAATGCACAACCACCAGGAAAACATAAAGCTTTATCAAACCTGCACTGTTGCGTGGAGTGGCTGTGTTACTGATCTGGGCAGATTTGTTGCCAGAGGAAGTACAAGCAGTTTTCTTTGTCTGTGTATTTGGCTTGATGTTTGTGGCTTTTCCTAAAACGAGGAAGAAAAAGACCAACGTCCTTCAGCATGGTATGATACTGAGGGACAAAAATAGCATCAGCTCCCACCTGGGGTTTCATTCCAGGTCTGTATTACCAGACATGAACAGCATTCCTTGGTCGTCTCTATAAGCGTACATAGGGGAAAACTAAACACAGGACGTATGATCCCTAAACGTATCTCAGAACTAGAATCACCATTGAGTTTATTTGCAATGTACACTCCCGTGTTCTAGGAACTTCACATGGTGTTCGGTTTACATGAAGGTACAGTATACAAACAGATTTTCACAAAGATGACTATTTTCACATAATATAAACCCATATACCAACAAAGCACAATATGGTCCAAAGGCAAATTAAGATGCTACATAGAATTGAAAAACTAAAACGTTGGAGCCAGTTACAGCAGATGATCAAAGTTGAAAATGAATTATCTTGCTAGCAAGACATTATAAACCCTGTTCACACTTGCAAAAACAGTCTCACTCTCTAATAGTTTGTCTATTATACAAATACATACACTATTATGGATAATCAGTATATATTCAATACGCAATATGTACTGTAAGATTCCAAAGCCATTCAAATGGTGAATATTATAGAACAGTATGGACATAAGTGTATCAATGGGGATATTTATCCTACCATCTATTAATTAGCACTGTAAGATGCACACAACTACCTGAATTTAGCCCCTGATGGTTGCCATTATGGACTATGATGGCCCTAAGGTTATCGGTAAATGAAAGAGCCATTGTGAGCTGTGAGCTGCTTGATAAGAGGCATAGAGAACAGGCCAGCACCTGACCAGTCCTCATGGCGATGACTAAAACAAACAAACATGAGATTATTATCAAGGATCAGAACAAAATGAACCCGGGGCAGTCATCAGAATACTGTATACTGTATATAGAAACACAATAACACGATGACATAGTGGGTATATTATAATGATAACATAGTGGGTATATTTCTCCCACTGCTAAAAAACATAAACAATGTCAGGCGCACTGTTATTTTTCTTTGGGTGTATTATGTAATCACTGCCACCGTCTTCCTCTGAACATGGGCTCTCAAAACCTCCCATATTTAGAGAGTAGGTGGGGATGCTAGTCCCCAAAACGGCAATTCAATATTTACCAACAGAAGAATTTAAATCATTATGTTCCATTCATGTTTCATTTGTCGCCAACATGCTCAAAAGATCCAGTATATAGACCACCATATATTGCAATAAGCCCCTGCTAGGATTCAAAGTACAGGCTTATTGTGAGTGCTGATACTGTAAAGAGGCTTTTCTTCAAAGATTAAATAAAAATAAGCATTATATGGTAGCTACTAACCTTCCAGCCTCTTGGCTCCCTTCTTCTCGTAGGTTCTGTTAGAAAGCGGTCCCTGTGATGGAGGGGTGCCACTGTATTTCTTCTGCACAGCCATGCTAGGCACTGAGCCCCGACGACATACCACAACTTGGTACTCAACACTCTGCCTTCAGCTTTCTCGTCCTCCTCCTCCCTCCTGTCAATTTCTATTTCCAGATGCCTCTGGGTCCCCTCCTCCAGTGAGCGCGTGCAGCCCGTTCAGCCGAGCTTGCCTCCTGCATCAGCTGCTTGCTGTGCACTGCAAACCAATTGAGAGAAAAGAAGAACAAAATAGTGGGGAGCAATTGCAGCTATGTAATCCTCAGGGAAATCTAAAGAAAAATAACCTTCCTCTCCTATTTGTGATAACGCTACACAACTCTGAAGACTCATATCCTCCCTAGGTTGAGGCTAAAATGGTCAATTCCGTTTAAAGATCTCACCCTAGTGTGCTGCTCTGCTTTAATTGCATGTTGCAAAGCTGTGTTACTTTAACTCTGCCCACTGTACTCCTCTTCTCTAGATGCAAGCAGCCAGAGGGATGTAGAGTTTCTAGATGCAAACAGCCAGAGTTCCTAGATGCAAGCAGCCAGAGGGATGTAGTTTCTAGATGCAAGGAGCTTCAGGGATGTAGTTTCTAATGCAAGCAGCCAGAGGGATGTCAAGTTTCTAGAGATGTAAGCAGCCAGAGGTGTATAGAGGTTTGATGGCAGAATGAGGGAGGAAAAGCTGGATGCCTATAATAGTGAATGGTTACCAGGACAACAGTGGTTCATGCACTTGCATATGCACTGACATGTACTGATAGGGCATTTCACCGCTCTGATGCACTCACTGTCCTCAATAGAAGAGAGCCACTGAGAGGATTCCTTTTCACCCATTTTACCCATAATGCTCCACTGCTGGTAAATGAAAAGATGCTACCACTAGATGGAGGGCTTTCCTTTCCAAGATCAAGCTCACTTATAACTTAATAATGGCATTCATGTGTTATTGCTGGCTCTGTGCAGGGTCTAAAATTAATCTGTATTCTGACCTTTTGTATTGCAGACTTAACATGAAAAGCCCATCATATCTGTGTCATAGGATAATGAAAATGTGATGTTCATGGGTAACTCCCCAATTCCAGAGATCAATCATATATTAGTTTATCTAACAAAAGAGCTTGGATAATGAGCACAAATATAGATTTATAAAGTCCAACTTATATGAACGATGAATATTTGTAAAGCAAAAAAGTAGATTCTAGATGTTATGGACATAAAAATTTATTGTAAGTAGATCTACCCCTCTTCAAAAACAAAAAAAGGTTTTCTTTACAATAAACAGAAAATCACAATCATATTGATAAAAGAAAATAGCAGCACTTGACAAAGTTCCACATGACTTTAAATAATGACATTCCTAGTTTAAAGCCTAACATGTTAAGACAATGCTTTACAGTTTCATGGAAAAGTTGTCCACCATCGCTGAAAGTACAGTCTCCGTCTCATCCATTCCTGGGAAGTGCATGCACATATAATAACCTAAGGGGGGCAGGGGGAGAATCATGATTTTCTATTCTAATAATGTCTCAAAGGAACCTAAATTGAAGCATCCAAGCCGTTCAGGACATAGTGTGACTCTGCAGTCCTGCTACCCTTCCCTGCGGGTGTCCTGTCCTCCTGTGAGTCTTGGCTCGAGTCTGCACCAAGGGAATGTTGTGTGAAGGAGGTCTCACTACCAGTGGGGGAGTCAACTGTCTCATAGGCTTCGCTAAGCTGGCTCACAGCACCACTGTGGTTAGAGTTGGACAGTTTCCTATCTGTGTCAGTGGAGGGGGATGGTATTGAACACTGCTCGGTGTCACTGTTGCCCGTTTCCCTGGCGGGCTCTGTTGCCATCCTATGAATGGGGCTTGCGTTGCCTGGACTGTTGGTGATCCCTTCCTGGGAGTCCTTGTTGTGGGCAGGGTCTAGGTGGCCCGGGGTGGCATGACTTCCTTCAGGGCACTGGGCCTGCAGGGCCATCTGCTGCCGAGCCTCCTTCAGCTGCTCCTGAAGGACCAGAATGGTGCTCTGCATGCCCTCCACCTCCTCGTCCAGCTGGATGATGAAGTCATTAAGCTCTGTAGTGTAACAGACACCAAAATAAAAAAAGATAGAAATGAAAATATGAGTGATGGAACAATAATACAAAATCTAGATCTAGATGTAAACAGCAATGTCCCTGGTGCATGATACGTGATAATGTGAACTAATATCAGAAAAGGCATCTTCTCACCATCCTGGCTGTTCTTGAGCTCACAACTGTATTTCTTCTGAAGGGCCAGTTCAGCTTCCAGCTGGGCGGTTCGTCCCTGGGAAAGCTGTCTACCCAGTTCCTGGTTCTCCTGGATCAGCATCCGACACTTAGCCATCAGCTTCTTCCCCGTCTGGCTGCAACGGAGAGTTCATACCTTAAACAAGAGGCTGGTGAGAAAGCAATAAAACAATTCTTTTTTCTAAAGCTAATAAACCTACTAGCTTTCATTCTGGCTCTTCAAGATGGTTTCTCCCCCTATTAGCATTTTAAAGCAATTCAGCACTGAATGTAGATCCCATTTTTGTTGATTTACCATAATTTAGTCCCATCAACAATCTAGAAATGTATTGTCAGAGTACACTCAATGTTTTACAACAATACAATTACTTCTGTTGCAGAACAATTAGGCTCAATGCTACTGAACCCACTTATATGATCAACTGGCATACTGTCAAATTTATAATAAATTTAACTGCAGTGCATGTACACAGATTTTGTTCAAATAAAACCATAAACACAGAAAACCTATAGTTGACGATAACCCATAAAACATGTTTCAGATATATTACAAAGTTAAATAACTTTGTGACATAAAAAAGGAAGATTTTGTCAATTTGAAAATGGAGGAAAACCACTCCAACTGCCTACTACTACCTTTCCTTATTTCACATTTGGGTTACTGATTAGGCATTTTAAATACAGTTCATTTTCAAAAGTAAACCAGAGTGAAAGAAGAGGAACAGTGGTGACCATATGAATTTAAGAGAATTCATAACATTAATTTAAATTCAGATTAATAAAATCAAACTGTCATACCTGGACATGGCTCTGGCTCATATTAATGACAAACTGATGTTCAAGGTGCCTCCTGTGTCAGCTCAACTTGTAGCAAGCCCAACATCACTCCAGAGACCAACAACAGTCTTTAGTATTTATACAGTTTCTGGTGCCTCATGAGCAGTTCCTCCATATCAATTCTCAACATCTATACTTTTTTTGTGGAAATGTATGGTTTTGGCTGAGCATTACGGATTAATAATTAATTATTGAAAACCAAGTGCCTGTAGTAGAGGATATATTACAGCTATATAACAAAATGTTATAAGTCATTAGGCCTCCCATACAAAGTAGCTGTGCACAGGTGTTAAACCTCAGTAAACATTATAAAATGTACCAATCCTATTATCCATCCACAAAGAGTATAATGTTGTTCCTAACAGGGGCTCATTCGGAGGTTGAAAGCGACCATCTCTTCTGAGCAGTCCTGCTTCCTTCATGCTCCTTTGAGCGGTTATCAGTGTTCACCTGACAGTCTTTGACAAAGTCTATCATGAACGACAAGTGCAGGAGTGGGGGCGCCATGGATCAGGTAACGTATCTCCCTGGTCTCTCAACCTCTCTCTCTTTTTTTTCCTTTTCTTTAAATGTCAGTCATGTTTCGAACACATAGCATTTTCTGCCTTTCCCCACACTTTGCATTCTTGCAGGATGTGAGTTCTCTGGTCAATGTCTCAGCAGGAGGATTGTGGTTTGGTTTACCTATCAGGTGTAAACTTCCAAGCACTCAGTTCATTTTGGGCCTGCTCCAATCTGTCTTTAGTCTCATTCAGTTCAGTCCTCATTTTGATGAAAAACAGGTTGACGGACGGGTCTAGCATGGACGATCTCAGCTGGGCCAGACTGGGTTGTTGAGCTTGCTTGAGGTACTGAATCTGCGTCTGGATAAGAGCAGAGGACAAGTGTCACATTCAGCCCATGCAGCTACCCATCACTGCAGACTTCAACCTTCAAACATGTCTGCCAAGGCTGATGATTATATGGTTGAACAGATTCACAGTGATTCTCACCGAGCATTCCTGCATTTCCTGCTCTTTCGTGGCAAGCCTCATGACAAGGATGTTCTCCCGCCGCGCAGCCTCCTGTTGCTGCTGCTTCAGTTTTTCCTCGGACTCCCTCAAGTTCGTAACATCATTTGCTGCGAGACAGAAAATAGTGATGATAACCACTAGTAAATTATCAGTGCCCGGGGGACAAGCCAGAAAAAGCCGTTTCATAATAGTTAGTGGTGAAGATGAGAGAGCTTACAATTTATCGCTGAATATTTTCTTTCCAGAACTTCGACGTATGCTTCGTCCTGCTTCCACCTGAAAAAAGAACAGCAGCATCGTTCAAACACAGCGCTGCTCATTTGGGTCAGTGGGTGCCTGTGGCATGTACGTGTTGGACTCAGTCCAACTGTAAGTTTGTCATACCTTTCCCAGAGTTCCTCCCGGCTCAAGCTGTTCAAATCAGATTCATTGAGACGGACCTGCAAAAGTGGAATAAATAAATAAGAGTATCATGAATTGGAAGAACATTGCGAGTTTGGACCACTATGGCATCATGGGGTTGATCAAGCCTAAAAGTAGAAAACGGTCGCAATGAAGGTAAACTATTCATTTAGAGAAGATAATCTAGCATTGCTGCTAATGGCAACAGTTTATTCACTCACCTTTTTGGGCAAAGGTTCGTCGTCAGTCATCCTGCGGGCGCTGGGTTGGCTGTGAAACAAAATGTTTTTCATCAGTTGACACCAGTGGTGGAAAGTAACGAAGTACATTTATAAGTAACATTTTTGGTATTTCTACTTTGTTAAAGTATGTCCAATTTTCAATCCTTTATACTTCTACTCCACTACATCTCAGAGACAAATATTGTACTTTTACTACACTACAATTATTTGTAGATTTTGATTATTACCAAACATACATTAAACACATCAGCCCTATTTAAACTTTGGCTATTTTCAAAAGATTTGAATACATTTTAAACATATGATAACTTATGAAATGGGACATTCTGCATAATGAGTACTTTCTACTTTTGGTACTTTAAGTACATTTTGATTCCAACTACTTTTGAACTTTTACTCAAGTCAATTTTGAATTCCGGACTTTTACTTGTAACAGAGTATTTCTACAATGCATTATTGTAGCCATGGTTCACATGATGCTCATGTTTCAGGGCCAGCAGTATTGATGCTTTTACTTAAGTAAGAAATGTGAGTACTTACTTTCCCCACCACTGCTTTCAGTTCACTAGCTTTAGCACACGAAAATGATGTTAGCTAGTTAAGTCTCCACGGCTGTTTATCTATCTATGGTTGAGCAGCAAAGCTGACTATTTAAGTTAACGACGCTGATTTAGCGCAAAACCAATTACAGCGATAATAACCACTCGGTGAGCTTGTAAGGAAAAGTACAATTCTAGCCCTTCTTTAACCTTCACTTTCAACTTAATGGGGGTGCTCCTTCCATTCCGACATCTCACCACTCCGACTAGTGGCTTCCGCGTGCGGTTATGGTTAGGGTTAGGGTTAGGTATAGGGTTCGTCAACGTCGGAAAGGCGACATGTCGGAAAGGAGAAATGCACCCAACTTAATGATAGCCGACCAAGTTTAGCATGGAGGCTAGCTAGCTGCATTAGCAAGCTGTTGGCTAATGTTATGTTGCTTTTTGTGAACAATACAGTCGACCAAACTAACAAACGTTAGCTAAATGATGTTAACTTCTTACCCGAACGCAGTGTAATAGAATATTCGTTCCAATAGGCCCTGAATGACTGTTGAACTAACAGTTCAATGACTATGGTGATGACTGCAGCCAGTCCCTCTGTCTGCAACAACAAGCCAAGCAGTTAACGGTACAACAGTCGAAGGACCATTCTGTTTTGTCACCACTAGGTGGCGCTTCCATTCATTATTTCAGTGGTTCTCAATCTGGGGGTTGGGACCCCCAGGGGGGTCCCCACATGATTTTTTTGGGGGGGGTCCCCAAATGAGACTCATGTCAGTGAAGTGACACTTTAAGGACCTTTAAGACCTTTTTAATACCTCATAGGAAAAAAGAAATAAAAAAAGACCATTACTGCATCAAAAGTAATCAACAAACTATACTATAAAAACTGGTCAAACATTGGCCAAATTGTCAAATAATATAAGAAAGGGGCAAATATTGTGAAAATAGCCGATCTACAAGCTTGCGAGGCGTTTTGAGCTTGTAGATCGGTTATTTTCACAATATTTATCTGTGGAACCAAGTCAAACTAAATGTAATGCCTCAACTCCTACAATTCCAAGTGCTTGTCAGGGTGGGGAGTCCCCAGTTCAAATATGATTATTTTGGCCACGGCCTGAAAAGGTTGAGAACCACTGCATTATTGGGACAAGATACTGTATCTGGGTAAGATGTACCCATATAGCTCAATGGATGTACGCAATGTAATTTGACATGACATCCGCAATGATTGCTGAAGCTGACCATATGGAATATATCCTGTTGAAGGATAGAGTTAGATCGTGGTATTGTATGGGTGGCAGACTTGGACAAAGGAATCTGTCTCTATGGCACAAATAGCCCAATCTCATTAGTATATAGGGCCCCTGTTGGGATAAAGCAATTTGAGATGTTGTAGTTAGTTTGTAGGCTCTATAACGGACACGTTGGCCGATTGTCCTTGTTTAAGGCCATCGTCACTTGAGGTCAAATGTATGTGCAATTTCCGCCCAGGAAGGCCCTGACTTAGGCCAGGGTTTAACATGAACACCAATAAGGACAATAACAAAGGGCCATGTCTTTTTTTCACAGACGAAACCAGCCAGAACCCCCCCCCCCCCCCCCAGTATAATGATACACTACACCGTGGTCAGGTGATGCACCCACTGAGCCACTGGAGCACAAACCAGATGACAATAACTCACAGGCAACCCAGCCAACCGAGGGTTTGGGACACTGCACGCCCAAACGGGATAAGATTGCATGGTTGGTATCAGGTCCTTGTGTGGTTTACCCTAGACGACATTGGGAAAGGTGTCACTTTAGGGCTCAGTTGCATGCTGCTCATGCATGTTAATTATTGCAACCTAGATATTATTCATCAAAGGTACCAATAATGATATTCTATGTGTAGTTGGAATATAGTAAAACAAAAAAACGAGTGATTATTAATCATTTATGATTTAAAGGTGACGTGTTACCCCTGGCAGATGAGTCTAATGAGTGTCAGCGTCTAATGAATGTCAACATCTTCTAATGACCTCTGATTTCTTCATTGCATAAGGTCTTTTTAGTATGGTTAATTTACATTCAAAAGCAATGTTATTTTATCTTGGAAAAGAGTGTTATAGGGGTATTTCACTTTAAAACACTTCTGGGGTCATTTTAACATAGACCTACTCAGGCTTTTGTGAACACCCCAGACAGTTTTTAAGTTGCTTTATTCAATATTTAGACATTTGATATTCATTTTATCACACACTTCCTATATTAACCCATTGTAACTCCTTTTAAACCATGTTAGACTCATTTAAAACACATGATATTACTTGAATATAATTTTTGTGAGAAACACTAAATCACGGCCCTCTTACACATTAGAAGGACGATATCAGTCACCAGAACCAAGGACGTGTGTTTTCCAATGAATCTAACATAAAATGGAGTTTGAAGTTTCAATGGGTTTATATAGAAACGGGGCGTGTCTGATAAAATAAATATCTAATATCTAAATACAAAATCAAACATAAAAACTGCCTGGGGTGCACACAAAAGCCAGACTAGACTTAAAAATCTCTAAGTGTTTGAAAGTGAAATATCCCTTTAACCATCTGAGCCCTAAATACATCATCATACAATGAATAGCGAATAAAGCCAAGCTTGTAGATCTGTTCAGGTGGGAGTTTCCTGTGCTCTTGGGAAATCCCAGTTAGAGAAATGAGGTTAGTACAGCAGATGACAGTGGTAACTGGTAACTGTGCACCAATGGTGACATGGTTACTGGGGGTGCTTGAGAGAGAGGGAGAGTACTACTGTAGGTCTCCTCAACCCCTCTTAGCCTGTATTGATACATGTAATTAACAGCGGAATCTCTCAACAGGGAGGTCAAATTGGTGTCACTATGTGTAGCACACATCTACACCGGATTCCTGTGCCATACAATCTGCATGCTGAACTGTAAGGAACATAACACATCCGTCACATATTGCACAGTGTTGCCATTCAACATGCTGCAGAGCTGTAAGGAACCGAAGGTATAACACATCCGTTACATGTTGCACAGTGGTGCCATACAACCTGTTGAGCTGTAGGGAATATAACCGTTATATATTGCACAGTGGTAAAACCAATGAGAAAGCAGTTGGACATATAGTTTGTGGTTTGACAGTTGAACATTAAGTCAAACGATTAGACCAGAGAACTATGCCTGTTAATTTGTGCACTCTTTAGTTAGTTTAGTTACAAATTGATAAATTAACAGGCTTTTATTAGGCACTGTGCACAACTGCACTGCGTCACTACTTATTTATGAGTTGAACATTTTTACCAAACTTTATAATTCTACTTCTTCATGTTTTGCAGGAACTCATTTTAAACAAAACATGAATCTATTATTTTTTAGTGAGCAGTGATACCCTAACATAATGAGTGTGACACATAAAACATTGACTGCAGTGCTTAAATAATTGAAAGCCTTGTTTCATCGGATACTAGCAACTTAAGACGTTGACGTATGGCTTACAGGCTGGCCGTATGTGTAATTGATGAGTTGTGCTCGATGTTCAATGGAAGTTTTATTGAATAGGAGTTGACAAAGCATGCCTTAATTCAGTAAAATAGTAATCAATGTTTACATTTAATGCCCCTTTCTCTTTTTGTATGAGGGAGACTTTACCTGTCACATCTTTATGACTTAATCTTGACTACACTCAAAATAGATTGCTACAGGATCTATGTAGTATTTTGATATTTCATTTTAGATAGGATTTAAACAACAGTGACTAGTAACACAAAGGCTATATAAATAGGGCTTGACACCATTTGGCGATACCGTGATATAGGCCTGTCTTTGTACCAAGGCCCATTTTGGAACAGTACCTTATTAATGATTAAACGGGACGCATTCTTCCAGTTTGGCATGATCGACTTGTTTACTTGCATGAAATTCTATCAGATGTGACATGGCAATTTATTCATTAGCTTCCATTTGTCTCATGCTGAGGTCTTCTAGAGCAGTACTGCATGCATAGTTTTTATGCATTACCTTTCAAATTAGTCCACTGTTCTGTGTATTCCCATGTTGTGTCTGTGCACCTACAGTGCACCTCACAGTTTAGTTTTTTAGGTGTTTCTAAAAGGCAACATCAAATACAACCCAGTGAAGAATACTGTGCATTCTGGGATGATTTTTTTTAAACTTGACTTGTTATCCTAATACCTTTGTTATACAATTTGTGCTAAAATGTTTGCATGATGTCTTGTATAATGATTATTGGGGATCTCTTTTGTGGATGCTAGATGGATAGCATTTTCAGTGAACATTATCCACATTATTCAGACAAAGGCAATTATTCTTTAAATAATTATTCTTTAAAGATACAGTAAACATTTAAGTAGGCATATAAGTAATGTATTTGCAATACATCTTATTGTATCCACAGTCTAACAGGATTGGCAGATTCAGCTCATGATGACGTCTGTCAGCAGTCCCTAGTTATAGTTACCAGGCTCGGGTTCGACAGTTCATACACTATTCATTGGCATATCACATCACTCCAACCCAACTTCAGTCTTGGACGAACCTAATTCTTTTCTGTGCAACCTCACTTTGCACAGAAAACGGCCTTATTCCTATTTCTATGTAAGTGCTCAAAATGGTTATGTAGTATTGTATTGAGTTTTGGAGAAGAGAAAGAAAAGTTCAGGATATTTTTTTTTTGGAACCTGGTTGGAGGTGCTACTTTCTTGTTGGTATGTATGAAGCGATTCTGTTAATTTGTTATCATAATCATGTATGAAGTGATTCAGTTAATTTTGTTATTATTATCTTGCTAAGCTATCCATATTGTGGAGAATATGCTTTTGTCATGTGTTTGCAGAATACGTTCAATACAGACATAATTAGAAATTCTGTATTTTCTTTAAAGGATTTTAAATGTTGCTCTTTCTAAATGGGACCATTGCTCTCATTTCTTTAAATTGTTACTTAAAATGTGTTCTTGTTTGTGCTGGTAAATTGAGGTTATTATTGGGAGGCTGTAAAAGTATTCAGAATTGTATGGCCAATGTTTTTACTTTTTATCTGGTCAGTTGCTACTTTTGCAATTTGGGTATTTCTTTGGCATACAGTGTTATTATTGGTTTTCCCTGCATGCAATACACTTCTAGAATGTGTTCGATCATTTGTCTGATGAGGTGGCTTCGATTAAGATTGTATTATACTCACATGCCCCATGTATGCTAAATAAACTGGCCTATGCAGAGTTTAGTTAAGATATTGTGTGTTGTTTTATATTTTTATGTTAAAAAGTGTGTCAGTGTATCAATATTCAGAGAGTGTGGGTGGATTTCTTGGGGTGTTAAACAGCAACACCAGTGTTTTTACCTATATACAGTATACTGTATATATATTTCTAACATACGAAAAATGGAAAATGCATCATACCAATCAATTATTTTAAGTGTATTCTTTTTCACAATGCATGTGAAATGTATCCTCTTCTAATTGTTGCATTAAGGTCAGCTGAGTTGAATAATTAAAAGCTTCTATTGGAGGCTAAATGAGGGTGTGGTAGAGTGGAATCACCCCTCTGTCAATGTACTGGCATGTGTACAATACTTGAAGTTGTGTTATGCTTATGTTTAATGTGGACAAGTAGTGATATTGTTGTTTTAATCAGTGGTGGGAGAGCCATTTGAAAGAAGGTGATTAATCATGTTTGAGACATGCTTGGCAGTGCATAGAAAATTAGTGGTGTCAGATGGTTTGGTTTTAATCTATCTGAGTTTGCTATCTTGATTACTAAATCATTAAATCAACAAAGTCTGTACCATACAATAGTTTCTGTTTCAATGCAGTCTATCAAGGCCTAATCATCAACCATCAACTTCTTTACAGAGCAAGGAAAGGACTGTTTTGAACCATGCCACGCAAGCATCGTGGCAACAAGGAGGACAAGAATGCAGGTATCTGTAGCATTGATGTGTCACTGTCCAATAAGTCACATGGAGTTACAAAGTTGTTGTTTGATAGTCTCATACTAGGTTAGATATTTGTCAGGTTTTCTTATATTAATGCCACTTCTTTGAGCTCCAACAATCTGATTATACATTTAACCTCACTAGAACATATCAACACAATACTCAAGCATACCCTAATCATGGATGACTTTGGTGCCTGGTTTTGAGGATGGACTATCCTGTATATTTTGGTTATTTTCACTGTTTTCAAATAACTTTAGTTTTTTATATTTGTTAAATATTGTTGCGTAATTCACTCAATTTTTTTACAGACATAAAAATTTCACAATGAGTAATGGCATTCTATTCAACAAGTCTTGCCTTGAAACACTGCAACAGGGCTTCAACAGGGGGCGCCATACTGCAATTATGCAGTGTGGCATACCATGCTACTTTTGTATCATCATCACACAACATCACAACGCACCAAGCACAGCCTGGCAATTTGTTACCTTTAGATATCAGCAAACTCACTCATTTCTATATGATAAAACTATTACATAAAGAGGTTGTTCCTAGAGTAAGTTTGTTTTTCCTGTGATCTCCAGATGATGCAGCAATTCTGGAGACAGAAGACCTGGAACAGGGCATGTTCATGGGTGGAGGACCCGACCCTGACACCATCTCACTGGCCTCGGTCACGGCGGTCTGCACCAATGTGTCCAATAAGAGGCAAGCATCATTCTCTCTTTTATTGGAACTTATGTCCAGATTGTGCTTACTAACAAATAGTGATACATGGCTATGTGATAACTGACCCGGTAACACAAATGAAGGATCAACAATCTGACACTAAATCATATTTTCTGTCATTCTATAGATCCAAACCAGACATAAGGATGGAACCCAGTTCTGGGAGACCAATGGATTACCAAGTAAGAACAACACAGTGTTATGTCTTTGGCCAGTTCTCGAACATCAGTCAGTACAGTTACAGTACACATACTTAACACTCAATGCATGCATCACTTCCAGGTCAGTGTGACAGTAATAGAGGCCAGGCAGCTTATCGGATTGAACATGGATCCAGTCGTCTGTGTGGAGATTGGAGAAGATAAAAAGTACACATCAATGAAGGAATCAACCAACTGCCCATACTACAATGAGGTGACATAGTAATAAATAGTAACACCTTCGTGTAAATCTACATTTATCGTTGCCAACAACAAAACCCACAATGCTAACCCAATGCTCTTTTATTGTTACAGTATTTCGTGTTTGACTTCCATATTCCTCCTGACGTCATGTTTGACAAAATCCTAAAGTTGTCTGTAAGTGGTTCTAACAGTTTTTTCCTCTGCCTCATCTTGTTGTACATTTCTTAAGACATCATAAACGGCGTCATAGAATGCCAGTCCGAGGGAGAAGACATTAACATGTAAAGAGTTAATTTCCCCAAATGCTTTTCTTTATTCCTTTGACCAACCCATAGGTGATCCACTCCAAAAATCTCCTACGTAGCGGAACACTGGTTGGGTCTTTTAAACTAGACGTGGGCACAATCTACTCCCAGCCAGGTAGGGGTTTCATTCAAATCTGATTATTTTGGATGTACTGTACTGTATAATAATTATAGATTATATATTCTGTATAAATAATGTATGTATACTGTTGCTATATGACTTCCTTTCTCTGACATTTTACAGAACATCAGTTCTACCACAAATGGGCCCTTTTGTCCGATCCTGAAGACATCACTGCTGGGTGTAAGGGCTACATTAAATGTGACGTTGCAGTCGTTGCTAAAGGAGACAGCATAAAGACTCCACACAAGGCTAACGAGTCTGAAGAAGATGACATAGAAGGGTAATTTAGCTGATACATTTTTAATTAAAAGTTGTTTGTGCAAAGATTATTTAATGAATTAAATTACTTAAAATAAATAGTAAAGTAAAGATAATGCATGAAGGTGTAATAATAGATACAATATATGGACACGGTATTATCAGTATCATCAAAATTGTTCATAGAAACTTTTTTATCTTTATCATTCACTGTGCTTTTCCCAGCATCGCCAAACACATAAACATGTTAATTAACTGTTAACTTGAATGTGTAAATAATAGTGTTTTAACTGTTTAAACCATAATTTTTGCAAAAACTGTCCCTGTGTCAGGAATCTTCTGTTACCAGAGGGGGTTCCAGCAGAGCGCCAGTGGGCTCGGTACTACTTGAAGATTTACAAAGCAGAGGGACTTCCCAGAATGAACGCCAGTCTCATGACAAATATGAAGAAGGCCTTCATAGGAGAGAACAAGGACCTGGTTGATCCGTATGTCCTTGTACAGTTTGCTGGGCAGAAGGTAAATGATTAGAATGTTGACTGATGGGGAGTAAAATGTGATTGCCTCTCCTTTTGTGACACCATTAGAATTAAACAACAATCAGGCCAACATGGAAATTAGTAGTAATAGTAGAATACAAGATGGGATGAGAATTTCTTTATTGTCAAAAAATGATACTGTTTAAAAAAAAAAAACACTGTAGGAAATGGTGCCTTGGTAGCATAATTGCATGTGTGTTTACAGGGGAAAACTTCGATCCAAAAGAGCAACTATGAGCCCATCTGGAACGAGCAAATCGCTTTCACTGAGATGTTTCCACCACTGTGCAAACGAATTAAGCTCCAGCTCAGAGATTCAGACAAAGTGAACGATGTGGCTATAGGAACACACTTCATTGACCTGAGTATGATCTCAAATGATGGAGAAGAAGGTGATTACAGTTTGGTCTGCTTGTATTTACTGTATGCTTTAGCCATTGATTTGAGCCTATATATGATGACATTATTTTTCTTGGATATGTACTGTATGTATTGTTTATTTACTGTATCTTCGCAAATTACACTTTTCTCAGGTTATGCCTTTTCTTTTACTTTACTCAGGCTTTCTTCCCACACTGGGCCCTGCCTGGGTGAACATGTACGGCTCCACCCGGAACTTCTCCCTGATGGATGAGTACCAGGAGCTGAACGACGGGCTGGGTGAGGGGGTGTCCTTCAGGGCCCGCCTGCTCATCAGTCTGGGCATGGAGATCCTGGACACCGGCTCCCCTGAATGTGCCTGCTCCACTGAAGTACAGGTGGAAGGAGTGCCCACCATCTCAGAGGTACTGTACTGTAGGTCCTCTGGAAGGGCAGACAAGCAGAGGAGCCCATTGTGGCATTGTGTATGCATGGTGGTGACAGGTCATTGAGGTGCAATTTTGGGTGAATTATTGATTAGGCCTATCTTTATTTAGCCTGCCTGGTGCATTATTAACTTGCTATTTGCACAAATTTGGCTTCCTTTTTTGTTGACGGACAATATAAGTCAGTGTGCTCTGTGGGAGTCATCCATTTCATTGTCTCCGCCAGGCATGGCTAAGATTGGCTTCCAAAGTTTGCAGGAGTGCTCCGTTTTAAACAAAATACCTCAAATAATGAACGCAGCGTGCGATTTCCGTGAAATTTTGCACGCACATTCTCACAAGGCAGAGGAAGGAATGCCACAAATGTTTCAAATCAGCCTCAGGGTGTTGCTACTGTATTACAGGCCGATTCACGTGCTATTGTTTGTCCATCTTCACAGAGTTCCACTGGGAAAGTAGAGGAGTTCTTCCTCTTTGGAACATTCCTTGAGGCCACTATGATTGATAGGAACAATGGTGATAAGCCCATCAACTTCGAGGTCACCATAGGTAATGACCAGGTCTATTCTTTATGGTGCTGCTCCATACGTCCTAATCATAAGGCCCCAAAATCAAAATATGCATTTGTTACATTTTCTATGAAAATCTTAATTTGGGTGAAAAAGTTAATAAAGGTGAATAGTTAAATGCATAACTATATTATTCATAATAATTGTAACATATATAAACCTTGGCTTTAACCTGTCCATCAATGTGAGATATCAATACAGCACATTCAGCGGTCCGTGTGGCCATTGCAACAACATAATTATTGGTTTCAATGTAGGTTACTATGGAAACGAGGCTGATACGGTCATCCAACCAAAAGCAAAGGGAGGGAGGAGAGGCGATGGGGAGGATTCTGAGCTCATCCAGCACTCCAGCGACGAAGAGATGGAGTATGATGGAGACATGGCCTCAGTGTCCTGCACTCCGCCCATGAAACCTGTCATTACTGACCGGTCAGAATCATTACATACCAGTACAAAGGAGAAACAAATTCACATATATCTTTTTTTTAATATATATATATATATATATATATATATATATATATATATATATATATATATATATATATATATATGGAGAGTTGATGTTTAAAATATAGTGCATACTAGTACCATCGCTTGTTTTAATCGTGGTAATCGTTGCATAAGAATAACTAATTAGATATAGGATATATTGTTTTGGTATGACTCTTTGTATTTAATTGCATTCTATATTCATCGGAGCAAACGTACACTAAGTTTTTTTTACTCTCTTCTGATTGTTGAGCTGATTCCATTCATGTGCTGTATCTACAGGAATTACTTCCACCTGCCGTATTTTGAGAGGAAGCCATGCATCTATATCAAGAGCTATTGGCAGGATCAGAGAAGGAGACTGTACAATGCAAACATCATTGACAACCTTGCCGATAAACTGGCAAGTCATGAACTTTATCATAGCAGGAGATACTGTATGTATGTAGAGTACAAATATACAGAGATGATTTCAGATACAATTGAGATTTCCGGAGGGGGGGTTACCAGGCTACATCTACACTAGAGTATTAGATTTTACATCAACATCCTCCACTGCTCTAACAGGAAGATGGGCTCAACGATGTGCAGGAGATCTTTAAGACTGAGAAGGCCTTCCCTGAGCGTAGGCTGAGGGGCGTCCTGGAGGAACTCAGCCATGGATGCAGGTCCTTAATGGCACTCTTTTATATTGTATTATAAGAAGAGCGGCACTTGTTTCATAATCCATTGATTTCATAGACTTTCAAATTGACTGAGTCGTATTTCTTTCAGTCAGTTCCTATCACTGGCAAACAAGGACCAGAGCCAGAGTGGGAGAACCAGACTTGACCGGGAGAGAGTGAAGCTGTGCATGGCAGAAGTGGTATGGCAAACATAAAATATTCATATATTTTTTCTACTTTATTCATTCTGGTGCTATCATGCTAAGTGTCCGGATGTTACTGCTTGTAGGAGAGCATTGGCCAGCAAGCTAAGATCATGAGAACACAGGTGAAGAAAAGTACTGTGAGAGACAAAGTGAAGTTGGCACAGGCCTTCCTTCATAAGCTACGCTTCATGGCAGATGAGGTAAGATACATTTCTCATGCATGCACATCATATGCTGATTATGTTTTTATACAGTATATGAAATACGGTATGTGTGTGTATGTCTATGTTAGTTGTCTCAGTTTTATTTTTGAATGATAGGGTAAAGTGAAATAACACACCTCATTTGTACATAATTGTATGAACATTCTGTGTTTGTTCCATCAGCCACAACACAGTGTCCCTGATGTCTTCATTTGGATGATAAGCAACGGCAAGCGCATTGCTTACTCCCGGGTCCCCTCCAAAGACATACTCTTTTCTGGTGTGGAGGAAGAGATGGGAAAGGACTGTGGAAAAGTCAAAACACTTTTTCTGAGGGTGCGTTTTCACCTATACTGTATTACAAATGCATGAAGTATTTTACTTTGGTGGAAAATGAAAAATGTGTGTTGACTATTGGTCAGCAGAACAGCCAATTATGGCGGCTCACTATGAATAAACTCCTATAGTGATAAATGCTCGTGAAGTTGTTTATGAGCCTTCTGCTTAAAATGGCAATAAACTAATGTTGTGTTCCACAATTTCTTTTGTCGCTGACTGAAGATCCCTGGTAAGAAAGGCTTTGGACCTGCTGGCTGGACTGTGCAGGCGAAGGTAGAGATTTACCTGTGGCTGGGTCTGAACAGACAGCGCAAGGACTACCTAATCGGCCTGCCCAATGGTTTTGAGGAGAACAAGTTGTCAAAAGGACCTGGCATGCCAGTCTCTCCTCCCATCAGCCTCACATACATGAGTAGGTTTTCCCAGTAATTCATAACACGGTTGATTACCCCCTTATCTTCTTCGCCATTAATTAATCACGGTCATTCCCCAAATGTTTTATGCGTGTACTGAATAGAAATATTACCATAAAATTACCATTCTGTCTTTAAAACTTTTTTTTTAAAATCTAGGATTTACTGTTACGCTTTACAAATAACAAAGTATACCCTTTTTGTGCTGTCATTTTGTAAGAGTACATAGGTACAGTATCAGTAGATATGGAATGCATATGATGGTACTCTATATGATGCTCAGCTAAACTGAATAACTAATTGGATATTTGCCTCTCTGTTACTCCACAGTGAAACAGATATTTCAGCTGAGGGTCCATATGTACCAGGCTCGTAGCTTGTATGCAGCAGACAGCACAGGCTTGTCGGACCCCTTTACCAGGGTCTTCTTCTCCACACAAAGTCAGGTCACTGAGGTGAGGATGCTATATGGGGAGTCAGTGGACGCCAGGAAATGTTCAAGGATTCATGACCCATTGAATGGTATCGGTCGTGATCTTGTATGTTTAGATGCTCCTCCTTTACTATACCATTTACTATTGACCTAGTTAACTAATCAGAACAAATAAAGAAGATTTGACCATGAGGATCAAGGGACAATTTGTAACATGGGAGGTGGGCAGCCAGCCAACCAAAATCATTATTAGACAAGGGCAACCTAGAGGGGTGCATAGTTGAGCCATGTAGCCCGTCACCTATCTTGACCTTTGACCACCGAAAGTCAAGGGAAGTCAGGGAAGTCGAGGGGGTGTTTTGGGTATGTTGCTAGGCAATCAAAATAAATGAGGGTTTTGGTCACAATGGGACCTTCAGTGACAAACTGGTTGCTTTTGGGCATATCAACTAGTGTGGTTTGACATTAGTGTTTCCTTTGGCCAAATGGTAGTCACGATCTTAAATATTTATAAAGCTGCCTAAAAGTATAGTCGTTTTCATGTTTGTGTAAGAGACTCACTCTCTTCATGAATTTCACTTTCAGTTCGCCAGGCATTTTCTGGTTGTGCAGACTGTTCATGCTGTGCTTATTTATGACCGGAAGCCACAGAGCTGTGAGCTGTGATTGGTCTACTTTTGGGGGGACAGACCAGTCAAACCCTGTCAAAATAAACCAACTAGACTAGAGTGTATTATATTTGATTCCTTTTGGAGGGTCCAAAATCCTTGTACGGACCATTTGAGGCCAAATTTAGCCTGTGCGTCCGATACTCTATTAGACAACTCAAGTTCCAGTTATAAAGCAGTAATACTTATAAACTAAATAGAATTTCCCATATACTGTATCTCTTCCCAGATCCTGCCTGAGACCCTCTGCCCTACCTGGGATCAGTTGCTGGTTTTTGAGAACGTGGAGCTGTTTGGAGAGGCCACTGAACTGCGAGATGATCCTCCAATCATTGTCCTTGAAATCTATGATCAGGACACAGTGGTAAGCCTGGATTTGGTTGTAAAAGGTTCCCTGTTTTAATCTTAAATGTGTTAAAATCTTGTAACCTAACAGCTTGAATTTACAGATAGGAACAGTCTAACCATCCATTTCATGTCATCTTAATAATGTAAACGAGTCTCTCTACCACTTGAAATGTAAGGCTGAAAATGTCATTGCTACAGTATACTGTACAATGCGATTTTGCATTTGAATGGCATTTAGTAGTGTGTATAATTAACTGTAGTATGGACATACAGTATCTCAAACTACTGATTATATTTCAATGATGTGACATACAGTACAGTATAACATCCTATATTACTTTTAGTATGGTAGTAGTAATAGCGTTATTAGCATAGTAGTAATAGTGGTAGTAGTTGTTATAGTAGCAATAGACCTAGTGTTATTAAAAAAAAACTTTTTGCATTGAATTTGTTTAGATTAATTTATAATACCGATATCATTTATGATTCATCAGTTTTTATTCATTAACTAGTTGATATGAATTATATTTGAAGAATGCTTTTGCTGACTGGGAATTCTATTTACTGCTCCTATCATAAACACCATTGTATTGGATGACGCCTTGGATAAGTAGAGTGTGGATTCTTGTTGTTTGATGTACCGTAGAAGCACTGTATTGTGTGCAGACTAGAACATATTTGATGCCCAAAAGGCATGCAAGTGGAATAAGACATTCACTGGACTTTGTATTGATTACAGGGGTCCATGGGGACAAATAATGTCTCTCTCCATTTAACTTATACCTCTTGCATTCCTTAAGCGGAATCTGTGTTTACTGAATGTTGTCGACAGAGGACTTTGGCTTAATCACTTGACTTAACCACTAACTGCAAGACAGACATTGCTATTACTTTTATAAGAATAGCCCTTTTTTTGCAGTTTACTGGTCATTTTGGGTTTCTTGCTTTATTTATTCATTTTGCTCTTTGTCTTCATTGCTCTTTTGTCTATACTGCCTAAAAACATGGGCATTGCAAGCCATGTTTTCCACAATGGGTACAGTATGTCAACTGAACAGTGTTGTAACAATATGAGCAATTTAGGATTTATTTTTCTTACAAAACCATTGTAACTGTAACATGGAACATGGATGACTCTTCCTGGATTGGAGATGGTAGGCGGACCCCTCCCAGAAATTGTGTTTGTGTTAGCCCAATATTTATCCATATTGTGCATCTCATGCTGACTTCCGCTCCTCTGCAATTCCAGGGAAAAGCGGAGTTCATGGGCAGAAGCTTTGCCAAGCCTGTTGTTAAGATGGCCGATGAGCACTATGGGCCACCGCGCTTCCCCCCCCAACTGGAGTACTACCAGATCTACCGCGGGAACTGCACGGCTGGAGAAATGCTGGCTGCCTTTGAGCTGCTTCAGGTTGGCCTCCCACACACAACACAATGCAGTGCATGTGAATCACTGTTTATCCTCTGCCATGACAACCATTCTTATTGTTGGATGATTTCGGAAACGAGTATTTATTGGCGATTTAACGATCCTTTCGGAAATTGTACATCATGAAACACACTTCAGTCAACCCACAATATATTGTAATGTTACAATACATTGTATATTATATTGTATCATGTTCAGGTTGACGTTGTGTCGAAAATTATCAAAACACATATTCCATTGTTTGTGATGCAAATTTTACTTTTTTCTTCAGATTGGTCCCAATGGGAAAGCTGACCTTCCGCCCATAGACGGTCCTACAGACATGGACCGCGGCCCAATCCTCCCGGTACCATTGGGCATCAGGCCAGTGCTTAGCAAGTACAGAATTGAGGTACTGACTAATTGACTTCCACTTTGCTCTCACATGAAACACAGATTTTCACTTATATGTAATACATCAGTTTGAGAAGATTTAGCAAGTTACTAGAATGAAACTCTGTTGTCAAGCAAAAACTGGTCATTTGTTTTCCTTTAAATGAATACAATGGTTGCAAATTTTCTCATTAATGCATGTGTATTTTGGGAATTACACAGTGAGTTGATGTTTCAATAGCCCATTGTTTTCCATGAACAACAACAAAATATTAGTGACTTTTAATCATTCTGAACGCTCCCCTTCTGCAGGTGTTGTTCTGGGGCCTGAGGGACCTTAAGAGAGTCAACTTGGCTCAGGTGGACCGGCCTCGTGTGGACATTGAATGTGCTGGGAAGGGCATCCAGTCTGCACTCATCAACGACTACAAGAAAAATCCCAACTTCAGCACACTTGTCAAGTCGTTTGAAGTGGTAACGTATTATGCAAATGATAAAAAATAATAATTCATGACTCATATTTTACGAGGTCTTTTTTAAAGAGGGATAGATAATAAACATAATGCTAAACAAATCAGTTTTGTTTATTGTTATTCATGCTGGTTCTAGCTTTCACAGCCAGGCCTTAGATTACTTTTGTTAAACAAAAAACATTGCCGTTCGGATCAAATAAAAATCCTTACCTCTGGGTCATTTTCCTTGTCAGGACTTGCCTGAGAATGAGTTGCTTCATCCACCACTGAACGTCCGAGTGGTGGACTGCAGGGCCTTTGGGCGCTACACCCTGGTTGGCTCCACTGCTGTCACCAACCTGCGCAAGTTCATCTACAAATCACCAGACAAGCAGACCAACAACTGGAACACCACAGGTAACCAACTCCAGTCATGCTATACTACCATAGAAATAAATCTATAGAATGGATATTTCCAATCATAGCAACGAAGACAAAGTATTCAATCCATGGGAGCGTAGGATGTCTCACGCTGACCTTTACTTCCCTGTAATTCCAGGGGAGTGGCGTTTGTTTGATGTGAAGATGGTTATAGTGGTTATATATAGTGTGCTTATGTACATCAGTATTGACTATTTAGTCAATATGAACGGATAGCATCAGGCCAATGGTGAAGTGAAACCCAAACATGCGTGTGGAAAAAAAGGTTAAGTGAGACTTGATCTGAGCACTTGATTGTGAAAATGTTGAGAGCAGTCTATCCCATGAACAGTACTGTAGCCTTGTGAATGTAAAATATATTTTGGAACAGTCTCATATTTCTGTGATGTGTTCATTTGTTTAGTATCTGATGTCTCAACTGGGCACTTAATTACAACATTGTGACCATAGATATAGGTATTGTTATAGTTACAGATGTGATTTAACAAGAGCCATTATTCTCTTTCCTACTTTAGATGAAATTGTGGTTGTCAGCATGGAACAAGAGGACAAAGTTAAGAAGATGGAAACTGTGGTCAGGCTAGACGGTGTACGTTACAACCAAGTCAGCCAAGTTGACTGACTGAATGAATGAATGAATGAACAACAACAAAAGAAGAGACATATACACTGGATTTATGCTGCTTTAGTTGCTATTACAGCAATGTTTTGACCCCAGTTGCTATACTTGTAGTTGTGGTCTATCTTAATTATGTTACCTTTTTCAAGTATTTTTATGTGCATATAAGCTCTTCAGAATTGCAAAAATACTATCAAATAATACATTACACAATCATGTGGGGTTTTTTTTCAGTGTGCAGATGCTGTGGTCAAAGTGGAGGTAAGAGTTAAAGTGCCTCTGATTATCTTGAGTGAAAGAATAAATCATAATTGAACAATTTAAGAAATTTCAAAAACATGAACGTCTTGCAAGGGAAGTAAGCTAGAGTTTGCCTTGCTATGCTGCTAACATGTAGAGAAGCCATAGAAATGAATAGTTGTTACGCTGTAAAATCCTAAGTGTTCATTTTTATTAACACTTAACTTAATGTATACATCCTCATGATTTATTAGTATTCGTTTTCAATTAGTTTCTTTACAATTGTACTTCTTCACAAGCTCTTACACATTGTCTGTATTAAAGGATGATGAAAAGGGGGGGAAAAAGAAGAAGAGAAAGAAGGGTGTTGAGGAGATGGAGGAAGATGAAGTTGATGAGAGCACGTTGGACTGGTGGTCCAAATACTTTGCCTCCATTGAAACTCTAACAGAGGTGAGAGGTGGTTTGATGTACAGTAGCACCATTTGTTACCATTGAATTTAAACAACAGCTGTATGAACCCAAATCTTTGAAGTTCTTAAAAAATGTACAAATGATGGCTAAGCGTATCCTATATTACATTGGAGAGATGAAAATCCATAATTTTCCCATGTCATTGTTTCGCACTAAACACAACAACAACATATCACATGTCACTAACAACACAAGCCACAACGCGCGCAATTCATTTACGGGTGGCGTAGGCTACTTTTCATTGCTCACCACACATTTGCCTCCTCGGAGCATAATTAATTGCGGCCAGCACAAACTCACAACATTACGGGTCCACCATGTTGACCGACCACCGCCGAGCGCAACCGAAACACCGCGAGCCGGACAACATTACGGATACACCATTTTGTTCCCTTTAGCGTGAGCACCGCCACCGACCACCGCCGAGCGAAACCGAAAGCAACACCACGCAGTCGCTATTGAAATCTCCCCACAACAACAACACACGCGACGCGACCACTTCGCTTCAACCCCCGCCGTTGCTTTCACTTTGCTCATGTCTTTCCATCACACCACACTCACGCTAATATGTCATGCACATCCCACACAAAACATTAAAACACGCCAGTGTCTCAACGCAGCCGCTCGGCAGTCTGGGTTAAAACGTTGGGGGCCGACAAGCAGACAGGTCAGTGTTGCCAGATGTGCGCCAGAAACAAGCAACCACCTTCATGAAAAAAAAAAAAACAGCCGAAGGGGTCTGCAATGTTTCACGGGGGTCCGCAATGTTTCGCGGGGGTCCCAAGACTCCCAGGGGGTCCGCGGACCCCCAGGGGGTCCACCATGTATTTTTTTTTTAATACATTTTTTAAAAAAACTTTTTTTGCCATTTTTTTCTGTGGACCGCTCACCCCCAACAGTCCTTGTATTCTTGTATTTGTTTTACTGAGGTTAAGGTTAGGAATACGTTTAGGGTTAGGCATAGTTCTACTGAGGTTACGTTTAGGAATAAGGTTAGGTTTAGGCATAGTTTTACAGAGGTTACGTTTAGGAATACCTGGTGGCGACTGTTCCGAGGTCACCGCATTTGACCCGGGGTGAGCGTGTTTTGGGCCGAGCGTTCTTGTATTCCTTCAAACATCATGCCTGTTCCCAAACACCTTGGTAGACCTGTGAGTTTGCAAGAAGAGTTCTTCTTAATAATGTAAGTTCAGTTAAGACTGACTGTCTGGTTCTACAGGTGCTCAAAGCACAAGAGGCAACTATGTCGGACACAGAGGAGAAGGAGGACATGGACATCGCAGATGGAGGTAAAACCAGATGAGGCCATCTATCAGACTAGAGTCAAATTTCAACTTCAAAATCATTCTTCACGTACTTTCATGTGCATTTGTAAGGCCTGGGTAAGATAACAGCTGCAAAGAGATCTTAGAAGTTAATAAGCGATTCATTTCATGAGGACAATTCATTTGATTCCTGTCATTCCTGTATTATACTACATGATTGATTGCCTAAAAGTTCACAATCTTTGTATTATCCCATGTGCTAAAACGCAGCACACGTGACGTGCTAAACACAGCACACCATTGTTAGATAAACAAAACACAAGTATTTGCAACTGCTGTTTACTCAGGTATGCACTGTCCCAGCCCCTTCCGATCAAACTGGTGCACGTGTTAGCTTGCAAATCCTATAGTAACCATGTGTACCCCCGGTCCATCGCAAGTCATGGTGCCAAGACTGTGTCTGTGTACAATGACATGAATCCTGATTTCCCCAATTGGGCAGCTCCCATTCTCTGTCTCAGACGCATATAAGCCACATGCCTGCCATGAAAGTTGTCATTTGGATTTTATGATAAAGCCAATATCATGAATAAAGGGATATACCATGTGTATGTATTATATATATATATATATATATATATATATATATATATATATATATATATATATAATACATACACACACACGGCTTTCTATATATATACACACACACACACACACACACACACACACACACACACACACACACACACACACACACACACACACACACACACACACACACACACACACACACACACACACACACACACACCTGTTACATTTCGGTAGCATGGAATCATCTATTTATAAATGTATAAATATATGATGCATGTTAATTTGTAAGTCAAATCAGTGGAGCACTCAGCGTGATACAGATAGATAGATAGATAGATAGATAGATAGATAGATAGATAGATAGATAGATAGATAGATAGATAGACTGAATGTTTCCCTGTGAATTGTAATGACAAGAACCAGACCTACTGTAGAGGTCTTTACTCTTTACCAAGGCTAGACCCAGTCTCCATGGCAAGTACACATCCTAGTGCTCCTACTGACCTATACTACTATAGTATATTGTACGGTAGACAGTTGGTTTGGCAACTTTCATGTGGAATTCATGTCCTGAGTGCTCTGCTCCCTTCCTTTGTTCCCCACCCCATCGCCTCCTCCTCTTCTTCTTCCTCCTCCTCCTCGTCGTTGTCGTCGTCGTCGTCGTCGTCATCCTCCTCCTCCCTTCCCTCTGCCCTCAATGCTAACCTGTACTCAGAGATCAATCCTGATGAATCTCGTGTAAAAGGCTCCAAGAAAAAGGGGAAAAAGAAGAAGGCAGCGGAACTGTCAGAGAAGAAGAAGCCAAAGATCGATGAGATGAAGGTATGACACGGGATGTACTTGGCACATCTCTGAATTTTGTTTCTCAAATATTTGTCAGTACCAGCTGGATTTGGATAAGTATATGGAGGTTGTTTTACATGCCTTCCTTTCCTCCTGCATTGATTACTATTATGTCATGTCAGTCACAAGCAGTCATCTCCATCCTGACTGCAGTTATTCCAATGTGCAGCTATTAGGCTCCTGACTGACACTACGAAGAGGGACTGCATCTCCCCTATACTGGCCTCTACTCACTTGCTACCCATTAAATATAGAAATTAGTTTAAAGTTTAATTATTTATTTTTAAAACAATGCATTACATGGTTTGGCACCACCACATTATAATACCCCCTCCCTACATGTCCAGGCCTGTCAGATCCTCTGACCAATTACTCTTGTCTATTCCTCGGTCTGGGTTCAAGTCCAAGTGCGATCGATCACGCTTTTCCACACTTTGAAATGTCTTTTTCCTCTCTATTAGCTGACTGACTTGAAAGCATTTTGTAAAAGCCAGAAGGTGATAGACCAGATGAAACTGTCTTTTCTGCTTTCTTTTTCTTTTTTGTGTGTGAAAGGTGTATCCTAAGGAACTGGAGAGTGAATATGATAACTTTGAGGACTGGCTCCACACTTTCCTCCTGTTCAGGGGAAAGGGAGGGGAGGATGAGGATCATAACATGACCGATGAGGACAGGATTATCGGAAAGTTTAAAGTAAGAATGGACAGAGTGGGATTATATGCACTGCAGTACACAAGTTGTTTGTACATATAACTTGCTACAATATATTGCATCATATACAATACAGTAAGTCAGTATATGTTGAATTAGATTGAAGTTACATTTGAAGACCTTTTCCAAAATGAGATGTTTGTATGGCTTTGGTTCTATGTCTCAGGGCTCACTGTGCATGTACAAAGTGTCAGATGATATGTCCAGAGAGATGGGATATGAGAGCAGCATGGGTATGTTCCAGAACATCCCTAACAATGACGCAGTCAATGTCCTCGTCCGCGTCTATGTCATCAGGGTAGGTGTTATGCTCTAGTCTACACTGTACCGAATTCTAATCTTTGCAAATGTAAGTATGATAGTTACTATAGTACATTGTGAATGCCGGTTTCTCAGATTATAACACACTGAAGGACACACAGATCAATTTCAAATGATCAATCTAGTGATACATACTATAGTTATAGGTACTTTCTATCTTTATGTTTATGTTTTGTATTTATTTTCGAGAACTTACTGTATACCTTTCAAGCCGGGAACCCCTTTTGGGGTTCTTGTTGCTATGTGACAGTATATAGCAACAGATTTTGTTTGTAATTTTTTAATAAATATTTGACGTTTTTCAGAAAACTTAGGTCAGGATTTAGAAGGCGTTTTTAAAATAGGCCTCAGGTCTAAATGGGTTAAGTGTAATGCGCCAACCTCACAGAGACAAATTCCTTGTATGTGCAAACATACCTGGCAATAGAAGAATAGTATCAGAGTTTTACCTGGTGCATAACAATAATCAAAGCTTGGGCCAAGCTCCGAATGTGTCAATTCACATGTTATTTCCTTTTGACAGGCCACTGATCTGCATCCAGCAGACATAAATGGGAAAGCTGACCCATACATTGCAATCAAACTGGGAAAGACAGAGATCAAAGACAAAGAGAACTACCTCTCGAAGCAACTGAACCCATTGTTTGGCAAGTAAGTAGGGAAAATCTGCATTTCTGACAGTGCCTCATGGTGTGCGGGTCCATTTGGTTGCACGTGTACACTTTGAGAGTTAAATGAACTCTGAGGATCTTACAGTGATAGAGCAACATAAGTTGACCCCTTTTCCCCCCCTCCCATCAGATCATTTGACATTGAGGCCACATTCCCGATGGATTCCACACTAACGGTGTCAATTTATGACTGGGACCTGGTGGGGACAGACGATCTCATTGGAGAAACGAAACTTGACCTTGAGAACCGCTACTACAGCAAGTACAGGCCCGTGTGTGGTCTTTCACAGAACTACTCCATGTAAGAATCACATAAGGATTTCACTGTGGCAGCGTATGCGAGACAGGGATCAATTAGTACAGTTGCAAATCATTCTTAGGGTTTGTGTGAATAATGGATGGGTGCTCTTTGCTGGGTCAGTATAATTGAGATGTGTCAGTCACTGTAAGTCAGAAGTCAGTCATTCCTCTTAACCCGACTATGATTAAACAAACCATAGAAAGTATTTGCCAATACGATTTGGCCTAGATCTGGTATATACCCTTCTCCGTGAGATCCATACACTGTATAGGTTTTGTCTGGATGAAATTACTTGTAAGTTATTCTATTAACCACTTTCAAGCTGATGTCCCTGTTTTGGGTATGTCATTATGGGGGAAATTTTCAAAACTATGGAAAACAAAAATATATTTTCAAAAGTTTTCACAATTATAAAAAAAAATTAGCAGATCTACAACGTGCTGCGATGTGACAGATTATAGGCTTGTTGATCGCCTATTCTTGCTTTTTTTTGTGTGTGACACCATCATACAACGAAGTGTAAACTAGGGCTTAAGTGGTTGACTCTCACTGCTTCTGTTTATGTCTACAGTCATGGTTACAATGTTTGGCGGGACCCTCTGAAGCCCACACAGATCCTGGCTAAGCTATGTAAGGATGGCAAGGTGGACGGGCCTCACTATGGCCCAGGAGGAAGGGTGAAGGTGGCCAACCGGGTCTTCATGGCTCCCACTGAGATAGAGGATGAAAACGGTATGCATTGCATTCATTGGCACCGGTTTGTATCTTCCATTCAATGACACAGAATACATGCAAAGCTAAAAGTCAGTTTTTATGGTGTGGCTATGTAAGAGGCGAGCCGTCTAGAAATGGGACTGTCTGTGAGTCTGTCTGTCAGTGTATGTCCGGGTATAATCTCACAAACTGCTGCTGGACTGCGATCAGCGCCTAATTTCTTGTGCACACTGCCAGTTTGCCAATGAAGTTCACATAATGTTTTATATGTAGTATATTTTTTATTCTTTAAAGTCCCATTGTGTACCATTCATTTTAGTGGCCTTTTTTGGCGACATCTCTGGTAGTTGGAACTGCGATTTATACATTGACCAAGTGGCAGGGGCCAGGGCCGGACTGGGACCAAAATTCGGCCCTGGCATTTTGGCCCAGACCGGCCCAGCAGACACTCTACCGCAATTTTCCGCACACACGCGCTTTACACGCGGCCGACCCCTCCAGCCTCAAGCCAGATCTCCTAGCCTTCCCAATTGTCAGGGACATTACCGTAACTAATAATTGGGCCGTGCAACCCGGAAATGAACAGGAGCAAAAATATTTTAAAAAATTATATATATATATATATATATATATTTTTTTTTTGTGGCCCAGTGGCCCAGTGGCCCACCGGGCATATGCATGGTATGCAATATGGCCAGTCCGCCCCTGGCAGGGGCAGACACTTGCGACTAAAATTGTCTTTAGAGAAGTCAAAAAACAGATTCATGTGTAATGGTTATTGTGAAAAATCTACCAGTGAATGATTATATACATTTTTGTTTGAAAATGCCACAGTATGACTTTAATCTTATGATTGCAGTCAATGCTTTAATTCGCCACCTTGCCTAATTACTGTATGGAGTCGTATGTCAGACATATGTCATAGATGACTGACGTCACAGACTGCCCACATGAAGTACGAGGTTTCTTGTTTACATTAAGTAGGTCTGTAAACAGCCGTTAAGTGTGGCTGACATTGGATTTAAGAAGTTCAAGCAAAGTCCTTCCCCCAAAAAAAATTATGAGAGGTGACAACTTTGACTTTTAAATATCTCTAAAATACTCCAATTTAAGTCTGTGCTCAACATCTGGTGATTTTGATCAGGTCTGAAGAAGCAGACAGACGAGCACCTGGCCCTCACCGCGTTGAAGCACTGGGAGCACATCCCACGAGTGGGATGCAAACTGATCCCAGAACACGTGGAGACTAGACCACTCCTCCATCCAGATAAACCTGGGCTTGAACAAGTATGTCATTCATGCTAACGACACCCCAATAATGTATTCATGTTTGACTAAATAAATGTGCTTGCATGTTTAACAAGTGTTTTTCTTGTTGTTTGTAGGGGAGAATTGAGATGTGGGTGGACATGTTCCCTAAAGATATTACTGCTCCTGGACCAGCACTTGATATTGCTCCAAGGAAACCAAAGAAGTGTGTTCTCTATTCAGACTTGTGTGAAGCTATAGATTACTTTTGTTCTGCTTTGATGCTTGTTTAAGGTGAGGTCACTTAGAGCAATGATATACAGTGTATGAGTGCCACAAAGTTAAGACACAGTATTTGAATGGTACCGTTCCATACTATACTGGGATTCGAAACTTAACTGAAATGTACTGATGTGGTAAACCCCATCCATCTAGTATTTCAAGCAGGCTAAGATCAAGGCTGAGGGTTGTTTGCACATATCATGCCAAGAATACTGTTTGTGTCTCCACAGTTTTTGTTTTCGTTATCTGTTTCACGACCACTCATATCATTAACTAATAACCTGTCCTATGTTGTTTGCATGACTATTCCTTTTCCCCTGTTTCCAGGTTTGAACTGAGAGTGATCATCTGGAACACAGATGAGGTTGTTCTTGAGGATGATGACATCTTCACAGGCGAAAAGTCAAGTGATATCTTTGTGCGAGGGTAAATAGTCTCTATTCTATGATCTGGAATACAGCATAATTGATGGGTTCATGAGTTTGACACACAGCAGTGGAATAGGTACATCTAACGTTAAATGACTAAAGATGTGGGCCTAATCACTAGGCCCTAATAGAAAGCGATGACAACCCACCACAATATTATTTCCCCAAATACAGTGTAATGCTGCTGCACCAAACAAATATTTTTTCGCCAATTAGACATGACTGTCATGGACACTGATGCATTAGTCAAACTTGCACATTGTCAGCGGAATATTGTGACATCAGGAATTCACATTACTGTGGAGTCGTTTGTGCCTGCATAGATTTATAAGAAAACACTGTGCTGGCTAGTTATCGGCTGAGGGAGATATATGGCAAATCATAACATCTGGAACAGTAGCCATGGAGATTTGTGTCTGATTGTGTAGCATAGGCAAATTCTCTCTGATTTTGACGCACTAATCATCTACACCTAAAACATCTTTCTACACCCCACGAACTTCAACAGTTGGTTGAAAGGACAGCAGGAGGACAAACAGGATACAGATGTCCACTACCACTCCATCACAGGAGAGGGTAACTTCAACTGGCGCTTCGTCTACCCCTTCGACTACCTCATGGCTGAGGAGAAGATCGTCATCTCCAAAAAGGAGTCCATGTTCGCGTGGGATGAGACCGAGTACAAGATCCCAGCCCGTCTCAATCTACAAGTGTGGGACGCTGACCATTTCTCTGCTGATGACTTCTTAGGTGCTGTGGTCCATTGGTTACTGTATTCACTATTAACAGCACAAAATGAATGTATTAGCAGTGGTATTTTCTACCAGTTTAGGTATGAACCCTTGGTTTACAAAATCACACCTTTACTCGCTGGAACATTTTATTGAATGATTTTGTGAGGGGAATTTCAGTTAATAATTCAAATATATATATATTGTGTTTTGGAAAAGAGCTTGTTGTTTTCTGTTAAAAAAAATAGTTCATAGTCACTGTGCTATTTATGTTATATTTATCTCCTATGAAGTTTCCATAGAATAATTAAATGAGTGTTTTTTGTAGGTGCGATTGAACTGGACCTGAACCGGTTCCCCCGTGGTGCTAAGACTCCGAAGCAGTGCAGCCTGGACATGGTGACCAATGAATCAGAGATGCCCATGGTCTCCATCTTCAAACAGAAGAGGATCAAAGGCTGGTGGCCTTTTGTGGCCAGAGATGAAAATGATGAATTTGAGATGACGGTAAATTCTCTCTCAATAACATTCCACCAAACTCCTGGTCATGGTTTTACCAAATTGAGCCATCCACCTGTGAAAAGAGTTTGTAACAGTTTCACAAATCCTTGATAGTGGATCATGGATGACAGGATGTATTCTGCAACCATACCGGTTTTCAGTAGGCCTATTGCTGCTGATTGAACTCCCACTTCCGTCACTAAATGAAAATAAAATGTCCTGAATTGTGAGGGTTTTTTCTTGTAACTGACTTAGATTTCAGAATTATCAGGGTTTTTTCCCTCACAATTGCTACTTTATATCCCACAATTCAGAACTTTTTATTCTCTATTTATACTCCATATCTCACAATTACACCATCTGGCTTGTTGGCAAACGATCCTGACAGTCCACTGTGCCCAATTGTCAATGGTCCATTATAAACCTAACATTAACCTTAACCTTAACCCTAACCTAACATGTTGGACTATTGAGAGACGTTACTCCCTGTTAGCACTTGTTGAGTGCACTCTGTACTGCATTGAATTAAGCAATCGCTTTTACAGGGAAAGGTGGAAGCAGAGCTGCACCTGTTGACAGGGGAGGAAGCCGAAAAGAGTCCAGCCGGTGACGGACGCAACGAGCCAGACCAGCTAGAGAAACCTAAGTATGCAGGATGTTCTCCCATTACATTCTCCTCACCGTCTACACCTTTTACAATATTCATTCTTTCCGACTATCAGTTTTCAAAAGACATTATTTGCACTAATTAATTCTTCCTTTTAAACTCCGCTCCAAAGTTATACATAATGCATACACATGGACATGGACAAACACCCCAGTGCATATGCACACATATCTATATACTGTATGCTTGTACGCACTAGGGCTTTCACCAACTAGTCTAACCACTAGTCGACCTTGTTGGTACTAGCCGAATAGTTGAAAAAACAAATTTTAATGCCATAGTAATGGCCCATCTTACTATTATTATTATCCTCCTGACTTTATTTTTTATCAAAAGGGGGTCAAAAGTATGCCCAATAAAAGCCTATTATTGGGCAATGGGGATCCTTGGAGACGGTGCTGTGGTGCTGTGCTGCTGTGCCAGAAGCGCTTCCCTTAAAACGCCATAAAAATAAGGGCAGGAGGATAATTATAATAGTAATATAGTAGTAGGATGGCATTAAAACAATGCCCCCCCTAAAAAAAATAAAGAATTAATGTAAATTTCCAGACTACCACTGGGTCAAATTGGTCGACCTGTAAAAATCTCTAGTCGTGAAAGCCCTAGTACGCACATGCTTTTTCATCAAGTCCAGTTGCAGAGTGTTTGTTATCAAGGAATTCAACTCCAAATACAATATACGCCCCTAAAATAACATAATTCATTAAATAAACTTAATTAATTATAAACATAACAAATATCGTAAAGTCTCTACCAAAGGTATTAAAAAGAAATAAACTTAAACAGGTTTTTCTAAACGGCATTAAAGAAAACTAAATGAAATAAATCTGAAAGACTTCAATAAGAATTTCTTACAACCTACAACAACTTCTGGACTTTTACCTACGATCTTCTTACTTTACATGGTAAGTTGCTGTTTCTCTGTGTCTTTTACTTAGGCTACTAATGCAAAGTATCTTTTGAATTTTCCAGAATTTATTGTTTGTCTTTCTTGCTTTCTACTTACTGTAACAAGATTACATTTGCATAGCCAACATTTCCAAAGCAATACTGTATGTATATAGTTTATACTGTATATGTAATCAGAATAAAATCAGTATTGTTAATCTCTGTGTTCCTGTTCCACCAGCCGCCCAGACACCAGTCTTCTGTGGTTCCTCGCTCCATACAAGGCCATAAAAAATTTGATCTGCACTCAGTACAAATGGCTGACCATCAAGATATTGACCGCACTCCTGTTTCTGGCAATTTTGGCTGTTTTCCTCTACAGCATGCCTGGTTACATGGTCAAGAAAATGCTGGGAGCTTGAGGTGTTACTTAAAGATACAGTACCTCCTTAGAACGTTCCAGGACTATCTGCAACTAGATGGCTTCAAACTAGATCTTACCTATCCAACCCATGAATAGTCTGTTGCTACCATTCACATTTTTAAACCTAAAAGAGAGAGACAACTTGTGGATTTTGGTACACCATGATACAAGTCAGTCTCAGTTATTAATTTGTTTTTGTGGTGTGTTCGTCAAAATTCAATTTTTAATCATTTGACTAGCCTATGATGCTGGAGTAGAGTAACGTGTGACAAATATCCATCAGGTATTTTTAATTGTGCAGGTGTTTGAGCTGAAGATGAAAGAAATATCCGCAATTGAAAAGTATAATTATGAGGATGAAAACAGTGACACTGAAGATCCCTTTGTATATTCCAAAATCAACAATATGGAGTTTGTTCTGAAGAAGGAAGAAGAAACCATTGGAAGAGCAACTCAAAATCACTTCAGAAAGGCAAAGGAAACCAAGGGGAATCCATCATGGCTGCAAAGAAAACTCCAAGAAAATATCCATTCCAGAGAGGACGCAAGATCTATAGTATAATGAGTAGAGGTGCATGCACAACAAGATATAGTGGGCAGGAGGAGTTTGGAATTTAAGAGGAAATACATCTAGATGGTTATCTCTCATCAGCATGGAACAACGGTCAAAGATTAAAAAAAAAAAAAAAAAAAAAAAAACGAATACGTTCTGGAAGACGAGAAGATGAGAAAAGTGATGGAAATGCTAAACTGTGGAGGAAGAAGGGGATGGCGGCGCAAGATCCTCCGCTCTTAATAATAGTGGTGGGAACATGGCATACTTGTACCTGGGTGCACCTGAAACCGAGATAAGCAACAGTCGAATGAGGAGAGCATATACTGAAGAGCACTATGCAGATATTGTGTTTACCAATATTGAGGTAATGGTCAGCCAACTCATCGGATGGATATGTACAACGGCCCACAACATACAAACATAAACATGGGGATCATAAAAAAGAAGAAGTCAGTCTACTTATTAAACCTTATTTATCATGTTTTTCACAAAGAAACTGAGGTCAAATATCTACACCAGTGGCTTGGCAGAACATCTCAAAGGAACAGCCCCCATCTGGTCACACTGCACCCAACGAACACCACTGACTATTCAATAAAATACAGTGATTTGGTGGTGTGGATTCTCTGGTTTTGAATTGCTATGTTTTTCTTTAACCATATACCATTTGAAGTCATTTATTTTGCCTGTATACAGAAATTCTAATTTGTATCAACTTGCTCACTGGTCTTGCATAATATGACATGGATTTGTTTGAATAACAAAAAACGTCTTTCCATACCACCACGTTGTAAGTGATTGACAGAAGGGGGAAATCTGTAGTCTTTATGTGCGAGTCGAGAAGAGAGAGAAACCACATTGTTTTTAAATTTGTGAATAAACATTATGAACCTCGAACTTCTCTAATACCCTTAAGTGTCTGCCCTCATGTTTTCTGTCTTGGAATGACTAACAAGAAGTTGGAAGGGCACTGGATTTGTCTTACAATCAGGCATAAGCAGCAAGGACCCTTCAGACAGCAAGGGCCCCCAACTAAGCATGGAATACATTTTTCTTCACGGTTATTTTACTCAACCACATGTTTGGCTGCGTGGCCTTAACATAGATACCAATTCCAAAGGAATCCAGTTTCAGGTGGTCTCCATATATGGGCATATTAAGTTTGTGATGAACAAGTTTGTGATGTAACATCTACATTTGGACAGAATTTTTACCAGCTCGCTAGAGCTGGTCAAGTAAGACCCTAAGGAATGTGGGCGTTTCCTTAAAAATGGGGGTGTGCCCTTAAATTTCTATATATACCCCACAGGTGAAAGGGGCGTGGCTTTAAGGGAAGGGGGCGTGGCTTTAAACAACACTAAAAAGGACTAGGACACCATCTGGTGGCCAAAGAAATTAACTACAGATTTTAAAGTTGAAACATTATTCATTAATAACAATGAAATTCGCTATGTCTCTGAAACAGTGTTCAAAGGAGTTGCATATGTTATTTAATACTGCAGTGTTTATTGTTTAGCTTGCCCAAGTTAGTATAAATTTTGACTGTCATTTAAAAAAAAAGAATTGCACTGTGAGGAGTGCTGACCAAATCCAACCACAGAGTCACTTGAATTGCATTATTGGGGGGAAACTTAACAAAGGTAGGAAGGGGAAAACAACAACATAAATTCTTCCCGGATTGGAGTATTTCAATAAGAGCTTTTTAGTCCACGAAGTGCCCTATGGTGCCTAGGAAAGAGAGTAGAAATCAGAATTAGTTCTATTCAGTCTTAAACAACCCATATAAGGAATGTTGGAGTGTGTTTTGCTTACCGCCCAAGCCTGCGTCCATTCACCAAGGGAGTGAGTTTCATCTGAGGAGAGGTTCAGCAAACATTTTTAGGGCTGGGCTGATCAGACTAGGGCTGTCACACAAGGCGAGCCCTCTGCTTGCCTTGGTGGAGACGCCAATTAGCTCAGGCCCCAAGCGACACTCCACATATCACCCCCCTAAGCTCGCCGCCTGGGTCGGGAGCTTCTGTTTCTTGGTCTTCATATAAGCGGGATAGAGCGTCCGCATTCTCTTGTTACTCTTATGTTATTTATATGTGTGTAATCTCGGCATCATTGTAAATGAGGGTCTCCCTCAATTGATCTCTCAGAGAATCTTAAATAAAGGTTGTATGAATTCTTGATGGCCCTGCCTGGTCTGTGCTCCACCTTGAACCTATAGTCCTGCAAATCTAAACCAGCGGGTTACTCTTGCATTCCGGTCTTTACTGGTTGCCATCTACTTTAGAGGCGCATGATCAGTCACTAGGGTAAATTCCCGTCCCCACAGGTAATACCTCAGGTGATGAACGGCCCACTTCATGGCTAAACATTCTTTCTCCACAGTGGAGTAGTTACGTTCATGTTTTAGGAGCTTGCGGCTAATGTACGTTATCGGGTGTTCTCCTCCATTGATCACCTGAGACAGCACAGCTCCCACCCCGGTTCTGGACGTGTCCGTTTGCAGGACGAAGGGCTTCTTGAAATCAGGGGCTGCCAGGACCGGTCCCTCACATAGGGCCTGTCACAGCTTCTGGAAAGCGGCATCTGTTACCTCAGTCCACTGGACGGTTGTGGGTCAAATCGTGTGAAGGCACTGCAATAGTGGCATAATTGGATAATATGAAACCAGACCTAGGAACGATTTTACCTGTTTCTTAGTCGCTGGTCTGGGCCAGTTTTGAATCCTTTCCACCTTTCGGGCCTGCGGCTTCACACACCCCCGGCCTATGGTGTAACCCAGGTAATCAGTCTCTCCCAGGACCATTCAACACTTCTTTGCCTTGGCCTGGCGGAGAGCCCCCAACACGGCTTCTAGATACCTCAGATGGTCTGTCCAGGTGGGGCTGTGAATGACTATGTCATCCAGGTAGGCAGTGGCATACAGGTGGTGTGGCCGAAGGATCCGGTCCATCATCCGCTGGAACGTAGCCAGGGCGCCGTGGACCCCGAATGGAAGGACGGTGTATTGATACAGACCCTCAGGTGTGGAAAAGGCTTTATTTGGTTTCGCCCGTACGGTTACGGGCACCTGCCTGTAGCCTTTTGTGAGGTCGAGGGTGCTGACAAACCGGGCGGGTCCCAGTCACTCACAGCTTCACGGCGAGCTTCCGGGATACGGTACGGTCGCTGTCTCACCACAGTCCCTGGAGGAGTCTGGATGTCATGTTCCATGACTGTCGTTCGGCCTGGTAACTCTGAGAACACATCTCGACTCTGGTCCTGGAGCTCCCGAAGATCCTGCTGCTGGGACGGGGAGAGCTCTTTCCCTATAACAACGGGGGCTGGTTCCTGAGGAGAGACAGATGTTAACAGGGCCGGACAAGGAGGGGCCTCTGCGGCCAGCCACTTCTTCAGTATATTTACGTGATATATTTGATGGTCCTTCCGCCGGCCCAGCTGCCTTACCTTGTAGTTTATAGGTCCAACTTTCTCCTCAACTTCGTAGGGCCCTTGCCATTTAGCCAGAAACTTGCACTCATGGCTTGGTACCAATACCAGTACCTGCTCCCCCACCTTAAACTCTCGGATCCGGGCGCCTCTATTGTAGGTTCGAGCCTGGTCTGCCTGGGCCTTTTGCATGTATTGTGTTCCCGAACCATGGGCCACACCCTCCTCATCCAGCCCTGCATCTGCTCCACGTGGTCGATGATGCTGCAATGAGGGGACGGCAACACTCTGTAAATTTACACTTTAGGCACCAACAACTGTTCGACATTGTCCTCCCCCCCCTCAGTTCTTACCCCACGGTACAATAGGCTATTTTTAACCATGAAATGTGGTGAGTGAAGTACACTCACCCCCTCGCACAGCTGTCCATCTACCGCTGACACACTCTGTTCCAGGTTGGGGTCGGACCACTGGGCACTGCCAAACTTCCCCGGTGTCCTGGACTCAGGGTTCTCCAACTAGGGAAACTCAGAGAACGGCCCTGAGGACTAGTCCGTCGCTTCGGCATGGCCTTGCGTTCTCGCCCTGTCGACGTCAGCGCCGTTCCTCCCTCCCTCACTGCCGGTGCCGTCACCCCCGGAGCTCTCACTCAGTGGACCCTCTGCGTCACCTGGGAACGCTGGGTAGGCAGGTAGAGGACGTCGTCTCGTTCGGCGGATTCGTCCATGTCTGGGCCGTCGGGTCTCTCGACGCCTCCCTGCCGTCCAGTACCGTTTGAACAAGACACAGTCGGTGCCGATGAGCAGGGGCACCGGCAGCTGGGGAATCACACCAGCTTGGATAGTGGCATCTCACTTCGGAGTCTGTATGTGGAGGTGTGTGGTTGGATCCAAGCGCACATCCCCATGAACACAGGTCACCGGCACTGTTGTGGCATCTACTTTGTCCACCAGGTCTGCCCGGACCAGAGTGATGGCGCTGCCTGAATCCAACAGGGCACAGGTGTCTTGGCCCTCCACCTTCACTGGCAGTGTTGCCTTTTGGACCTCCTCATGAGCCCAGCAGGATGTCACGAACAGGCTGGGCCGGGGCGCTTCAGAACTGACAGCGGACGCCATCGTGACGTCCTTATCGGGACAGGACCTGAAGGCGTGGAGGGAGAGATGAGTTGTACCATCAGCTGTGATACCTCTGGGCCCGGGCTGGCAGACTGTAACCCTGGCGGGAGAAGATGGCTGTCTTCAACTTGGTGTAGTCTCTCGCGTCTGCCAGGGCGAGGTCTCGGGAGGCCCGTTGAGCTTTTCTGCTCAAAAACGGAGCCATGTTCCCGGCCCAGCCGGCTGGTGGCCATTTCTCTCTGGTAGTGCGTGCGAACAACTCTAGATAGGCCTCCACGTCATCCTCAGGCGTGAGTTTGGTAAGCACCTCACTGGGTGCTCTTGAGGCATTGACATCTCTCTCAAACTTCTTGCACAGTTCTTGTACTGCCGTCTGTAGATCCGATTGGCTCTTTAACAGGGCCGTGAGCGCAACAGCATGTTCCATGTTTCCCCCCGGGTCGGTGATGATCAGCACTTACCCGTATTCTCCACCATTTTGTGAGGAGTAATGACCAAAACCAACCACAGAGTCACTTGAATAGTTGAATTGCATAAATATAGCAGTCTTTTATTGAGGGGAAACTTAACAAAGGTAGGTAGGGGAAAACAACAATATAAATTCCTTCCAGATTGGGGTATTTCAATAAGAGCTTTTTAGTCCACAAAGTGCCCTATGGTGCCTAGGGAAGAGAGTAGAATCCACAATTAGTTCCATTTAGTCTTAAACAACCCATATAAGGATAAATGTTGGTGATCGGTGGTGGTGGTTTAGTTTGGTCCTGTACGGTTGAAGCCCTTTACTTCCTGAGTCTGCGCTTGTCTTCTGCAGCATGCGGAGGTCAATGTCATACAGAACATCGCCAGACAAGTTTTCTCCAAGTCGCCCTTTTGGTTACTGTGTCTTCCCAGGTGTTAAGGTCTAGGAATATAGGACTTGTTTTGGAAGGTGAGAGTCAGATATATCGATGACATGGCCAGTCCATCTGAGCTGGTGTTTCGGGCGATGGTGGCAGTGATGATGGAGATATCACCTTCCTCCAGGGTGCTGGTGTTGGTGCGTCTATCTTCCCAGCTGATCTTGAGGATTTTTCAGAGGCCCCTCTGATGATGTGCCTCCAGTGCCTTCCAGTACCTGCTATACGTGGTGCAGGTTTCTGATCTGTACAGTAGGGTGGGCACTGGGCAGGACTAATGCGTTGTAAACCAGGATTTTGGTCCTGGCCAGGAGGTCATGGTTCTCGAAGACCCTTTATCTCAGTTTTGTCAGTGTATTTCATCATCGATGACAGCTTTGGAGGACAGGAGGCTGCCTAGATATGTGGAGTGGTCCACATTTTCCAGGAGGTCACTGGTCACTTATGTGTCCGTCACAAATAAAGGTTCTTTAGACCTGCAAGCCCATATAACACTGCAAAGCACAAGGCAGCTATACGAGGCGAGAGCTCTTCTGCAGATTAAATTGACAAAATATTTTGTACAGCAGCAGTGGTGGAAAAAGTATTCAAATGTTTTACTTAAGTAAAAGTATTAATACTGCAATGTAGAAGTACTCTGTTACAAGTAAAAAAGTTACAAGAGTAAAAGTACAAAATAATTGGTATCAAAATGTACTTAAAGTACCAAAAGTAGAAAGTACTCATTATGCAGAAGGTCTCATTTCACAAGTTTTCAAATGTATAAAATGTATACAAATCTTTTGAAAATAGCACATCTACAAGCTCTGAGCTTCTAGATCAGCTATTTTCAAAAGGCCGAAATGTATATAGTGTAGGGCTGAAGTGGGTAATTTATGTGTTGTAATAACAATCAAAATCTACAAAGTAACTAGCAACTAAAGTTTTCAAATAATTGTAGTGGAGTAAAAGTATAATATTTGCCTCTGAGACGTAGTGGAGTAAAAGTAAAAGTACTGAAATACTCCAGTAAAGTTAAAATACCTCACAATTGTACTTAAGTACAGTACTTGAGTAAATGTACTTTACACCACTGCAAAGCAGAAGATATGGTGGTTTGAACAATGGGCTACCTCTCTTTTTCTAAGATAAGCCTAAGACTTAAGAGACAGAGATGTTATTTTATTTTGTTACAAAGCTGTATATTCATACAGAAGTCAAGAGGCATACTTTTAATAAATACACACAACTATTATAGAGTATATTTGAGTAAACTATGTGACTGATTTATTTTGTGTGTGTGTGTATATATATATATATATATATATATATATATATATATATATATATATATATATATATATATATATATATATATATATATATTCGCGCCGGATAGAGTGTCCTCTTTTTGGGGATTCAGAATATGGTCACCCTAACTATAGCCTACACCAGTACACCATATTAATATTATACTATATGCTAGGCGATGCTATGCTATGCTATGCTATGCTATGCTTTGTCACACTGCACTATTTTGGATTATTGAATAACTAATGACTGCTTTTTAAATGTGTTGTCTACACCAGTCGTCCAGATATTGCCATGCTGTGGTTCCTCATTCCCTTCAAGGCAGCAAAAAACCTGCTCTGCAACCAGTACAGGTGGCTGACCATCAAGATCGTCTGTGCTCTCCTGCTGTTGGCTATCTTGGGATTGTTCGTCTACAACATGCCTGGATACATGGTGAAGAAAATGCTGGGGGCTTGATGTATTCTGGTAAATGTGTTTCTTCATACATATTTTCCTGGTATTTTGCTTTGTCATGTTGGAATTTAGCACTATACCTGACAATAACATGGGCTTAGGTTAATGACAGCAGACCTACAGCATACTGTAAAAGAGTGTTTCATTAGTGACATCTTCATTTCTTGAAAACATTTTTGCCATTGAACAAACACATCCTGATATTGAAAATATTATTGGAAAGGCAAAACAATAGGGAATCTTTATTTTTCTGGCTGTAAGTGTAACCTTTCGTCTTTTTTCTTTTTGTCAGGAAAATGACAGTTTGTGCTTATTTATTGTGGCTGTTTACATAAGCACGTACTACTGGTGGATGTGCTAATAAATTGCACTTAAAGGACATCGTTTTACGTTTAATTATTGGCTTCATTTGGTCCACTACTATGTACTGTTTGTTGTTACACAAGCATTCGTTTATATTTTTCAGTGAACAGTGTGCAAAATAAAGTATGTATGACTTGGAATTTCTGAATAAACTGACAATAACAACCAACTTATTGAACCCTCTGTCACCTGTGTATGTCAGAAACATGATACCATCACTAAAAGGTAGCCCACTTTTTGTATCACAAAGATATGCTTAAAGGGAAAGACCACTTTGGTAGAGGTTTGGGTTGTGAAGTTACCTTGGCATAATGTAACTCCAAAGGTGGACAAGAAATCTGAAATAATTTCTTCATTGATTAGAAATTGATTATTCAAAATATGCTCCTCATTGACTTACATTGTACAGTGAAACAGCTTTCAAAGTCACACTTTTAGCACGTAAACGAACACAAACTAAGCTGATTCAGACAATATAGAACATCACCAAACCCAGTACTGTTTATTTTCTTAATGTCAACTTCCTGTTGATTTTACTATTTGAAGATCCGGATCTGCGGATCCATTCCGGGTTTTCTTCCTAATAAAAATATCAAAATCAACAGGAAGTTAACATTAAAAATAAAATAAATCTACAGTACTGGGTTTTGTGATGTTCTGTATTGTCTGAATCAACTTTGTTTGTGTTCGTTTATGTGCTAAAAGAGTGACTTTGAGAGCTGTTTCACCGCACAGTGTAAGTCAAAGAGAAGCATATTTTGAATTCTCAATTTCTAATCAATGGAACAACTATTTTTGATTTCGTGTCCACCTTTGGAGTTACATCATGACAAGGTAACTACACAACCCAGACCTCTACCAAAGTGGTCTTGCCCTTTAACACCCTGCAACTAGCAGGTAGCTCTTCCTCAGACTTGAACAAAGACACACCTGCACAAACTAGGTCAACTGACAAGTGACCCAGCTGGCAACAATGTACCCATCACTCAATCAGGCAATTTAATTAGTGCAACACAATGCTCATCATGAAACCAACATTAAAAGTTACAAACAATAGTGTGGTTTTCAGCACAGATAAAAGACCATTTAAAATAGTCAATTCCTTAAATAGAACTCAAAACAGTTATATACAAAATGTATATGAGATATGAGTATCTCTCTGTAACGGTACAGAGAGATACTCAAGTCATGACAGGAGCATCAGGTATACTACACCGTCATAAATGTCAGGCAGGTTAAATCTTCCTTAGTGTTTTGCTTCTTGTATTACCTGTCCTATCCTATTAAGAGGCACCTCTGCTAGTCTAAACAGTTGCTAATAGTAATGAATAGATTATAAGTCGTACCACAGCCAAAGAAATACAAGAGGTTTAAAGGTTATGACCCATAAACTGGACATGGCAGTGAATTTACAATGTGTTTTCACTGCCAGGATGCATAGGCTGTACAGTGTATTCAACCACCATGTAATGGAAATGAAATGAATGAAAATAAGAATAAGAAAACTGACCCAGCATAACAAATGCTCAGGGCAGCTACAGGAACGGTCGCAATTGCAAAGTCCCAATTACACCCTTTGCCACAGGGCTTTTGATATCAGGATTATGTACAGTATATTGGATCTAATCTATGCTGCAAAATCCTAGGTTTTAGAGGTCTGGTGTTTTTTTCAACTAGAGGTCCGGATGGCCCTCACACATCTAGAGTGACACTGCCGATCCGACCAATATGTCTGAGTCATAGTGTCGGGGGGCTTTGTCAGAGTACCTGTTGTACCCATCTGTCTGTCTCTTTTGTGCCCATATATGGAGATGTCTCAGAGAAAATCCCTGTTGAGCACCAACGAGCCCTTCTACCCTCTGCTGGCTGAAACGCGCAGGACTTCTCTTTACCTATTTGGAGATGTCTGTTTCTGTCTGTCTACCTGTGTCCCTTTTATGCCCATCCAAAATATCTGTATCTGTCAGTCCTTGTCCCTTTTATGCCCATATATGGAGCTCCATGATGTCATCAGTATATGCCCATATATTGGCATGCCCATATTTGGGCATTTCGGTTGGATCGGCAATTCTGGACAACTGGATATCCATACATGCTTATATATGGACATATCGGTCGGATCGGCAGTTCTGGACAACCGCATATCCGAACGTCTCGACGGCGGGCAGCACACTCCCTCGAGTCCTTGCCGATGCTCGCACTAAGTTTGAAGTCGGTCGGTCCCATATATATGCATGACCATATATGGGCTTAGTGGTCGGATCTGTGGCTCTGGACAACCAGATCTCCATACACATGTATATGCCTATATACTGTATGGGCATAACAGGTTTGTTTATGGTTATGTGTGAGTCATAGTGACGTGGACGTGGTCTGCCCGCCGGCCGTCCCATTAGCCAAACTTAATATAGGATAAAGTATATAAAGTTGACCTCCCCACTCTGCCTGTCTGGGGCAGGCACTTTCCAAGTGGGGGAAGTGATTGGCAGAGTGGGGAAGGTCGTCAGCCACTGAGCCTCACCTGGGGGTAATTAGGGGAACCCTATATAAACTGAGGGAACTAACAAATAACACTCTGTATTTTCTCCTCCAGTAAGCAGCTGCTGTTTGATGCGCTGTATTAATCAATTCATGTCTGTGACTACACTACACTGCCCTACACTACACTATACCCTACACACTACTATGCTATGCTGTATTGCACTATGCTTTGTTAAAACTGTGCTAGGATTTGTGGAGAACTAACTAATTACTGCTTTTTTGATTTGTTGTCTCTACCAGCCGTCCAGATATTGCCATGCTGTGGTTCCTCATTCCATTCAAAGCAGCAAAAAACCTGCTCTGCAACCAGTACAGGTGGCTGACCATCAAGATCGTCTGTGCTCTCCTGGTGTTGGCCATGTTGGGATTGTTCATGTACAGCATGCCTGGATACATGGTGAAGAAAATGATGGGGGTTTGAGGTATTCTGGGAAATGTTTTTCTTCATTCTTGTTTTCCTGGTGTTTTTGTTGTCATTTTGGAATTCACCTATACCTGACCATCACAGGGACTTTTGGTTAACGAGAGACACACTGGCATACTGTAAAGACGTTGTTTCATTAGTAACATCTTTTTTATCCTGTCATTTCTTTAAAACATTTTTGCCATTTAACAAACATATTCTGTTAATCATATATTATTGGAAAGGCAAGAAAATAGGGAACCTTTTAATTCATTATAATGAAAGGATATTACAGTATGACAACATCATATCTACAGTATATAATCAGTTAAACTAGTATATTATACTATTATTATGTAATGTGGTGGTGCAAAAGTGTCATTCCACAGCACATTTTGTTTTGTATTGCTGTCCAACATATACGTATTGGTCTTCACTATATCATTACCATCTTATAATCATTTCTGTCTACTTGCTCTGCGCCTCAGGTAGACTGTGGACAGTTCAGAAACCTTCCTCCAATGACATCATGGCTCCTATTTCAGTGTGCTTAATTTCCAGGAAGAGAGGCTGTAGTTTCCCATAGCTTGGAATCCCCATGAAAGATGTAATAGGGGGAAGGTTTCTGAACTGTCCACAGTCCACCTGAGACACGGAGTGAGTAGACAGAAATGGTGCCATCTTGTAATAAGCATTAGTGAGGACCATTTATATGAAGATGGGTTACTTGAAAATGGGTGAAGTGCTCCTTAAGGGAACTACAGTTACAGTCTTATGTTTTACTATTGTCTTCTTTTGGTCCAGCACCTTGCCTTAATGGTTTTTGGAAGTGTGTGACTAGGCCTAGCTACTATGTAGGCTACTGTTTGTTGGTAAAACAAGCATTCATTTATATTTCACAGTGAAAAAGTGTGCAGTATGTATGACTTGAAAATTCTGAATAAACTGTCAATAACAACCAACCTTTTTGAACGCTCTGTCATCTGTGTAGCCTAGTCAAAAACAGTATACTCTATCAGTAAGAGTTAGCCTTGCCTTTGTGTATCTAACTTATTTTAAGGAATAAAACATTATTTTAACAACTATGGTAAAGTAGCCTATGCGAAAGGGGTATCCTATACACTTTAAAATACTTCTGGGGGCATTTTAACGTTTACTCAGGCTTTCATTTGGCATTCATTTAATCAGACATGCCCCCCCTCCTAACTCTAGTTACACACGTCCCTGGTTGTGATGACTAATGTTTTATTTGTGCATATGTATTATTTCATTAAAAATAAATTAAGTAATTGTGTTTTCAAATAGTCTAACATGATTAAAAGTTTGAAGTTCAATGGGTTTATATAGGAGTTGGGCTGTGTATTGCCATCTAAATATTGAATCAAGTGACTTGCAATCAAGCAATCTGTCTGGGCTGCATACAAAAGCCTAAGTAGATGTTAATGGTCTCACCTCAAGGCTTTCTGACAGAAAAACTGGGCCATGCCACATGGGCCACGCTCTGTGTGTGTGTGTGTGTGTGTGTGTGTGTGTGTGTGTGTGTGTGTGTGTGTGTGTGTGTGTGTGTGTGTGTGTGTGTGTGTGTGTGTGTGTGTGTGTGTGTGTGTGTGTGTGTGTGTGTGTGTGTGTGTGTGTGTGTGTGTGTGTGTGTGTGTGTGTGTGTGTGTGTGTGTGTGTGTGTGTGTGTGTGTGTGTGTGTGTGTGTGTGTGTGTGTGTGTGTGTGTGTGTGTGTGTGTGTGTGTGTGTGTGTGTGTGTGTGTGTGTGTGTGTGTGTGTGTACGCGCGCGCGTTCTCCCACAGCACAGAGCTGATGTTATGTTGCCCCCTGCTGTAGCAAAACAGTATAACCAAAGCTCTTGAACGAAGTTCCAATTCCAGTGTATAAAAATGTTAAATATGAATTCAATTCTGTCATCTCTAAGCAACATTTTAAAATGTGTTCCAGAATCAGCACCATCATTCATTTTATCTGACCCCAGGTTACTTGTGTAGCTGGAAATTAAATTAGGCCTATAGTGGCATATTATATTTTACAATGAATAAACCACAAAAACATTTATTTCACAACTGTTTATTTACTCAAAACTCAAAAGATGAGTGTTCTGCAAACATTTACACACGTTCAATGAAGGCGAGTGCAGATGACGGTCAGTCTTTGCAAAGTAAAACGGCAGGGGATAGACACTCCTGTAGATTAATTGGATGCTAATGACGACCAGCATCATTCTGAACTGGTCACAGACCCCTTCATTCTGACTTCCCTACTCTGTTAGCGTCTACTCATATACCCCTCAACTGGGCAACCCTTTAGAGCAAATAAAAGTGTTAACGTGATAAGTGGCAAAACAAACAACTGCCAAGAAACAATTTGGCCTGTTTGGCATGTTAATTCAGTCAGTGTGAGAATATGTGTGTTAGGATAAACAATTTTAATAACTAACATTACAATCTAAAGGCCATTGTCAGTGGCTTGACCTTATGTGAGGTTCTAACCTCACATAAGTGTATAATGGCCTAATAAACCCAATGGCAGATAACCAGAATTGTCAGACAAAAAGTCAAAATCCCCACATAAAATGCATTTTGACAAAATATGTCACTCATTCACAGTCAATGTGTAACATTCTCATGCTCAGATATGTTGCTGATCAATAATGAATAGTCAAATAGCATTGATCATTATGCATTGAGTAATTACATCACCGCAATTCCTTCAGTAATTTCAACATGACATCAAACCCTTTATAAGAAAATCCTGACTCAAGCACAAACCAAAAAGTAAATGAGGGCCATCAGTGTTTCATTTATGTACAGTAGATTTTGCACCAACATTTGCTACCAAGAGTTACTAATCTAAATTAAATGAATTAAATTACATAAATAAGAAATTATACTTTAAAATGTGAAATGCTGTCTTGCTTAAAAGACTGGAATATCTTGATTTAAACATGGCCTGTCTGTGCTCTTCAATAGACGTAAAACATAACAGAAGAAAGGCAGATAAAGAAATGCACGATGAGTGAAAACTTTGTTCTATTAGAAACAAAAATGTTCGCAATATATACAGGTTTAAATTCATCATATACCATATAATAACCTCCATACCATTGTCTCGGTTTGGCTCGATTTTCTGTTACTCATGCTGAAATAACTTTGGATTATCAACATTATTTTATTGTCGTTGCTACAGAGTCAGTGTTGGGGGTCGGAGGAGCAGCAAATGATATTGTTTGTTGTAGGGTATTTTACATAGACAGCTAGAGGGGGAGAGAGGGGACAAACAGATATATATGTATGACAGAAGGAGAGGAAAAGAGAGCAAGAACAACGGAGAGGTATATTTTTAGACAGCGTGCAGAGAGAATGTTAAACAAATGAGGACAAAAGGGGAATGATGGGTGGAGGTACAGTATGGATAAAGATGTAAGGGAGAAGGATGGGAAGGGTTTCAGTATTCATCTTGGTCCAGATGGGCCTGCTCATCAAGCTCGTCCTCTTCCGGGGGTGCAAACCCATCCTGAGGTAAAGACATAAGGGGAGATTTAGTCCAACTTTTATTTTCAACTCTGTTCAGTTCAATTGAATTCTCAGTGAAATCATCCATGGGCAGCCATGTGACATCTCGTTTCTATATTTACTAGTAAGATATTATCTCTTATTTTCCCTCAACATTTTAACACCTCATCCAGTCTAGTCACAGAAAACTTCTTAGTATGTGAATGGTTTCTTTGACAATTCATTACACAGTGTACCTTTAAGGGTCAGGTACACACCTCTGTTGCGTAGAGAATGTCAATGATCTTGCTGAGGACGGTGTTGCTTTCACTCTCGTGTTCCTGGCAGATGAGCTCAATGTCCCGTAGTTTGCTGAAGTAGAAGTCTCTCTCCTTTTCTAGTCCATCCACTGTCAACTTCAACTCCATCAACTTAACAGAAACATGCAAAGACAAAGTGTAAAAGGAAGAGTTGGTATCAACCAGTTGACAAACTAAATAAAATGAAAAACGATAATAAAAGTGGGAGAATGGGGTGTGTGTGTGTGTGTGTGTGTGTGTGTGTGTGTGTGTGTGTGTATATATATATATATATATATATATATATATATATAGTAAATTCACTGAACTAGGTGTTGGAGCACTTTTCTCAACGTCTGGTCCGGGGCCCACCAGGGGAGTGTACAAATGAACCATTTTTAAAAAATCTTTGGGACCCCAATCTACACTGTAAAATTCTCAGTGTTCATTTAACTCAGTTACAGACCTGTAAAGGTCCATTTGGACCCCCTGATGGTTCCCGGACCGGGCGTTGAAAAACAGTGTGTTAGAGGAAAGGTAGGGTTCATCCTGCAATCTGCTCCTTAGATTGAGATATTTTATGCACAATGTTGACCTTTTTGTCTGAAGGTGGTGTTAGAGGCCAGTATGATATCACAGGGTCCCTCAAATGGTTAGGGTTCATCCGCAACTCTCAGCAATGTTATTTAGATGGTCTGCTTAGGCAGATGCTAGAATGATGTTTACCTGCTAATCTAGATACTTTGTAGCAGTGTTAATTTTGACAGCAAATTCTGATTTAGTCTTAGTCTTTTGAATAACACACCATTTAGTTTTAGCCCTATTTTAGTCATCTGAAATTGTTTAGTCTTAGTCGACTAAATATCAAAATCTTAGTCCTTTAGGCTTAGTCTTAGTCAACAAAACGAACTTTGTAGCGCTTAATTGTTTTCTTGGCACTCTATTTACTTGTTGTACTTGTTGGCTGACTATGGTTCAGCTCATTTACTTTGATCTTACACTTTGTAAGTCACTCATATCAATGTCTTAATTGTAAATTGTACATTTTGAGCTGTACTGTGTGCTAATTGGAGGTTTTGGCCTAATGGTGGCATAAGAGGCAAGGCCATGGGTTGACCAGAAGAAGTACGGCTCTTCCTCAGCGAGTTTCATGGCAATCTGCACAGAAGATTGAAATATTTTTAAGTGATTTTTTTGCTACAGGAAGGGCCATGGGCCGGGGTCACCAAACATGAAGGTGCACTGTGAATTCCATGGTTATCCAGTCTGTGGTTTCAGAGATGGTTTTTGAGAGTAAATGAGCAAGTACAATTTTTTTTTACCCAATGGTGGTGCTAGAGGGAGGGCCATATGGCCAACAAAATTAGTAGCACCACTCATGAAACAAACACAAACTTAAATTGCTGCCTTTGCCAGGCCACTAGGCCTTCAGATTTTGTCCAAAACTCACACAAATTGGTGCAAATAATCTCTGGAGTAATATTGTCCCTAGAATTATTATGAACAATAGAGAAGAGCAATATAGAGCACTGTATTTTTTTGTGTAATGAGTTGAGCTTTTTGGTGTGGAGTCCCAATACTTTACCTGTTGATTTAGCTCCATGATCTCAGCATCACTGCCCCCATTTCTAGATAAAGTTGGGTTCTTCCTCACTGTGGTGTGTTGGACCCTCTGTGGTGCTGGCATGTTTTTGGGAACTGTGGGAGATGTCCTCTGTGGTCCTGAGGTGGTCAGATATGGTCAGTGATTGTTTAGCATCCCAGTGAATAGAGACTTAATGGAATTACATTGACTTTGTAATAGTCATGGCAATGACTGCAGCATTTTACTGCCAGCTAATGTTGAAAGCATAGCAAAAAGTGTTGTGTCTTTGATATGGCGATTTGTTTTTTTCCAAAGTTGGACATTTCAGATTGTTCTGCATCAAAGCCTATATAAAAGGCACAACTCTGGACAATCCATTGTCAAAGACTAATCAGATCATTTGATTTCAACAGAATTGCATTAGTTAGTATCTGGGGGGGGGGGGGGGGGGGGGGAATCATCAATGCTTCAATAGTGTTTCAAAAACCATGCCAACACACATTATCATTATTTTGAAAAATGTTGTCATTCTGTCTTTTTAACCAGACTCCTTGGCATAAACAATGTCACACAGCAGGCTGAGGAGACACTATTGTCAAATCAAATAATTCACTATTGCAACCTTAATGCCAAAGGCGAAGCAAAAAGAAAAGCTCTCACACAGACAGTGAAGCTTCAGCTTAAGAGTGAGACTTCACTGTTGCTAGTAAAATGAAACAACTGAATCATTTATCAGTCCAACACTCACAGGGATAGAAGTTCAATAATAGTAAGCCAAAAAACAATTGGTTAAATCAAATAGTTATTTGATTTAATTGTGTGTGGTTTTTGAGACATGGCAGATCACAGTCAATTGAGCAGGTAAAACAATAGTGTTGCTTCATGAATTTTCATAAAAATCTATTAATGCTGCATCCCATTAGTCATTGAGGTGATTAGTGCAATCCCAACAGTGACTTAGGGATACCTACACAATAACATGTTGCTTGTCAGTGCTGGGCAGTGAGATGGATCTAGATAGCAATCATTCTGTGAATCGTGCGCACACCACTTGCTTGCAGGGGGGCGCTTTCGAGCCATCCAAAGCTCAGCAAGACCGTGCAGCAAAGGTCAAACCATTCGGTTACCTGGGTTTCTCTTTGGTCTGTGGATAAAGTGATCACCTGGATTGGGGGCAGGGGCCACATCCTGCCCCTGTCTGTGTAGTAGGGGGTCATACTCCTTGCCATCATAGTTTGCATCAAAGAACTTCTTGAACCACTGCACAAATTCAAAGTTGTCCTGGAACTTTCCTTTTACGAGTTTTTCTACAGGGATAATCTGAAAAATATTAATGTGATAGGAATAAATCATATGCTGCTGTACTATAGGTCTTGGAAGAAAGATAAGTGGAATACACAAATGAATTAAAATGTATTAAAAAAAATAATTAACAAGGTATCAAATGAATTATATATTTATGTTATATGAGACAAGAACAGGAATCTGACTTTGTCAACACTCATCCTTTTGAAGGTTGCCTGAAGAACTTTGAAGTTATGTATGGACTCGTGTTCCAATTTGGCTTGAAATTTGACCTTCTTCAGAAGAACACAACCTGGAAACAGCATGTCCATAAACTGGCAATATGCTGCTCCTGGAAACAAGGAAATTCAGAGACATAATTAACATACGGGGGAAAAAAAGCCTATACACCACCACTAAGCCACAATCTTTTTATTGTTATGCTCCTACTATCCATGGCATTATGGAGTATGGAGCTTGACATACTCTCGGTCAGTGGTCATTTATTTCACTGCATTTGAAGCTAGATCATTCAAATAGTTTATTATTTATTTATATTTATTTTATCCAATTTTTCTCCCCAATTTAGTCGTTGAGCCAATGAATTCCTCCCCACACACATTTCTGTGTTGTTACTGCTGTTGTATCTGGGAGGACGTAGAGCCTTCGTCTTACTCCTCCCGCCTAACACTCCCCGCTGACAGGTGCCGCCCCCAGCCTGTAGGAGTACGTGCAATGACCAATATCACCCTCCCTGCCCGGCTTCCCTCCGCCGAACACGCCGATAAGACGCCCGACAAAGCCGGATGCACCACGTGGATTCAAACCCACAACCTCCGTGGTGGTGGGCAGGGACTTTACCACTGCTCCACCCGAGCGCCTATCATTCAAATGGTTAACAAAACGGTGTTGTGTTTTAGGATGTGTACCAAAATAACACCCAAATCATCCCACCATCAAAAGCTGCTCCTGATTGAATGGTACATTTGAGAGTACATTTAGGGATAATACTGTGCATTCGCCTGAAACTTGCTTAATAAGCTCACCTGAACATAGCTGTTCGATCTTGGTGTAAGTGAGCTGCAAGGAGTCGTTGACCCATGCCAACATATCATGTCGACTTAGGTTGTCAATGGACACAGACGTGGCATACACATTCACTGCCATCCCCTATACCTGTAACACACACAGGATTGAAAATCTGTTATCTTTGCCGGGTGAAGCGGTCATCATACCAGGAAGAATAATGTCGTTTTTTTTTTATCAGGGTCTATGACAAGTGCAGTTGCTGACACAGCACCTCTGTATTTTGATAGACATATGCATGGATGCTTGATGTTCACAAATTAACTTCTATTACATCCAATCTACTCAAACTACAAAAAATCAATCGCATTCAACCAAATTTTTTATACAATATTTTAATATTTAGCAAATAATCAAGTTGGCTAACTTCCCTGAGCAATCACTGAGAAGCAATCAACATTTAATCTGCATAATGTGTTGTCATAGAGTTAGGTTGTAGTTGTAATCCTAGATTTGGTTCTTGCTTGTGAGGGGCGTCACATTGCACATGGCTTTCCTGCTTTCAAAGCATTGACTTTGGTATAATGCCTTCCATGGGTGTCAAAATGGTCTTCTATCATACATTCGTAGCATAGGCCAGGCTCATATTGCCTGTGAGGTATGAAGACAGGTTATGTTGGAGGTTTGGAAACACAATGTTTTAACCGGTCAAACGCAGTAGGCCTCTTCGTGAGAGTGCAATTACTTGTCCCATCCCTATCACAATTACAGCTTTTTGGTCCAATTAATTAGACTTCAGTCATCCAGCCTTTAGTCATTAAATGGCCTATTGATATAACATACAATTCCAATTCTACTCCGATTAAAGGTAATTTGGGCAAAATATGCTATGAAGAGGTATGGTGATTGATTCTGATACAAATATTGAGAGTGCACCTCCAGGATCGCGCTTTAAAACTGCACTCTCCCATGAGGCTTAGCTAGCCTACAATTAGATGATTATATACCCTATCAATCTGTCCTGTAATAAACCTGTTCATGAGGAATACAACATAATCTCACGGGCTAAATTCCTCCGCATAGGTTACAATTGATGTTATAGATACACACATAGGAATAGGATAGGCTACATTGTTACAACCATTGCACCAGAAAGGGTAAGTAATCAAAAAGCCCTATATCGACCGGGCCTTTAAAGGGCCGTGTTTGTACAATCATTCATTGCAACAAACGTTTAAAGCAACATTTTGAAATATGCCAGGAATCCTGCGGGGCCCTGACATTGCATTGCAGGCAATGCACTGCCGAGAGAACAATAAATGTGTCCCATTTGTTGTGTGTCGCAACGTTGTTGCCATCCAAGCTGCCCCCTCTACAGGCCTCCTACAGAATACCTCAGGACGAGTACCAAAACGTTCGCCCCAAAACACAGTCGCCCCGGGTTTTCACCTGGTAAACGTAACCTCAGTAAACTGTAACACTAACCTTATTTCCTAAATGTAACCTCAGTAAAACGGTGCCAAAACCTGACCATATTCCTAAACTTAACCCCAGTGAAACTATGTGCCTAACCCTAGACGTATTTCTAACCTTATCCTCAGTAAAACAAATACAAGAATACATGAACCGCTCGTCCGCAAAAAAAATGGGGGTGAGCGTGTTTTGGGGCGAGGCTTCTTGGTTACCCTCAGTACTGTCAATGCAAGCCAAATGATTCTCACTGGGTGTGAATAAAAGGCCGGTTTCACCGCAAACACAGCCGCATGCATGGAGAGATGTAATGCATAAAAGCAAAGAAATTAATAAAATAAAATAAAGATTTATTAGCTTGTTTGCATCAATACTCACTGTATTCTAGGGCTATATCTCTGTTGTTATCACGCTGCCAGTGGTCAGTAATAATGTCAAAGCCCGTTGCTGTTGTCGCTGGCAGATCCTGCGCGGTGCAGTGGTTGGTAACGGGCAGGGTTGCCATGTCCGCTTATTGTAAGCAACTTTGGGCTTTTTTCCCCTGTAAAGTTGCTTGACAATATCGGTGGTTGCGGCTTTTTGGGCTTGTTTCTATGGTGTACTTATTTTGAGCTTGCTGTGTAATGTTGTTTAAACCAGTGGTTCTCAAACATTTCCAATGCCAAGGACCTCCAAATTAGCTAATAATATGTACCGGTATTTGTCTGCAGACCCCCATCTGAAAATATTTTATGCCACCCCCATGTTTTGTGTTGTTAAAATGTGACACAAATATTCCACGTTTTGCTTCGAGATTTTTTTGAAAATAGTAGATCTACAAGCTCACAACGTGTGACGTGAGCTTGTAGATAGACTATATTCAAATAGGTTTAAAGGGCTCATGTAGCATAGTCGCGTCTTTTGGGCTTGTTCTCATAGACCTGGCTGCTTTCCGCTCGCAAAATCTGGCAACACTGGTAACGGCGCCACCCCCACCACCACAGCCGCTCACAACCCAACGCCCCAATGCGCCTGCGCCCGACTCCATGCTGTTTAGAGGCTCAGTCATTATAAATAGGACTTTGGCCTCTTCTATTCTAACACAGACACATGATGTGTCTGCTTGCTTTTTAGGCCCTACCATGAGTCATGTTTTTTAATAGGCCAGTGGTTCTTTCAAACATTTTCATGTCAAGGACCCCCAAATGAATATGTATTTTGCCACAGTCCCCCACTTTTTGTGCCAGGGACCCCCATGCAAGATTTGGGTTGTTATTTGTTTTTTTTAAATATATATACAAATTTGTAAACAGATCTACAAGCTCAAAACGCTTTGTGAGCTTGTAAATCGTCTATTTTCACATAGCTATTGTACAAAGGGTATAAAGTGTTAAAACTGATGTTATATTAACTAATTTAGCTGGGGAACCTCTGGAACCCCCGCAACAACCCCGGGGTGCCCAGAGCCCACTCTTAGAACCACTGTGTTAGGCGACCATACACCCAGTATTAAGTTAGTGTTTTGTCTTTACAATTTAGGCATTTAGCAGACGCTCTTAATCCAGAGCGATTTACAGTGAGCAAGGAATACACAAGGTAATACATGTATGCATATAAATAATAATCTAGGAAACAAAGAACCATCAGTCTAAGCAGTATAATATCGAAAAATCTATACATCTGTACATTGAAACTATACACTCTATAGGATGCCATGTCTACAAATGACCTGGTATCTGTCTACATAACATGCTGTCTAAGTTACATTTTAGCCTTTGCATAAGCCTGCAAGTCGTCAAGGCTAGGGTAAGTGCTACGGCAAGCACTTTCGAAGTGAACTTCAAGCAAGGCCACTATAAGATTATGGAGTCAAAGGTGATTCAATTTGAGATTTCATTGTGGTTTATTTATTTGGACTCAATCATGTGATAAAGAGCTGCAAGAACAAATAAAAGATAATAACCAAACATGATAACACTTTGTTCAGCACCAGTACCAGAGGATAATATCTAACTAGATAATATACACAAGTGTGTTTTTGAGTTGATTTAATGTATTTTATTGAGCCACTATAGTTGCCATCTCTGGCCTAAAAAAACACACACCGTGACATTACTATGGATATTGGAATTATTATTACAATGTCCAGGTGAAAGACCAAATGTTTAGGTGTCATACAAAATAAGTTCACTATCTTTTATTTGTACCTTGTGTATTATGCAGTACCAGTGAACAACAATTTATGACAAAGTAATACAAATCAAATACAAATACTTTTCATTCAAAACAAAAATCATCATCAAATGGGAGATGATAATAATTCATAGATTCAGTGCTTTTTCTCTGAAGATGCTTAATAAGCATTACTTCCTGTTGTGGCACTGAGCTGTACGTGGCATATGAAGGCATTTGATCCCCTGAAAACATGACATTTATTTATCTAAACTGTAAAAGTTGCAAAGAAACAACAGACCAAGAGGATCAATTCGCCCTCTGTATGCATCACAGTGGTGGTATAGGTTACATTGGAAAGTGCCAGGAAGTAAGCACAACAGTCAGAGGGAACAATTGTACCCTGTTATTTCAGTGCAAGACCAGAGGAACATAAAAATTGCAAAAAAGAATGCTCTGTCTAAACAATATGACAGTTGTCAACATGATCTATGCTGACTGGTCGATGGGGTGGTACAGTACAGTATATGTGTGTGGAGTGTGAGATGATTACTATGGTGAGATAAAGGCAGTTTGTGGGTGGTGTGAGTTTTCCTTACAGTGGAAAATTACTACCATTACTAGCATTTTTACCTGGGAATGCTGCATAATTCCAGTGTTGAAATTGTGAGTTATGGCTATGCCACAACATAGGCTACTGTATGACTAAGTGCTTATACAGTATGTATTAGCATGGACACCATAGACTCATTAACATGTGGTGTGGGTAATGAAGAATAATGCTAGAATGTGCACAATGTTGTAAACATGTTTTGGAATGCTATTTTGAAACGGTTAAGTTACTGTACTTAGACATCATTACTTATTTAAAGATTGCTAAATACAATATTCTGGAAGAGCAATACGACATAGTAAAATAAATAAATAGACATATAAAAAAAGAAATTCCAGCCTGTATTCAAAAGCTTTTCAACAGCTGGTCAATTATAACCATATGTTTTGTATTTAGTGATGCCATATTAAAGTCATGTCAGTTCCTTTGTAGTGACTTATGACATGTATTTCACAATGGCTTGCAGTAGAAAGACTCCATTTGTGACACAATAAATCATGTAAAAAAAAAAGGCAGCTAAGTAGTACATGATACAAGTGCAAAGTCGTATTTAACAGTGAGGTAAAACAATCATAATGCAGAAACCAACTCGCTCTCATATCCCTAAAACTATTAGTAAGTTACAGTATAAAGTACTTCGACTAATCTGATCCAGTGGCCAAATTAACTACCTGTTATCTGCTGCTGTCATTTGGTTAACATTGAACTGAAGTTTGTTATGTTTATCCATTTAGTCAGTATTCTTGGCTAACACATACAGTATTACAGTATAATGTTCCACTGACCCTGCCCTAAATAACTGTGTTGAATCCAAAGTAAATGTGACCTTAACCCCCCTCCTCAGGTTTTCTTGCTGGGCCGTATGACATTTCCTTCCGGCTTCGTGCTCTGCTTTGTGGAACCTCCATCGGTTACCATGGTTACCAGATGCCGCTGGACCGCCCCCCGGGAGGAGCCAGAATCCTAGCTGAGGATCTCTTTGGAAGCTTGTCATCAAGTTGGGAGCCTGACAAAGAATGGGTAATGGGACTGTGTTAGTCTCCAAGGTTAAGTAAAACTTTGGATACAAATCTACTGCAGATGTTGGGGCATTACATTACTTGCTTCCTAAAAGGTACCATCTCACCCGTACCAAGGCATTATCTCTAGAAGGGCCGTTTCTCACTGGATCCGTTTTCATTGAAAACGTTTCCCAATTCGAATGCTGGCCTCAGTGGCCTGCATTCACATTGGGCATAGATCCTATCGCACCACAGAACACATGCATATACACCCCCGATCCTACAGGTGGCGGCATGCACATAGTGTTTCCCCTGTGGACACAGACGTCATCAACTATGCGACAATGTTTGTGCTGGTCTCGCACAAATATGCGTTTAAATATGTTGAAAGCAAGGGGGCGGAGTTGCGGTGAGAACTGAATAACACTACTCATCATGAAAACATCATGCACGTGCAATATAAAATATTAATATTATCCAGTGATATGAAAACATTAGCTAATGTTTTTATATCACTGGATAATATTAATATTTTATTTCAAGGTGCCTTGACAAAATTAAAACACCATTACATTATTATGAATAGTATTAACCACATGAACCCCAGCATGGGGGGAACATAAGCCAAAAATAGCCAATCTACAAGCTCACAACGCGCGACACGTTGTGAGCTTGTAGATCTGCTATTTTTGACAGAGAGATTTGGTGTTGACAGATAAAAGCGTCCAAGAAAAGTAGGTCCGTTTTTACTGAGAATAGAGGGTTTAAGTAGGCTACATAATAATAAAACAATAACTTTATTTATATAGCACTTTTCAAAACATGAGTTACCTTATTTTATGCTACAATTGGAGAAAAGGTCAAATAAAAGATACACGTTTTTTTTTAAGCATAAGGGAATAGCCTACCATAGTTAACAAGTAAGTTAATTCTGACAAGCAATAAAGAAAACACATTTAAACAAACTAAAATGAGACCAAAATAACTTTGGTCTCGTTGCCCACATCAACAAACAAACAAATACAGACATACATGTGAATTACATCAATAATTATGAATGACAGATTCATATGGTAGAAGAGTGCAATTTATGACAATAAAGCACAGAGATGTTTCGTTTTTGTAGCCCACGTTTGTGTGTGAAACTGTAGAATTAATAAAAAGAAACTTCTCATTTATTTTGGAGAGTAATTATTCTGCTATTCTTCATTATGCTCATTATAATATTATATTATATATTATCTTCATATAACTGGTCCTCATAATGCTCATTATAATGTATTTTGGATAGTAATTTAATGTATTATTCTGCTATTCTTTATTATGCTCACATAAGCTATTTAGAAGGGATAAACTACTGTGCATTCAGGAGAAATTGCATCATGAGTGAAACGGCTATAGTCCTTGGGAAACTATAAACCTACGTAGGCCTACATCTAAATGAGTTACCATATTTACTTACAAATTTCAAATTACAAAGCCTTATAAGCTATATATTTCTGGGATGCATAGTAGCTGAAACTCCACAAGATACCCACAAGATATACTATATGCGCTGCTCGCGCACCTGAAATGCGCGATGGAGACCCGCCAATGTTTCATGACTGATAGACATGAAAGAAGGCCCTTCACAGCTAATAGAGAATTTTAAATTTTAAGAATCGGTTCAGAATTGAATGAGTAAAATTGTTAGAAAGGCTCCCATATAAGTTTATTATTATTTCAATTGTTATGTTCCACTTTAATATGCACCAGCCCTTTAAGTGCGCAATGCATTCTGGGGCGTTTTCATTCATTCAGTAGCACCGGCTAGAAGAGCTGTGTTTTTGTTGGCTGTTTTTGTCGAGTTTATATACCGTCACCTATTCCAAATAGCGGGCCACTTCCGTCTAACGGTACGCTTGCTTTCACATTGCAGCTACCGTACCCGAAAACGCATGATTCGGATCCGAGACTGCCTCCCGAGGTGGTTTCGGGAACGGAACGGTGATCCGTTTCGCGGGTCGATTCGCTACATTCACACTAGCCAAGCGGTCTGGAATGCGCACCCGGGACCTGAGTGTGAAAGCGCCCGAAGAGTCAACGGCACCAAAGCATGCAATAAAAAAATTAAGATAATGGTGTAAAATCAAACACCCCCCACCACACATACGATACACACACACGATACACACATGCTCACACGCACACGTACACACAGCATTTTGTTATTATGACGATTATCCCTCCCTACAAATTTCTGTGTTGCCTCACCTGCCAGTGAGAAGTCTGCAACAGGAGGACACAGTACCTCTGTCCTACTCTTCCCGTTCAACACCCCCAATGACAGGTGCCACCCTGGGCTCAGGGCATCCCTGTACATAATGTTTTTATCCACGGCACCCCTAAATTACAAAGAGTCGAGGAGCGACGTGTAGCAAGGGTCCGCCGGGCTTGGGAATCAAACCTGGGACTCACTGTCAGGCTGCATCAGAGCGTATATGGTACTCGCCTTAACAAGCAAGCTATCGGTGCCCCAGCAATTATGTTTTTTTTTTTTTCAAATTTCTTAATCGTTTCCACCCAGTTTGAGCCAATTCATTGAATTTGGATGTCCAAAGACGTAGGTGGAGAACTCTGATTGTCTGGCTAAGCGAGACTATTCAGTGTTCAAAATGGATGAATTAACACTGCTGTTACTGCTTAAAGGAGTAGTTCACCCAAACAATTACTTATTTTCTATTAATTACACTCCCCACGAAGCCTTGAATTCATGTTGTTTTTGTGGCATTCATTACATTACAGTCATTTAGCATTCCTGAGCCAATAATTTGATGACTGGGTCATCGGTCAGTAGGAGACCCAGTAGAAGCTCAGTGAAATCAGATAGTTGTAAGGCAAGTTGTAAAAGTACTGTTTTCAACGTCTGTTAAAACTTCAAACATTCCCCAATTCCCCAACTTCATCACTTTGGATAGCTTTCCAAAGTTGGTTGTTCATCATGTTTACTCCTCCTTAGTTCCTTATTTCTTTCACAGAAACATGTACAAATAGGAAATGGGATTTTAAATTATTTGACAATAGAATAATACATCTATAGTTTGCACTAATAGATTGGTGCATGAGTGTGGCAGCGGTGTATGATTTGGGTGTCAGCTGTAAGCAGCAGCTACAACAGGGGTTGTTGCTGCTGAGGTGCAGCAAGCAACACCTGCAAGCAATTGTTCTGATTGCTACCAGGTTTTTAAGAGGCTTGCTCATCTCCTACGGACCTACACTGTTAAGGTGCCGGAGACACTGTGTGTTGTGAAAAGATCAGCTATTTATGTAAAAAAAATCCGTAATTTTAATGGAAGGACATCTCCAAAATGTATTGTGAACAGCTTGTTGACAGTGTATATTAGGACATGGGGAGTTTCTGGTTATGTATTACGCCTTACCAGAAAGACTAAAGCCGGACCCATGGAGGTCTCTCACCCCCCCATGCCTGGTACAGGGGCGTGTGGGTGTGTCCAGGTCTGAAGCCCCAAAGTCCTTCTTTCCTGAGTTGGTCACTGGAACAACATCACCTGTGTAGGGCTCTCGTTCCACAGCTTTTACAGTCTGAACCTGGCACTGATGGATCACACACACAGATGTACAGAGGTGAGTGACACGCACCCACGCACGCACGCGTGCACATCAGTGTCAGGCAGCAACTGTGCTATCGTTGATAGGTTACTTTTTTCAGAAAAACTGTTATCAACTCATTCAATCCGGGAAAGCATCTTAGATTTTAGCTATATATATAGCACATTGATTGGTTGGCCATACAAAAATAGCAGATATACAAGCTCATAGCGTGTCACTTCATGCAGCGCAATCACCTTGTAGATCTGCTATTTTTGAAAAATCTTGAAAATGTGTGCAAATCTGAAAATATATATATGTTTATTTTTAAAGCTTTGAAAAAGCAAACATTTTTAACTCAAGGTCCCTGGAACAAAATATTTTGAGATGGAAATCGGCGGCCAAATGCGTATAATTTTGGGGGTCTTTCACATGAAAAAGTTTGAGCACCACTGATATAGCAACATACGCTTTTCATAAAACTGTTAGGATTTAGAAGACATTTTTAGAATCGGCCTCAGGTCTTAATGGGTTAAGTTACACTGCACCTAATGTCTACAATATACCGTAAATGTGTCTGTATTCACTAAGGATGCCTGCAGATGTATATCTGATGATACTGTACCTTTTCCCTCTGGACCATCTTCTTGTAAAGGTAGTCTGGGAAGGTTCTGAGTGGGTAGAACTTTCCGGAGCCCTCTGCACACGTGAAGATGCCATTTTCATAAACCAGCCGGCCACGGCTAATGGTAACTAGGGGTACACCATGGCAACGGAGTCCTTCATACAGGTTCACATCTCCCCCTTGGAACTGGTTTTCCACTGAGATGGTCCTGTAGAGAACAGGATTAATTTAGATAACTAAAGATTAAAACAATTTAAAGTAAGACTAGAACCATACTCTAGGTATAGGCCAATAGTAAAAATATGTCTTGGGCTATATCTTGAAATTTAAAAGCAATAAAATATGTAAATTACAGGAATCTCAAACTATAACAACTGGTAAAAAATATATTACTCTCTTCACTGAAGTGTATTACACAAGAAAACATGATATATGATAGATCCTACAGCAGAGAGACAAGATTGTCGATTCAGGGATGGATAGAGTTCCATACTTAGATCCCTCGGGGTCCCAGACCACCACATCAGCGTCTGCCCCGGCAATTATCCTGCCCTTCCTGGGGTATAGGTTGTAGATCTTTGCTGCATTCGAGCTTGTGACTGCTACAAACCGGTTCTCATCCATCTTGCCTCCGACCTAGGGCACATGACGGGGTTAACCTCTTAAAAACAGGCACATAATACGTGAAAAGCTGCAACTGGCTCTTGGTTTGCGCATGAAGATTTAGGGACGATCGATTGAGTGGTTTACACTAGCTGCGTGGTCACAGATGGAAAAGTTAGTTTGAGACATTTTTGTTTTTATGCAGCACAGTAGCAAGACGGGAAGGAATGATCGAGGGACACACAACACTGAGCAACCATGAGCTGGATTTGAACACATGATACCAAGGTCTGTGGCTAAACGGTACACATGATAATTGGCTGAGGGCCTAGGTATCCCCAAGGGATTCTTATAGAGACAACTAGAAAAGCGCAGTTTACCCAATGCTGTGTCATGGGGTGCAGCGATTTATTTCTGGGGGGTAAGTGCACTTTTTGCTCTGTGTTGTTTAGAGGCCCCTAAATGTATGATTCAGATTTGGAGCAAATGGGACACTGTGTTCGTGATCGGTGGCATTTTGTGTGAAACGGGCCCCTCCTGCAAACTTTGAAAGCCAATTGCAGCCAATCAGAAAAATCTTGATCACATTACTACAGAGATAATGTGTACCAATTTGTGTTAGTTTTGGACACAATCTGTGTGAGTACTAGCAAAAAGTATGTTTTGAAGAACAACGCAAAATGTCAGAAAATCTTCTCAGGCGTAAGTAGGTAGAGCCTATATGTGGAGTTGCGTCATGAGCCCCCGAATCCAGGGAAATAAAATGTGATTGTACATCCTATGGTTAAAGAGTTCTAGGCCAAAATGTGAAGTGACCTGTTATAGGGCCACCATGAGGCCGAATTAAAAAATGTCGGGTGGAGGTTCTTCCTTGGAACTGGGGACATGCTGAAGAAGGCTTTTTGGTCCCATGTTGTATGCACCCTAACCATTCAGCTATGTTGGACATTTTTTGAGGAGTTTGTTTTCTCACATCTAAGGGAGAACAAAAGGTTTACACATACCACTCCTCTCTCCCAGATGACGCTCATGCGGTCCTGGATGCCTGGGAGCCCATGGGGGATCTTTGTGAAGTCGTCCTTGCCCATGGACTTCTGTTTAATGGTGAAGGGCCGGTGGTCTGACGCCACAACATTTAGGGTGTCACTGTGGAGAGAGGAGGGGTGAGAGCAGGGACGCAGAGAGCATTTGATTTCGGGTTTTTCTTACTTTAATTCGGTTAATTCGGTACAAAAAAATGTACTCCATGAAGTGTAGATGTGTGGCAAAAAGGAAACGTCTCTCCATCGCGCACCTCTCCATTCAGAAATGGATAACAAGAACCGTCGTCCTAAAACACCCTCGCCCCGGGTCAGTGTGTTTTAGGACGAGCGTTCCGTTTTCCACCCGAGGTTTTCTATTTTTATTTTTTCTTTGTCCCAGAAGTGGGGGGGATATCACCCCCACCCAATGGAACTGGATACGTCTAAACCCTACTTCCAATACTCATTGTATCTGGTATGGCATGTTCTGTCGTTCAGTAATCTCTGCCTTTGCTTACCTTCCTAGCAAGCTCATTAGAAAATTTGGTGTGTTTGGATCCAGACGGAGGGGAGGTACAGTCACATAGGCAGCAGCGTGGGCCCAGTCCTGATGATAGTACTGTAAACCGTTCAGCACAGCATGCGCTGTGGTTGTTTCCCCATGAACAACCTTACCTGTCGATAGATCACAGCACATGATACAATATTCTAGAAATACATGGTGTGGGTGACCAGTGCATCAGATGGTGCAAAAAGGTGCAAACACACTCAATATCTAAATTAACACTTATCACATCTATTTTACAAATAAATTACTACCTGTTAAGTTAATCAACATCGCATTCAAAAGTGGTTTTACTGTCCAAGACAATTCTTATATATTGATATAAGATGACTAATATGTTTAATTGTACAACATGATGTTTTTTTCATATCTGTAAGAATGAAATAAGTATGCATGGAAATATTTAAATAGTTAAATACGTTAGCCTTACCCTGCATCTTGGCTGTGGCCACAACATCTCCAGCAGACATACTGGACACATTAACCAGGTAGATGGGACAATGGGCCTAAAACAAAAAAGTACATATAAGTTGTGAGGATATGTTATGCTTTGTCTTTTATTATGGGCTTCTATTAATGTGCTAGAGATTGTTCTCACCCTGTTGGCAATGGTAATTGCCCTGTGGGCTGCCTCTGCTTCCAACTGTTAAAGGAAAGAACATTGTGATGTGATCATGCAGCATATCGGGTCTTTTGAGTTTGCTGACATCTAAAGGATAAAAGTCATCAAGCGTTAGACTGACCTTGGTACAGTACTAATGCAAGAAACACAGCTCCAGCTATTAATAATGGTTATGTTAGATGTTGACGTGTGTTAGGTTTAGGTGTGACAATGTGTTTCTATACCACGTTTTTTTCTCTTTTCTCTTCTGTGTTTGGTTACTTAGAAAGTGTAGTAAAAGTCTTGATAATCAGAAATAATCTAAATATGAATAAGCCTCTCACCTCTTCAGGTCTACTGACTTCAATGCCCTCTGGACCGCTGATTCCTAAGTCCAATGCTTCCTTTGCACCCTGGAAATAGACAAAAGAAAGTCATAAATCAAAACCTATATAATGTCCACTAATTCAATTGATACAATACTGTTTAACTCTTCCACTGCCAGAGTAAATAAATAAATAAAGCCCTGACTGCCAGCGATTCTTTAGATTTTCTTACCTTTTCAAGTAGTCACAGAATATTTATCTCCAGTATGATCAATCCCCTGATGGTTGCTAATCACGGAGGGTTTCACTGTGCTTCCGCAAACATTTACTTAATGAGGTATATTGTCTTAATTTTCTTTACTCAATACAGTATATACATTTTGTTTATACTTAATTAAAAGAAAAGTGGCACATATTCGGAGAATAAAAGATGTTAAAGGACGGCTTCACCCATTTTCAACCTATCTTCATATAATTGGTCCTCACTAATGCTCATAATAATATGGTACCATTTTTGTCTACCCCGTCTGTGTCTCAGAGGAGGGCTGTGGACAGTTCAGAAATCCACCTACCAGTGACATCATCGATTGGGAATCCAAGCTAAAAATGTGAAATTGAGTAAAAAAACAACAACAACTGCCTAATGATGATTTCACTGGTAGGTGTGTTTCTGAAGAGTCCACAGCCCTCCTATGAGACACAGACCGAGTAGAGAAAGAAATTGTGCCATTTTATCATGAGCATTAGTGAGGACCAATTGTATGAAGATAGGTTGAAAATGGGTGAAATGAAATTATTGCTACCTACCTCTGCCACCAGTTCTCCATTTTCAGCATGAACCCTGGCTATGGCTCCAATGTCTTTACAGTTTTGGAGCACCTGATAGAGTTCACTGTCCCTCAGCATGTACGTATCCTTATAGGCCATGAACATCTGGAAGGAATTCACTCCTTTCTCTCTCACCAGCTTCTCCATCTCAGCCCGCACCTGCAAGATGAGAAAGTGAATGAGTAATACAATCCACTTCCCTCAGTATCTAGTGTACTGTACTGTCAGAACAAGGCAGGTTTGTGTGTGTGTGTGTGTGTGTGTGTGTGTGTGTGTGTGTGTGTGTGTGTGTGTGTGTGTGTGTGTGTGTGTGTGTGTGTGTGCCGCCAAAAGCCCTGCAGTATAATACTTCTATAACTTAATTCTACATACTGTAATTGTACATGATTTGGTGGGTACATATTTCAGTATGCCAAATTCCTTATATATGCAAATATACTTTGTAAAACAAAAACAATCTGTACTGTAGGATCCCGGGTATTAATTTAACTCTGAGAGTGACCCTTTAGTGTCCATTTGTTCACACTAGTTACATTTACACTGTATGAGTTCTGATTCTTGTTTCTAGGGAGAAATCTATGATATGTCTGATGGGGGATGTGTGGTGTGACAATACCTTGGGTCCCCACCAAGTAACTCCCACATGCAGAGCGTAGTCACAGCAGGCTTTAGGGTCTGCCATGCTGCGGCACTTGTCATACGCCTCCAGCAAAGACTCATTCTTCTCTGGTAGCACATGTCCTATTACCATAGTGGTGCCACCAGCCAGAGCAGCCTAGAGGAAACATACACATACAGTAACATTCAGACATTTGGGCACATTACGGTGTGTCTACTATTGTCCACATTTGTGTGAAAATGTCTCACTTGTTATGCCTTATTCTTTTGTGTTCTAAACTGAAAGATCAAAACTGAACTGGAAGAAAAATTGAAAACGTGGATCTCTGGATCCACGTGGGAACAGCGTGGCTCCAATGTGGGTCTCGGACTTCATTTGTGCAGCCTGTGATGTCAGTCATCTAGGATGTCAGTCATCTATAACATATCAAGGATGTATAAATCCAAATTTGAGCAAGGTTTCAGCCCTATCAGAGAAAGTGGGTGGAGAAGGTGTACAGGAGAAAAAGACCTGGCAAAAATCCAAAGCCATAAATCTCAATCCAAAGCCATAAATCTCAACTACTGAATTACTCGACAAGTTAGGCTATGCTTTTTAGGAATTTATGGAGTAAAACATTCCTACGGTTTTCTTCGATTTTCACCTTTTAACAACTTTCAACCTGATGTCCCTATTTTGGCCATGTCAGGGGCAAATCTTTCAAAATCTCTAAAATAGCTAAAATACCTTTTTATTATTAGGCCCTGTATTCTGTTGAATTGTGAATGTGAAGCTCTTGGGTGTATCAAAATTGTCAGCGCAGCCCCATGTCATGTGTGTACAGAGAGGTTGCTATAGTAAACCTGTAAATCTATCGGTGGTTAAAGAGCTACTTCCTATAATGGTGAGTAATCAAGACACTTTTATAGCCGCAATCATCTGCCCTGTGATGTACACCACATCATTCTTAACTGCTCCCAGTACCAACTACAGTATATCTTAATAACCCAAGCAGTGCTCAGATAAAGGATAAACTATTTTGTGTATAAGTGCATGCTTCACTGAGCATCTGTCAGCTGACCTAGAGAGTAGAGTAGTGTCTAAGGGTGGGGGTGGGGGGGGGGTGTCTGAGAACTATTGTTTCCTAGCACAATTGCGTTAAGTGAAAAGGGCTTCGCAGCAGCCCCCCTGTAGCCATGGAAACCGAAGCCGATCCGTATTTGTCTCCGGACTTGGTCGAATATGCGGCAGCAAAGGATTGTAGGGGGAGAGGGGCAGGGTAGAGCGAGGGATGAGGGGCGGGGAGAGGTAGAGAATAGTAACCCTCTGTTGTCACCAGTGTATACCGGCCCTCATTCCAGTGAATGGGCCCTCCTGACGTGTCTCTCTTGAAACATAAATACTATGCTCCCAGCTTCTGTCATTTCTGAGAGCTACAGAACCATGACTCATCATTGTGGCTCTGAAGAATAATGGGGGTAGCCCTTGTAAGTCATCATGCTGACTCTAGTGTGTCTGGAAGTGTTGTTGCCTTGTGCTTGCTATAGCATCGAGAGCAAATTGCAACATCATGCTGACAAACAATAGAATTTACAAGCAGTTAGATACCACATAACATCACAATATTTTTTTTAAAATACATTTATTTCTATTTTAGTATTTTGTGTTTATTTAGTTCTTGGTTTCTACTATTATTATGTTCATTTTAACTATGTTGCTCATTTTATTGTGCTACTCAAAGACAGAGAGAATGGACTTGTCCCACTAAACCACCAACAATAACCAACCGCTTGCTTTTGGGTAGTTTAAGGGATCTGACTCAACTAATATGTGCATGTGATATTGATAAACATATTGTTTTATACTCCCTGTGGTCTGGAGACAGACAGCCCCCTGCAATTAGGACTGTGACAAGAAAATGGACAAAGGAGAGCATTGTTGGCCTCAAATAATACATCACTGAATATATCAGTACCCAGAGGAGGACTGTTCATTTTTGCAACAAGGACTGCTACAGGAGGAAAGTAGTTAAAACAAAACTACTATGGACAGGGTGAGGAGGAGTGATCTGGGGAAATCACATATGGGAAAATCCTTAGGGGTACACCACTAACCCCAGGACTGGGCCGTAAGACCTTTTAACATGAACCTGAGACTGGAGAGGGGACCATCGTTGTGGAAAACATCCTGTCTGGCTCCAGTATCAAAGAAGGAAAGGCCCAAAGACCTGAATGACCGCTGACCTCCTATGTCATGAAGAAAACCAAGAGCAACTGGAGCTGGCTCACCTCTGGTGACTCATGAAGCCTTCTCTGGAACCACTGCAAATGACTTATCAGCCTCATAAGGGTGCTGATGGTGCTATTGGCTATCTACTGCAATGGGCCAACTCCCATCTGGATGGGGCGCCGGGGCGGGCACACCGTGACTATTGTGTTCTTCAAATTCTCTCTCCAGTGCCTTTAATACTATTTAGACAATTCTGCTTGGTGAGATGCTGAGGAACATGGATATCTCTGCTGTCGGGCAGAAACCAGCTAACTCCAAAATGTTCATTTTTCAGGAAATGACAAAAACAAAACAAAAAGTGGAGTTAGGAGGTTTTGTTCATTATTGATAAGAACAGCTAAATGGACCTCCAAGCTCACAATGAGGTTGGAGGTCAAAAGGGGGTGGAGCCTGGAGTCAGCAAAACCAGCTAACTCCACCCCCTTTGGTGGACTTAGCTGGTTAAGCAGAAAGTTTGAGGATCCAATGGAGTTAGCTGGTTTTGTCCAAAGCGCTTTTTAATACTTTTCATTGGTTAAATATTTTTTTAATCAACACACAGACGTAAAGGGTGTTCAATACAATAGCACTGATTTATGGGAAAAATGCAAAAGCGGAAACATTTTGTTAGCTGGTTTCTGCCCGCCAGCAACGATATGTAAACCAGCATGGCGTGGTAGATCACAGACTGCCTGATGAACACCTGTACAGCTACGGTTTAGAGTTATGTGTCAGAAGAATGTGTGATGTCCAGGATGGTGTCCCCCTGGTAACAGTGCTAGTGCTTCCTTTCTGGTCACCCCACACATTTCACACACAACATGAAACATGTCATCTGGAAAGTTCTCCAATAATTCAGATTGCACAAAATGTAAAAAAGTATACCTAATATTTTATTTCTAAAAGATTTAATATATGGCCTTGCTTACAGTATTGTGATATATTGCAATATACTGAATCTTAACCCCTATATCATGATACACAGCCCTACCCTGAAGATATTTATTTCCCAATAATGAGAGCCTCACTGTACATTATTACACAGCTACGAAATCAATATTTTCACCCAAAATATTAATTTAAATGTATTTTTCCTTGCACCCTGCTCCATTAAAGAAAAGGCTCCAATTGTCCGAGTTGCTTCAGTGCTTTCTTCTTACCTATTATTTTATTAGCTTGCAAGATTCTGCTGAGATCGAAGATGTTGCATCATGCAAGTTAAATTGCCTATCTAACTATGTTATGCAGTATACAATGTTAAGTCAACCACATGTGCTTCTTTGTATCTTGAACAGCATATTCATCTAACATAAACGGAGGACGGATAAAAGGAGGTTCACTGGAAGGACTGTGAAACCTTGCATGTACTTACTTTACTTATCCTCTTCGTCCCGGTTGGGGCTTAAGGCCCAACCGGGACGCACTGGTCCTCCAGGTTGGGGGTTGGGCCTGGGGCTAACAACCCTACCCCGGAAAACAACATCTGTTACAGAAACTGCAAACCTTGCATGTAGAACAGGAATTTCAGGGAAGCCATGAAGGCCATGGCCGTCGTTGCCCCTCAGTTTGGCCTTGTGCCCCTCAAAGAAATGGCATGCCCTGAGGCCACAGTGGCCTTAATGCCCCAGCGGACTGTGCCACTTTCTCCTCTGTCGCTTTCTTGTCAATGTGTAGACACCAGTGTCTCTTTCTTGTCATGTAGACACCAGTGTCTTTTGTTGAGATTCTGAATTCTACTGAATCCCCATCCTTAAACCAATCCAGTAACTTTGATTGGTGCATGGCTGAGCATGGATCAGATTGTAAGTACCATAATTTATTTATAGTAAGATAGTCTACATATTAAATTCAATCAATTCTTTCAATGGACTAAAATCTTGTTTTATTTGATTGCCTTCCTGCCCTGGCATTTGGCCTTTGTGCACTCAAAAAAATTACAACACCAAAGGCCAAGTGGCCTTGACCCTAAAATGACGAAATTCCAGGCCTGCATGTGTTCCCAAATAATAGCCAGCGTCTTTTTGACTAATGAGGGGAGAATACTCCCCTTTAAGTTATGCCTATACAGTATATGTGTTTAAAGTACTATAATGAGCAACAGAAGTTAGAACGGGATTTGACAACATGTGTGATTGATTGCGGTGGCCTGTTCTCTTGATGGCTCTCAATAAAGTAAACTTGCATCAACATACAGTATTTTCTACCCTTTGTGTGGAATTTTCTTGTGAGCTTGGCAACTCACTTGTAGATTAAAACTATAATTTCCATGACATCACTTCCGTAGCAACATAAACAGAGGCAGAAGTGTGTTCATTCAGAAATAGAGTGCAGAAAGCCTTGATGAGCCAATCAGAATCGAGTATTCAACCAAGCCGTTGAAGTTTGATATTCAAAATGATATATGGCCCTTTTATGGCATTCAACTCTTCTAGTCAATCTCCAACATGTTTCCTATCATTGTGCTGCTGTAGTATTGTTTTCATAAGACATAAAATGTTCACTTTCAGGTATTTTCAGGTCCTTTTCTCATGCCTATTTTTTTTTTTACATCCCTTCAAAGTTGACCTCCAGCCAGGGTCTCCCTACCTTGGTGCCGCTGTAGTAGTCATCCGCTGTGGTCGCATTCATGAAGTTCTCTTCGAGGTGCACACTGGTATCGATGCCGCCTGGCATGACCAATTTACCTGTGGCGTCAATCACCTTGGCCCCGCCCGGGATCATCATCTCCTTCCCCACCTGCTGGATGATTCCGTTCTCGATGTAAACGTCAGCCTCGAGGGTGCAGTCATCATTCACCACCTTACCACCCTTTATCAGAATCCGACTCGTTGCTGTGCTGGAAGACATGGCTGTAGCTCTGGAAGAGACGGCTGTAGCTCTGGAAGAGACAAACACAGTAATTAATTACTGTAACATTTTATTGATGTACATTTTCTTAGTTATGTGTCTGTTGAATGTCAGTACGGACACACAATTTATCCTGTGAGGTTGCATCTGTTGTATTTCTTGGTTTTAGTTTTACAACATGAATTCACCATATTTTGTTTAATCAGCAATATTACAATTTATAATTAATGCATTTAGCAGACGCTCTTAATTCAGAGCGATTTACAGTAAGCATAATAAAACATTTAATTACAGGAGACACGCTGTAGTTGAAGATACATACTGTATTGGTTTAAAATGGATATATAAACTACAAAAAGTGTAATAAAACAATTATATTCCACAAATCATCAAACATTATTATTCATTCTCAATAATAATGGTCATCACAATATTTAGCTAATTAATGGGATTATTATTTCAGCCAAAATCTGGCAGTACTATATAGTACTGTATGTGTTGTAGTCTTACTAGCACTGAGAATAGCCAAATAACCCCATTACTGTACAGTACATCACAAAATAAATAAACAAAACACTATGACAAGGACAAAACCAGCTATATTTGCTATTAACTTCCCAAAATGAACAGCTGAACAGTAAAACACGTTCAGCTGAAAACACGAATCAAAACACATCATATTCTGAATTCCTAAAATCAACTATTTAGGACAAGAAGAAAATAACTTCTACTGTACCTCATTTTGACTGGCTGCTGTAAGCCTAGCTGACAGAATGGTCAATGATATTGCTCTGTGCTTGGCATGGCCAGTCAGTCAGGCTGTGCAAGTGACATCAGCTACAAGACTGTGTCAGTCACTGCCTGTGACCTAACATCACAATGGGCAGTGATGGAGTGGTACATAGTCTACTTAATACGAACTATATAACTATGCTACTACCATGCAGCTACCAGAATAAAAAAAGATGTGTTCTGTCAGTCTTTAAACAAAATGATTTGAAGATATAATCCAATCCCCCTCCCACTCCCCTTTGTCTATAATGATGTGATATCATTCTCATTCTCTCTCTCTCTCTCTCTCTCTCTCTCTCTCTCTCTCTCTCTCTCTCTCTCTCTCTCTCTCTCTCTCTCTCTCTCTCTCTCTCTGTGTGTGTGTGTGTGTGTGTGTGTGTGTGTGTGTGTGTGTGTGTGTGTGTGTGTGTGTGTGTGTGTGTGTGTGTGTGTGTGTGTGTGTGTGTGTGTGTGTGTGTGTGTGTGTGTGTGTGTGTGTGTGTGTGTGTGTGTGTGTGTGTGTGTGTGTGTGTGTGTGTGTGTGTGTGTGTGTGTGTGTGTGTGTGTGTGTGTGTGTGTGTGTGTGCGTGAGAGAGAGTGTCTGTCTGTATGCATGTGTGTATTCTATGCTGATGTGAGCACGCACAGACAGTGTGGATATATTGTGGGTGCGGCAACTTTACCGCATGGACTCCATAGATTCAGATTTGGAAGTAGTATCATGGAAAGGGGCTCATCCGCTCATTTGTTCACAGACGCATTTAAACACTAGGTTACACAGGGAGGTCTATATGCCCATTTCCCAAATTATGAAGAGCAAGGGAAAACACAATACACCTTAAAACTAAGTTATCATTTCATTTTTACACATTGAAAGTTGAGAAGCGACTATAAGCCAATGGCGAAAAATGTACAGTATACAAGCTTCCACTTAAAATGATGTTGCCGTTTGGGATCATTGGATAAACAAGAGAAACTATAGGCTAGGCAGGCCTACTATAAACACAAACTAGCCAAGCAATTAAAATGAAATGGCTTTCTACTTTTTTGCATTTTAGTAACATGTCCACACCTTTCAGTGCTTTAGCATTATTGCCTAAAATGAATTAATAAAAAAACGTAAATCGCAAATCGCAATTTAAGATGATGCAGATTTGTATTTAATATTATCTTTATGAAGGCCGCTGTGGGCATTTTACTGAACCGGAATTAAGATGACACTTTCACACATTATGCGCCCTGACACAAAGAAACCGGTCTCCATCCTGCAGAATGTTCATTACCGACCTAGGAACCGCGTTTCAAACAGTGTGCTCACTCTCTCGTCCCTCCCTCCTCTAATATATAGATCAGGTTGCTAATGGCACAAAGGAGCGACACGTTAAAATTCTGCATCTCCCCTGCCCTCTCAAGTGGTCCAGATTGCACTCGAGGTGATCGATACACAAGAAATGATGGCAGGAACAGTAGGCTTTTAGGATGTAGGCTGCCAATCAAGGGGCAGGGTAGCCACTATAGCCACCCAGACATGCAGCTATGGATATAATGGGTAGCCCTGGTCCACAGCGTTAGTGAGTTCTCTCTAACGCCCTGCCAGGCGCGTTGCTCTGCTCATTGACCGAAGATTCCACTGCCGTGCGAGGTCTCCGTCTTTAGTAACAATAAACAAAACTATTTCGCTACTCACCAAAACCAAGTTTGTTTTGTGTTGTTGAGAGTCTGTTTTCCAGGGTGGGAAGCCTCTCAGCACCCCACCTTCTCTGTATAATACACTTTTTGGGCAGAAAATTAAATATGTCCACCAGTCGGAAATTGTTTTATTTACTCACCTGCGCCCTCTACAGATCTGGCCAATATAAATTACCAGTGACCAGATCTGTAGAGGGCGCAGTGGAGTAAATAAAATAATTTC